>NC_077227.1:432759998-433065623 GCF_027887165.1 Monodelphis domestica
GTTGATTGTTTCAATAATTTATTCTTTGACCTACCCCATTTTTTAGCATTAAGTTATTTAGTTTCTAATTAATTTTTGATTTGTCTTTCCATGGGCCCTTATTGATCATAATTTTTATTTCAGTATTATCTGAAAAGCTTGCATTTGTCATTTCTGCTTTTTTCATTTGGTTGTGATGTTTTAATGCCCTAATTCATGGTCAATTTTTGCATAGGTACCATGTACTGCTGAAAAGAAGGCATATTCCTTTCTATTCTCATTCAACTTTCTCCAGAAATCTATTAGTTTTAACTTTTCTAAAATTTTATTCACTTTCTTTATTTCTTTCTTATTTTGTTTTGCGTAGTTTGGTTTGATTTATCTAGATCTGAAAGGGGGAAGCTGAGGTACTGTCTATTTTAGTCTATTTTCCTGAAGCTTATTACATTTCTCCTTTAAACATTTGGAAGCTATAGTATTTGATAATATATATTTAGTATTGATATTACTTCTTGATTATCTATAGTACTTTTAAATAAAATGTAATTTCCTTCCTTATCTCTTTTAAATCAAATCTATTTTTGCTTTAGCTTTGTCTGAGATCAGGATTGCTATTACTACTTTTTTTTACTTCAGATGAGGAACAATAAATTCTGTTCTAGTCTGCTTCAAATGTGTTTCTTGCAAATGACATTTCTTGGATTCTGGTTTTTAATCCATTCTTCTCTCTGCTTCCATTTTATGGGTGAGTTCATTCCATTCACATTCACAGTTATGATAACTAACTGTGTATTCCCTTCCATCTTATTTTCTACTTTTTCTTTTAAACCCTCACCTTCCATCTTGGAATTAATACTGTGTATTGGTTCCAAAGCAGAAGAGTAGTAAGGGCTAGGCAGTGGGGGTTAAGTGACTTGCCCAAGGTCACACAGCTAGGAAGTATCTGAGGCCAGATTTGAACCTAGGACCTCCCATCTCTGGGCCTGGCTCTCAATCCACGGAGCCACTAAGCTATCCCCAGGTGTTTTGCTTTTAATCATCACTTCCTTCTTTCCCTTCCCTTCTATTACTCCCTTTCCCCACCTTGTCTTATTTTCCTCTTACTTCTCTATAGTGTAAGATAGGACTCTAAGCCTGAATGAGTATGGTTGTTATTCTCTCTCTGAACCAATTATAATGAGAACAAGGATTAAGCATTGCTTGTCCCTACCTTCATCCTCTCCTCCACTATAATAGTTTTACATGCTCTTTTAGGTGAGATAATTTATCCCATTTGGCCTCTCCCTTCCCTTTTCTCTCTATGAAATCTTTTTTATCCCTTGATTTTTTTTGCCTATCACATCATCCTAATGAGCTTATTCCCATACCCTCTGTCAATGTATACACCTTCTAACTGCTCTACTACTGATAAAATTATTTTAAGAATTACAAATATCATCTTTTCACAAAGGAATACATACCATTTGACCTTATTTAATCCCTTAAATTTTCTCTTTCTTATTTATCTTTCTGGCTTCTCTTCAGTCATGTGTTCAGATATCAAAATTTCTGTTTATGTCCCTTTTATTTTCTTCAGAAATGCTAAGGAATCTTATATTTTATTAAATGACCATATCCCCTACTGAAAGAATATACTCAGTTTTGCTGAATAAGTACTTCTAGATCTTTAGCCTTCTGGAATATCATATTCTAAGCTTTCTTATCCTTTGTTGTCGAGGTTGTTAAGTCCTGTGCAATCCTACTGTAGTTCCATGGAATTTGAATTGTTTCTTTTTTGGCTTCTTGCAGCATTTTCTCCTTGGCATGGGGGCTCTTGAATTTAGCTATAATATTCCTGGGAGTTGTCATGTGGGGATTTATTTCCAGAGGTGTTTTGTGAATTCTTTCAATTTCTATTTTACTCTCTCATTCAAGAATATCACAGCAGTTTTCTTTGATAATTTCTTATACTATGATGCCCAGGCCATTAAATTTTTTTATTTTATATTATTTTATTTGTCAAGGCTTTTAGGTAGTCCAATATTTCTTAAATTGTCTCTCCTAGATCTATTTTCCAGGTCCGTCATTTTTTCAATGAAATATTTCACATTTTCTTCCTTTTTTTATTCTTTTGATTGTGTTTTATTGTTTCTTCATGTCCCGTGAAATCATTAGCTTCTAGTCACCCAGTTCTAATTTTTAGGAAATGATTTTATTCTGTTAGCTTTCGCTGTTATTTTCTTTTTTGCATTGCTTTTATTTCTCAGCCCCATTTTCCTCTTCCTGTCTTAATTGATTTTTGAAATCCTTTTTGAGCTGTTGTGGAGCCTGTGACCAATTCATATTTTTCTTTGAAGTTTTGTGTGTGTTTGCTTTGCCTTCATTATTCCCTTCTGTATCTATGCCTTCCTCTTCTTTGTTGCCATAAATTTTTCTATGGTTAATTGATCTTTTTTAGGGGTTCATTTTCCTAGACTTTTTTTGCCTTTCATTTTTATCTTAAAGGTGGGCTCTGTTCTTAGGGTAGAGAGAGTGCTCTCTTAAACTTCTATTTTTTTTTTTTTGATGCTACTCTTAGCACTATTTCTGGGTTTCTGCAGGATTCAGTTCTTCCAAAGTAGTATGATGGTCTGTGGGCTAGGAACTCCGAAAGCCATCTCCCACTGCTGATTTAACTCACACTTTGAGACTGATGATGACTTGTGGAGCTCAGAGCATTGTGAACTACTCTGTGCTAGGGCTCAAAATCTGTCCTCGGGCTTGGGTGGGGAGCTTTTGGTCTCACAATAGGCTTGATCAGGTCAGCCACTATGGACTGCCTTGCTCTGGGCTTTGTAGCTTTGCCTTGATCTTTTATAGGGGCCTTGGTCAGGGCTTACACAGACCGGGTGTGCCAGGCAGACTTCTTCATGCTGGGGTTCAAGTCCTCACAACAAGCTTGGGCTGGGGCTCCTAGCCTTACTCTGGGTTTATGTAGACCAGGTGTGCCAAGCAGATTGCTGGGATTCTAGGGACCTTACTAAGGCTTGGACTGGGGCTTGAAACTTTACAGAGTGTACATGGGGTTGCATTGCTGTTGGGTTAGGCAGGGTCTCAGGATCTGGATATTGACTTGGATGCAGGTTCAGAACCTAGAATGGTAGATATGGGGTTAGAGGGCTTGCTATTGGCTTGAGCCTGTACTGCTTTGTGTGGCCTCCTGCCAGTTATGCTCCCCTCTCACCCAGTGAACCAGACCCTTTCTATCTACCTTTCAAATTGTTTTCTGTATGAAAGTTTCTTCACTCCATCTCCTTATTGGTTCTTTCACTCTAGTATTCTATTTGAGGTGTTATTTTAAGGATGGGCAAGAGAATTCTCATAGTGGTTTGAACTTTCCCTAATTCTACTTAGCCATCTTCAGAATTTTGATTAATTAAACAATGTGTGCCAAATGTATAATAAATTGGGATTGCTTGAGATGTATAATTGTGAGAAAACTCCTTTGCATCGATCTTTGGATCTGATTGGATTTCTTGTCAGCACAACTAGATCCTTAGTGAAGGGTCTTTTAAGTAACAGGTAAAGATAATCCAGATTCCTAGCCACACAGGGTTAGGTTCAAATAATGCAATAAAGTTTTCTCACAATTTCCATAATTGAATAAAGTTTTTTTTATAAGACAGAAATTGGACCAGACCCAAATGGAACAGAAAAGAGAACTGAGATCTAGAACTGAGTTGCAAAATGGAGTCAATTTCCATGGTAGAAAGAAGGGGCCAGATGATAAAAAACTTTAAATGACAAACCAAGGACTCTGCCTTTGATCCTAGAGGTATAGGAAGCCATTAAAGTTTATTGAGGAGTTAATTGGATGATCTAGCTTTAGAAAAATCACTGGCATCAGAATGGAGGATGGATTAGATAGATTTAAAGCAGGGAAACCAATTAGAAGCCTGTAACAATAGCCTACGTGAGAGTTTTTGAGGGTCAGCTAGAAGGTGGTAGCTATGTGAATAGATAGAAGTCAATTAAAGCTATAAGCCTTTATTAAATATCTGTGTGGCAGGCATTGTGCTGAGCACTGGTAATACAGAGAAAATCAAAAATAATTCCTCCTTTTGAGAAGTTCACAGTCTAAAGGAAAAGGAGGAGAGATATTATGAAAGTAGAAATATGATTGGCACCTGATTGCCAAATGCTCTATGAGTGAGAAGTTCAGGATGATATCAAGATTATAAAGTTGGGTGATTTGGAGGATGGTGATGCCTAGATAGTAACAGGGAAGTTTTGAAGAAGGGAAGGTATTCCATCACTATCATATACCACAGTTTGTTCAGCCATTCCCCAATCAAGGGACATCCCCTCGTTTTCTAAATTTTTGCCACCACAAAAAGTTCGGCTATAAATATTTTGTTACAAACAGGTCCATCCCCATTTGAAAAAAAATCTCTTCGGGATACAGACCTACTAATGGTATGGCTGGATCAAAGAGTGTGCATTCTTTTAAGGCCCTTTAGGCATAATTCCAAATTGCTTTCCAGAATGATTGGATCAATTCACAACTTCACCAGCAATGCATTAGGGTCCCAATTTTGCCACATCACCTCCAACATTTATTATTTTCCTTTATAGGCTTCTATCCACTGAACCACCTAGCTGCCCCAAAGGTACATACAGTTTTACAGAGCTTGGTGGCAGTTAACAGCCAGTCAACCAACCCAGTGTTTATTGGGGGATAGACTACATCCAATACTATAAATTTGTGATACAAAATGCACCTGGGTCCTTGCTGATGCTCGATAATTTCATTTCATCTTTATCAATTAATTTCCCACAGCTATTGTTCTAAAATTTTTTCTTTCCTCTTGACACCACATACCATCTTGAACACTTAGAGCAAATTCCTTAATCTACTACTGGATAGGAGAAAACAGATGCCATCAGTATGAATTCCCTTTGTACACCCACTGGCTTTCCTGAAACTTCTAAGCCTCATTATTTCTCTTCTTTCTCTTTGGTTGCAGAAGAGGAGGGATCTTGGCTATAGCTGATAAAGCAGTGGATAGAGAGTTGGACATGGAGTCAGGAAGTTCAAATCTGGCCTCAGACATTTACTAGTTTTGTGACCCTGGGCAAGTCACTCTGCTTGTCAAAACTGTGACCCTGGGCAAGTCACTCAATTGTAAAGTGGTAATCATAAGAGCACCTACCTCACAGGATTGTTGTAAGGATCAAATGAGACATCTGCACAGTACCTGGCGCGTAGTAGGTGTGATATAAAAATGCTTATTCCCTTACCTTCCCTCCTTCATTTATTTCAGTTGTTTCAGCTATCACTTCTATGTCCAAAAAATCTGCATTTTCAGTGTTGTTGTCTCATATGAACTCCAAGCTTACTTATCTAATTATTTGTGAGAAATCTTCACTTGAATGTCTTATTCATACATCATGTCCCAAACCTACTTTATCATTTTTGCCTTAAAATTGCTCTTCCTTCTGACTTTACTATTTCTGTCTGTGGCACTATTTACCTGGATTTCCCTGCTTGTAAATAGGGATTATCTTTGACTTTTTAATCTCTCTCACCTTTCACATATAATCAGTTACCAGGTCCTGTTTATTATACTTTCATGTCTTCTTTTGAAACTATTCATTCTTTTTCCACTGCTAGTACAGGCCATTAGTACCATGTATAACAGGACTATAGCAGCAGCCTCCTAACAAACCTTTCTTTCTCCATTCTTTTCCTCTCTTTTCCTTCCCATTCTTCCTTTAGATTACTGCTAGGATAACTTTTTTAAAAACTTAAATAAAAAAACAAACCCTTACCTTCCATCTTAGAATCAATACTGGGTTCCAAGGCTGAAAAGTGATCAGGGTAAGTGACTTGCCCAGGATCACACACCAAGAAGTGTCTGAGGCCAGCTTTTAACCAAGTCTCCTAGAGATAGAGAACTCCTGTCTGTAGGCTTGGCTCTCTGAGATACCTAACTGCTCCCCACGATAATATTTATTATACATGTTTCTAGTTATGTCACTTGTTACTTCTTGGCTCAGAAATCTTTTGGGGCTTCTGATAGGCAACTCGATAGAATAGACAAAGTCCTGGACTTGGAATCAGTAAGAAACAAACAAACAAGAAAAAAGAAAACAACCTGAGGAATTGGAATCCTAAATGGGCAAGTCAGTTAATATCTCAGCCTCATTTTCTTCATCTGTAAAATGGAGGCAGTTTAATACCTGTAGTACTTATCTTATAGGATTGTTGTAGGGATCAGATAAAGTCATATATGTACAGCAGTCTTCAGATGTTGAAATGACATGTAAACCAGCCATGATGATGAGTATGGGTGTATATAAACTACATTGTATAATGAGAAATAACTTGCATGCCCAGAGTAGAGTAGGAGATATTATCAGAGAAACAAAGAGCCAGAAAAGCAGGAACTGCCTTGTAGCAAGAGGAAGGGAAAAATATATGATTTAGATGGTTTATTGGTACTCCCTTAATGCTCAAAGAGTCAAAGAAAGACCTCCAGCACAATGGAGAGAACCTTCCTCCTAGCCCCAGAGAGGATTTATGGGAGGACACAATCCAGAATCACACAGGATCAGAGGGCTTGGATAGGTTGTGACCTGTATTGTTGGAAGGAGCATCCACTACATCCATCTGGAGAACTGCAGTATTGTTATTGCCTCATGAGTGAAGGTTAGACTCCTTTGACTAGTGCTGTATAACACTTGGTACCACCCTCCTTTTTACAGTCTTCCCTCATATTACTCCTCTTTACATACTTTGTGTTCTAGCTAAATTAAACAGTTCTGCTCTAGGAATGTCCCTTATGCTCTTGTTATGCTTTTGGTCAAGCCATTCCTTATTCCTGAAATGTTTTCTTTGCCTGTTGAATTTCTGCCTCCCTTTTAAAGCTCAACTCAAATGCCATCTCCTCCAGGAAGCAACTATCTGAATTGGTACATTATTTTCTTACTAGATTGTAAGCTCTTATTTTTGCTAGTAATAATGTCATTTTGAAATTATATGGGATTTTTTTTGGAGAGACTCACAGGTAAAGATTTGTTACTTTAATGCTTTACAAAATATCATGTTCTAGAGACAATGTGGAGTGCCACGATAAATGGTAGTATGTTAATGAACTCAGAATTAGAAGAAGAAATCATAAGGGCAAGGATATGTGAAAGTTTTTATTTTTCTTGGCACTTACTTGGTACATAATAGGTACTTAACAAATTTAGAATTTGTTGAATTACTGATACCTTTTTGATGATTCCAGGAATATGAATCTTGAAATTAAGAAAATTTATTTGAAGATGAGGATGATTACAATTCTTAAGAAAGCTAATTTGACCTAAAATAAAATTTTTTAATCTTTTATTTCTGAGGGAAATGCTGATATCTTTTTAAAATGAAATGAAATTAAAAATTTTAAACCCTTACCTTCTATCTTAGAATCAATACTGTGTATTGGTTCTAAGACAGAAGAGTGGTAAGGGCTAGGCAATGGGGGTGAAGTGACCTGCCCAGGGTCACACAGCTAGGAAGTGTCTGAGGACAAATTTGAACCCAGGACCTCCCATCTCTGAGCCTGGCTCTCAATCCATTGAGCCACCCAGCTGTACCCTGTAATGCTGATATTTTAGTAGCTCGATGCAGCATGTTCTGTAGCTGTGAACCAGTGTTCCTTTATTTCCATTTTGCTTTGAAGACCTCTTCCTTCTTTAAAAACAGCCATAGTGGACTTAAATAAATTTGTAAGGCTTTAAAGTTTTCTTATATGAATTCTAAAATTGAGTGAGTGGTTGTGCTTTAAGGCAGGCAAAGATATAGGCTACGACTGGGGGATGGAGGGAAAAGTGATTAGATTGAGAAATGTTTAGATACAGAGAAAGAGAACTCTTTCAATGAACTGATGAAAAGTCTAAAGTGGATTATTTACTAAACCTCAACTGAGATTTGTACCTGACTTATAATGGTTGTATATGAGAGCTGGGGTTTGTGTTGTAATGAAGAGATTGCTGTATTGGTATGATCTCATTTAATTGCATAACTTGGGATTTTTTGTCTCCTATTTTATCTTTGTTATCTTACGTCTCTAGATGGTACCTTTATTATTGTTAACGTTCAAGTACATGAGCAAAGTGTAGCTCCTAACAGTAGCAGGGGTTAAATCAGAGAATAAAATGGACATCTGGAAAACTGAGTTTCTCAAAACGTTATCCCCAGGTTAATTCATCACCGATGGGTAATGCTTGGTTACCTTTGAAAGGCTTACCAGGCAGGAATGACTAATTTATAATAGGAATAAGGTTGCTGGTAAGTAATCTTTGTTTCTAGTTCCAGGTGATTTTATTTGTAACTTCAGTTAATCCTCTTTGTCTCAAATAGGGATAAAAATAACCTCTCTCATTAGGATCTTATGAGGACAAATTCGATAAATATTTTGATATTGGGAAAACTTTAGAGACAGAAACCATTTAAGATGAAGGTTCTGCTTTTTCTAAAATGGTTGCTTGTCTCCTGACTCTGCTACTATCTTACTTGCCTGCAAACCTTCATAAAAGAGGAAATATAAGGTCCTGGGTTTAAATTTGGTCTCAGATACTTCCTAGCTGTGCAACCCTAGGCAAACCACTTAACCTCTATTGCCTAGCCCTTGCTGCTCCTCTGATTTGGAACCAATACACAGATTATAAGATGGAAGGTAAGGGTTTAAAAAAAAGGAAATATATTCAATAGTCTATCAGGCTCCAATTACATTGGTTTATAAACTTTACTACATGTTGATGATTTTTTTTTTTTGGTCTAATCTGTCCCTTTCATTGAAGTTATTCTGGGCAGCACCTGACATGTTGATTTTGTCCCAGCAATGCACAGTGATGGCTCTATTTCCAATGATAATGGAAGTGCTCTGTTGTGATGAAAGAAAATGTCTAAAAGAATGCTTCCTCTTAATTTCTAGTGTTTGGTTTTGATCCTTTGCTTTAGGTGGTCTTGGTTTGAACAGAGGCTGGAAGTTCAAATATGACTCCCAACATCTCTCCAAGGCATTCCATGGCCACAAGTGGCCCAATATTTCAGTTACACACAGCTAAGGTAATTTTCCTGCTGTGAAATTGCCAGTATATAGCCTGGTTGACCCAGTAATTGATAGCAATGATGGTGATTTTCTCTCCCTTACCTCTGCCTCTGATCCCTCTACACAAATAATTTGGAACATTACTTAGAACACTGTTTGTTTTGACTTGTTTTCCACAAAGGAGACATTAAAATGTGAGAGGATGACAGATCTTATGTAAATCAATGGAGTTAAGCCACACTGAATTTCCATGGAGTTAGATAGAGGACTTGGTGGTTAATGTCTTCAGAGTAGATCTGGCCTTGTTGCATCCATCCCATATCACCAATAGAGGGAAGTAGAACTGTGTTATTTAGCCTTTTCTATCCAGCCAGGTTTGATCCTGTAATAAGAAATGAGAAGCTAGCATTAGTTCATGATTTTGTACATCTGTGAATTCTTCAAACCAAACAGAGTGTGAGAGTCACAAAGACAAGTCATTTAGAAATTGCTTTGAAGCAGACATGGAAGAATACAGAACATGTTACTGAGTTAGCACTGTAGACCGGAATAGCTTTATGCTGTCCTTCCTGTGCCCATTACCTTCCCACTTCATCGAATGTGTATCAGATTAGTCTTCTTAAACAAAATGCCAATTTGGTACTCCCTTTAGGGGCTCCTAACTGTCTGCAAGATGAAGACCAAAATTCCTAGCCTGGTACCTTTCTAGTCATTTTTCTGTATATATTTCCTCCATCATGTCTTCCTCATTTCAAAAAGACAAACTGTAGTCTCCATGCTTTCATTTTCCGGTCTCTTTGCTTTTTCTCATGCTGTTTCATGTGCCTTGAATGCTGCATTTCTTTCCCCTTTTCTCTGTGACCATGGTCCCTCCATACTTCAAGGCCCAGTTCAAATCCCAGTTCCTCTGGAAAACCTTTTCCTGACTATCCAGGCCAAAAGGATGCTTCCCCCGCTCTGAACTCCTAGGCAGTTATTATTTATAGAATTTTGTGCTGCCTTGTGACATAGCTTCTGTTATTGTCTATCTGTGGTACGCTACCTCAGCACCAATTCAGCCCATTGTCCAACACTCTATTTCTATATTTACGTTATATTTATTGCAAGACCAGCTTTGCTGAGGTGGCAAATCCATTTGAGCATTTAATTGTATTTTGTACTTACTCACCTTTATATAAACTGTTTTCTCCCCAAAGATTATAATTTCTTTGAAGTTAAGGATTGCTTTGTCTTTATCTTTGTATCCTCCAGGACCTAGGGAGTGTAGTAGGTTAATAAATATCTTTTGAATTAAACTGAATGGACTTTTCTTTCCATAATTTCATTTTGTCATCTCATACTCCATGACTTCAATTATCGTCTTAATGCAGATCCCAAAGCCTTTTCACAGCACTCTAGTATACCTGTGATTACCTCCTAAGACCCTCCACTTGGATGTTCCACCACTATCTTAAACTTAACACACTTCAGTTTGGTACTATGGAAGGAGAACTGGATTTTTGAGACCTAAAACCTGGGTTCAAATACCAACTCTCCCACTTTGAGCAAGTAATTTACTCTTTCAGTCTCATTTTCTTCATCTGTAAAGTGAGGTAGTTGGATTTGTTTACCTGTAAAATGTCTTCTAGCTCTAAATCTGTGAATTTATGAAAATGTTTTAGGCTTCTTTGATTTGTTAACTGGTAAAAAGCAGGTAGGTGCTGCCATCTAGTTTCTAATCTATAACTATCATCTTCACTGATATATTAGAGTTCTTAAACAAGTAGTCTTAAAATCTTTAGAAAGTTTCTATAATATCCAATAAAAATTTAGCTGTAAACAAAGATAATTTTTCTTTTTTCAGCTGGTTGAAGGATCCTCATAATGACTTCTTTAGTGTAGATATCACAGGTAGGAAACATTAAAAAAAATCCGAACCTAGTTATTTTAATACAAAATATGTTTCAGTTCCCTTATGTAAAAAATTGGTAGTGGGAATGATTGGTGGTGGTGGTGGTGGTGGTGGTGGGGTGTGTGTGTGTGTGTGTGTGTGTGTGTGTGTGTGTGTGTGTGTGTGTGTGTGTGTGTAAGGGTGCGAACTTTACATTGTTTTGTGTGTTTAATTGTGGGCAGGAAGTAAAGTGAAAAATTGAGTTGTTGTGGTTTGTTATCACTCTCCTTGCACCCCCTCCCCCACGGCCCTGGGGTCAGAGTAATTTTGAAAGGAAAAAGAAGTGGTACCTCTCTCAGCCCTCCTTGCCTCGCAGCATCAGCTCCTAAAGATAAGTAGACTACTCCATCATTTTGTGCTGCTGCTATGTATTGCTTATCAACTGCTTGAGTATAGAAGAATGGAAGACCTTCCCTTTTGAAATTTAAAAAAAAATCTTGAAAACTATCAAAACACAAAAGAAGGGATTTGTTCTCATGTCAGATTTTTTTCTCTATAAGTAAAGAAAATTGATAAACAGTAGAAAATGCTGGTGAAATAACTGTAAACTAGAAGCCTTAGTTATATATTTGGGCCTCTGTTCCCTTTAGACATCTTATAAATACACTGAATTTGCCTTGCATGTAGTAGATACTTAATAAATATTTTAATGAATGAGGAATATTTTATATAGAGAGTGACTAGATAGCAGTAGGAACCTGAAAGAAGCTAAGCATAATTGTTCTTTACTTTGCTTATTCTTTTGTTAAAATTAAGTTCACACAGTGTGCACTAGGCACTAGGAATATCAAATGAACCTCCCCTTTGCCCCCACAATTCCTGCCCTCACAGAATTTACATTTTAATGGGCTTGGGGTCATAGATAACCTTAAGGCAACAAGATCCAGATAAAATGTTCTAAGAAAATTTGCAGGGTGGAGTAAATAAATACTTTTTACTGGAAAAGGATCAGAAAAGGCTTCACTGGATGGGAACTGTTCTTAGGAAGAGAATACATTCCAAGCATGAGAGAATGACCTGTCTGGAAAGTCAGTTTTGAGGAACTGCCTGTAATCTAGTTTGGTTTAAAAAATTTTAAATTAAAATATGTTATTTTTCCAATTACAAGAAATAACAATTTTCAACATATATTTTCTGAAATTGTAATATTCTTCTCTCTTTCTCCTTCCCCTTCCCCTTCCCTGAGAAGGAAAGCAATTCAATCTGGGTTGTACATGTATGATCATCTAGCTTGGTTTTAACATAATGTTATTGAATAGTGAAAGGTAAGAGGAAATAAAATTGGACAGGTAAGTTGGCTAGCTGTGTGATCCTGGGCAAGTCACTTAACTTTAATTGCCTAGCCTTTACTTCTCTTTTGCCTTGGAACCAATATTTGTATCCATTCTAAGACAAAAGGTAAAGGTTATTAAAAAAAAAAGGTAATTGAAACAAGATTGTGAAGGCTGTAAATACTAAAGAGTTTATATTATTGGAAAAAAAGAGCCACTTAAATTCTTTGAGCAGTGGTAGTATAATGGTCACTTAATAAGAAATATTATTTTAGCAAATATGCAGAATAACCAATTATAATAATTATATTTTATAATTATTTAGATATATAATTATAATTATACAATTATAATAATATAACAAAATAATTTGAATGAGAAATAATGATCTAAAGTGGTGACAAAACGAATGGAGAAGATGTGATAGATGTTATTGAGGTAGAATTCAGAGACCATGATGACTTCATATTTTTTTGTGTGTATTTGAAATTTTTTATGGTTTTAAAAATTGATTTAATTGATATTTTCTATTTCATCACAATTTCCCATGTATTGGTATCCCCTTCACTGAGAATCATTCCATTGACAAATCATATATATATGTGTATATGTACATATATATATTTAAACCCTTACCTTCTGTCTTTTTTTTTTTAAACCCTTACCTTCCGTCTTGGAGTCAATACTATGTATTGGCTCCAAGGCAGAAGAGTGGTAAGGGCTAGGCAATGGGGGTCAAGTGACTTGCCCAAGGTCACACAGCTTACCTTCTGTCTTATCAGTTCAATATTATATATTGATTCTAAGGCAGAAGCACACTAAGGGCTAGGCAATAGGGGTTGTGACTTATCCAGTTTCACATAGCTAGGAAGTATTTGAGGCCAGATTTAAACCCAGGACCTCTTGTCTCTAGCCCTGGCTCTTAATCCACTGATCTACTTTGCTGACCCCAACAAATATTATTTTTTTAGAGAAAGAACATAATCAGCATAGTTAATCAATATATTGGAAAAGTCTGATAACATGTACAATGTGTAATACCTATGAACTTCCCACATTCAAAAAAATTTGGTTTGAGGGTATCTTTTAATTCATTTTTAAGTCTTGCTTGATCTTTATAATTTTGTTACATTTACTTTTGATTTTTTGGTGTGTTCTTTCCATTTACATTGTTTACAGTAGTCATTGTGTATATTGTTCTCTTGGCTCTGCTTACTTAGCTCTGCATCAGTCCATATAGATCTTTCCATGATTCTCTGTTACATGCATCATTAATTATAGCACACTACTATTCTGTCACATTCATGTACTATAATCTGTTTGGCCATTCCCCAGTTGATGAACATTTACTTGGTTTCCAGTTCTTAGTTATCTCAAATAAGTGCTGTTATAAATATTTGGGAATATATAGGGGCTTTTAAACAAATTGATGGATTCCTTGGAGTATAAGATCAATAATAGTCTCTGGTTCATAGATATGGGCATTTTAGTCTCTTTATTTGCATAATTTTCAAATTAGTTTCCAAAATGGTTATACCATTTCAGAGCTTCACTAACAAGGCATTAGTATGTCCATTTTTCCACAATCCCTCCAACTTTGGCTATTGCTTTTTTTTGGTCATTTTTGCTCATTTGCAGGGTGTGAGGTTGTTTCAACCTACACTTCTCTTATTTAGTAATTTGGGTCATTTTTTTCATGTGGTTATGAATACTTATGAATGTGGTTATGAATTCTCCTTTGAGAACTACTTGCTCATATTGTGGAATGGCTATTAGTTTTATACACACATATTTATATTATATATTATTTACATATGTTTTATTATTTATATGTATACATAGCTCTATCTGTATTTATTTAATTTTCTTGGGCACTAAATTCCTATCAGAGAAATTGGAAAGATTCCCTCCCCCATTCATCTATTTCCCTTCTTATTCTAGATACATCAGTACTGTCAGTAAAGAAGCCTTTAATTTTAAGTAACCAAGTTATCAATTTATCTATTGTACTTGCTTCAGTCTCTTCTTGGTTAAGAATACATCTTTTACCCATTGCTGTGAGAGGTATATGGTCTGTTTCACTTCTAATTTTTTAAAAGTATGTTCTTTAATTTTAAGACCATATATGCATTTAGAATGTATCACAAAGTTATGGTGTAATGTGTTGGTCTAAGCCTAATTTTGAACCCTTGTAAAGGTTCTAGTTCATTGTATATGATGCTTGTTTTGGGTTTAGATAGACTTTTTTTATGACATCTTAAAAAAGTCCCTTTATGCCTTTAATTTGTAGGGATTTTAAGCAAAAAAGAGTGCTATAATTTATCAAAGGTTTTTTTTTTTCTGAATCTATTAGATAACCATGTGATCTGGGACGTTTTGATTTTTAATATGATTAATGTGGATTGTTTTCCTAATGTTGAACTATTGAATGTTGTATTACTAGTATAAACCTCACATGATCATAATGAATTACTTTTTGGATAAATTGATGTAATCTGATAAGATTTTGTTTAAAATTGTTGAGTCAATATTCAAAAGATATTGGCATATAGTTTTCTTTCCATGTTTTAGATTTATTTGGTTTAGGTGTTAAAACTATATGTATTTCATTTAAAAATTCTGATAGGATTCATTCTTTTTTAAGTTTTTTAGAATAATTTGTGAAGAATGGGTACCAACTATTCTTTAAAAGTTTAATAGTTTTGAAATATTCTTTTTATTCTTTTTTCTGTGATTTTACATTGCTTACTTGCTATTTTATTGATTTGATTTTCTGAGCTCTACTTTTTAAGTAGATCACCTAAAGGTTTATCAATTTTATTAGTCTTATCAGCCTTTAATTTTACTAATCATTTCAGTATTTTTCTTAATGTTTTATTTTTCAAACTATTTTTATTATTAATAATCCTCCCTTTTACTGGCAAATGTTAGAATCTGATCATTCTCTATTTTTCCTCTCTTGTGACTTCATCTTTTTTATTTTGGAATTTGATCAAATTAGTTAATGGCTTATTAGTTTTGTTGTTCTGCTATCTATCTATCTATCTATCTATCTATCTATCTATCTATCTATCATCTATCTATCTATCTATCTATCTATCTATCTATCTATCTATCTATCAATTTATTTGTTTGTTTATTTATGTATTTATTTATTTATTTATTTATTTATTTATTTATTTATTTATTTATTTATTTATCTTTTGAATTTATTTCCAGGTAGCTCAGCTCCTTCCTCCCCTTCTCACACCATAGGAGACATCATCAAGCAAATAGATATGTGTATATAGATTATGCTTTTAGTGTTTCCATTTCTTAGTTCTTTCTCTAGAGGTGAACATTTACAAGTCATTCTTGAAATATGAAGTCTTTAGCTGTATATAATGTTCTCCTGGTTCTATTCATTTCACTCTTCATTATCATGTGTAATTTTTTCCAAATTAAAAAAAATTAATTTGTCAACCTTTTTTACTGTCCAGTAGTATTCCATTGGGGTGTATGGGGTGTTCAGGGAAGGGTAGTATCTCTGGTATGGAGGGCTTGTCATGCCCTTCTAGGGCAGCTCTCCAGCCTCTGACCCCCACCTGACACCCAGCTCTCACTTGTGGCTCCCAGTAGCTGTTAGCATGCGGCAGCGGCCATACCCAGGGCAACGGCTTCAACAGGCTGGCTAAACCTTGTGAGGGTAGCCATCGGGTCATCGACCCCTGGTGAACCAGGGCTTTGCTCACCCAGCATGTGAAGACTGCTTCGGCTGAACAGACAGAAGAAACCAACAAGAAGGTTCAACGGCTTAAATGGCGACACAGCAAAGCACTGTGGAGTGCTTAGGGCGTGTTGGAGCACAAAAGACAACATGGCCATCCAATGCAGCTGAGGAAGTCTCCAGGTGTAACGACTTTTCGTGCCATTGGACCCAGGCTTCCAACGCCGAGAGAGCGGGACTGTCTCTGTGCATCGACTTTTCCACTTAAATCTCCTTCACGCACAAGTGTCTTTGTGCAACACAAAGACAATCGTCATTCTCTGTTACCGAGAGACTACTACTGGTATTCCATTACCATCATATACCACAGCTTGTTTAGTCATTCTCCAATTGATGAACATCCCCTCAATTTCCATTTCTTTGCCACCATGAAAGAGAGCTGCTATAAATATTTTGGAACTTATAGGTTCTTTTCCTTTTTCCCTGATCTCCTTGGATGTATATAACTTTAAAACTCTCTGGGAATAATTCCAAATTTCTCTCCAAAATGGTTGGATCAGTTAACAGTTCTATCAATAGTGTATTAATGTCCCCATTTTTTTCTATATACTCTCTAAAATTTGTCATTTTGCCCTTTTGTCATTTCAGTTAATTTGTTTTGGTTTAATTTCTCTAATCAGTAGTGATTTAGAATACTTTTTCATATATCCATATGTGGCTTTGATTTTTTTCATCCAAAACCTGTCTTTATTTTGTTCATTTATCAATTAGAGGATTGCTCTTATTCTTATAAATTTGACAAAGTTCTCTATATATTTTATATATGAGACTATCCAAGGGACTGGTTATTAAAATTTCCCCCCAATTTTTTGCTTTCCTTCTAATTTTGGCGACCTTTGTTTTATTTGTACAAAACCTTTTCAATTTAATATACACAAGAGTATCCATTTTACATCTAACAATGATTTCCATCTCTTTGTTTATTAATAAACTCTCTTCTATCCAAGGATCTGATAGATAATATATCCCCTGTTCTCATTTGCTTATGATATCTCCTTTTATGTCTAAATCATATATCTATTTTGAGCTTATCTTAGTGAATGGTATAAGATATTGGCTTATACCTAGTCCATTTGTCCCAACAAATTTTTTATTTTTACCAATAGTTTGGATCTATGATTTTGTGAAATACAAGGTTACCATAATCTTTTATTGCTGTTTGTTGCATGACTGTTCTGTTCCACTGATCTACCTTTCCATTTCTTAGCCAGTACCAGACAGTTTTGCTAATTACTGTTTTATAATACAGTTTAAAGTCTGGAACTGCTAGTCCTTTTTCCTTTTTGTCTTTTTCGCTAATTCTTTTTATATTCTTGATCTTTTGTTCTTCCAAATGAATATTGTTATTATTTTTTCTAGCTCAATAACATAATTTTTTTGGGTAATTTGATTGGGATGGCATTGAATAAGTAGATTAGTTTTAGATAGGTTTGTCATTTTTATTATATTAGTTCTGCTCATCCATCCATGAACAATATTTCTCAAATTATTTAGACCTGACTTTATTTATATAAAACGTGTTTTGTAATTATATTTGTGTAGTTCCTAAGTATGTTATGGCAGGTATATTTCTAGGTACTTTTTTCTATGTGTGGTTATTTAAATGGAAAATCTCTTTCAATCTCTTCTTGCTAAAGTTTGTTAGTAATATGTAAAAATGCTGATGATTTATGGGGCTTTATTTTATATCCTATTACTTTACTAAAATTTTTGATAAACACATGTAAAACCCAGTGGAATTGTGTGTCAGATATGGGAGGGGGAGTTGGGGAAGGGGAGGGAAAGAACATGAATCTTGTAACCATGGAAAAATATTCAAAATTAACCAATCAAATAAAAATTTCCCAAATGTTAAAAAAAATTAAAAAAATTATTGATAGTTTTAACCAACTTTTCAGTTGAATTTCTATGATTTTCCACATATAACATCATATCATCTGCAAAAGAGGTAGTTTTATTACTTTTGTCCATTTTATTTCCTTCAGTTTCCTTTTCTTCTCTTATTACTATTGTTAGCATTTCTAATACTGTTAATTTTTTGTTTTCCCCCTTTTTTCTGTTATACATGTATTATCATATAAAACATATTTTCATATTGTTCATTTTTGAAAGTGAATAATTTTATGAAACTAAATCCCATAACATATACCCAACTAAATAAGTGAAAAATAGTATCCTTTCATCTGCATTCCTATTCTAACAGTTCTTTGTCTGGAGATGGATAGTATTCTTTGTCATAAGTCCCATAGAATTGTCCTGTATCTTTGTATTGCTGATAGTAGCTAAGTCTATCACAATTGATCATTCCATAATATAGCTGTTACTGTGTACAATGTTTTCCTGGTTCTGCTTATTTCACTCTGCATCACTTCATGCAGGCCTTTCCAGCTCTTTCTGAAATTATCTTGTTCATCATTCCTTATGGCACAATAGTATTCCATCACCATCATATACTACAATTTGTTCGTCCATTCCCAAATTGATTCTTTGCCACCACAAAAAGAACAGCTATAAATATTTTTGTACAAGCAGATCTTTTCCCATTTAAAAAAATCTCTTTGGGATACAGACCTAGTAGTAGTATTTCTGGATCAAAGGGTATGCATTTTTTTAATAGCCCTTTGGGCATAATTCCAAATTGCCTTCCAGAATGGTTGGATCAGTTCACAACTCCACCAGGATTGCATTAGTGGCCCAATTTTGTCACATTCCCTGCAACATTTTTCATTTTCCTTTACTGTCATATTGACCAATCTGATAGATATGAGTTGGTACCTCAAGAGTTGTTTTAATTTGCATTTCTCTAATCAAGAGAGATTTAGAACCATTTTCCATATAGTTATTGATAACTTTGATTTCTTCATCTGAAAATTTTTATTCATAAGTTGAGAAATAAGACCTTTATCAGAGAAATTATAAATTATAACATTATAAATATAAATATAAAAGTATACATTATAAAAAAATGATAAATTTTTTCCATAGGTGGTTGTTTCCCTTCTAATTTTGGTTGCATTGGTTTCATTTGTACAAAATCTTTTTACTTTAATATAATAAAAATTATTCATTTTATATCTTTGTTAATGTTCTCCATATTTTCTTTGGTCATAAATTCTTCCCTTCTCCATAGATCTAACAAGTAAACTATTCTATGGTCCCTTAATTTACTTATAATATTATCCATTATGCCCAAATTATATGCCCATTTTGACCTTATCTTGGTATAGGACAGTGCTGGCAAACCTTTTAGAGACCATGTGCCATGATCCACCCTCCAGAAACTTTGTGTCATACATCCCCCCACTTTACTCCACACAGGAAAGGGAGAAAACATTCCCATTGGGCTGCTGGTCAGGGGGCAGGTGAAGTGAGGAATGTCCCCAGGGATTGTAGAGAGGGGAAAGGGAATGGCCCGAGTGCTCTGCTCCCCTCCATTTCTGCCACCTGTGAGCTGCTTACTTTCCCTTCTGTGTGCTCCCATTGGCTGCTGGCCACATGAGTGGGTGTATGTGAAAAAAAGCCTTCAAGCACAGTAGAGAGGGGGGAGGGAGCAGTTCTGCCCAAGTCCCTCTGCCTTTCTAGTAATGAATTCTGGGGGGGGGAGTGAGGGGGTGATGTATGTGCCTGTAGAGAGTGCTCTGTGTGCCATCTTTGGCACCTGTGCCATAGGTTCACCATCACTGGTATAGGGAGAGATATTGGTCTATACTTAATTTTTGCCATACGGTTTTCCAAATGCTGGAATCTTTGGGTTTATCAAACACTAGATTGCTGAGGTCATTTACCCCTAATCTATTCCATTGATCCACCCTTCTATTTCTTAGCCAGTACCAGATGGTTTTGACAATTTCTGCCTTATAGTACATTTTAAGATCTGGTACTGCTAGGTCATCATCTTTTTTTTTTGTTCCCTTGATACTATGTTAAAATTTTAGTATTTTCTTGATTCTTTCTCTTGAAGTATCTTTGTCTGAATTGAGAGTTGAATTTTTTTTAAAGAAAATTTTAGGTAATAAGGGTCTGCTTCAGTGTGGTGGCCATGTCAGAGAAGAGGAGGAAGTATAGAAAAAATTTTATGAAGATTTTATTTTATGAAGGTAAAATGAAAGGATTTTGTATCCAATTATTTATGGAGAGTGAAAGAGAGAATGAGGAATTGAAGTTGACATCTAGGTTGTGAGTCTAGATGATTGAGAGGATGGTGGTACCCTTGATAGGAATAATGAAGTGAGAAAGGGGGGAGGCAGTTGGAGATTCAAGACTGGAAGTCAGGAGAGAGGTTAAGGCTGGAAAATGAGATCTAAGAATCATCAGCATAGAGATGACAACTGAATCCATGGAACCTGATAATAGAAACCAATCAAATGATATGGAAGGAGAAGAGAAGAGGGTCAGAGGTGTTCCTGTGGGAACACCCACAATCAGTAACTCTAATCTGGATGAAGATCCAGCAAAGGAGACTAAGGAAAGAGGTGGGAGGAAAACCAGAAAAGTAATGTCACAAACACTTAAAAGAGGGCATCAAGAAGAGGGTGACTGACAATTTTCAAGGCTGCTGATAGGTCAAGCAGAATTTGAAAAGAGAAAAAATCATTTGATTTTACAATTCAGAGGTCGCTAGTAGTTTTCAAGAAAGCAGTTTCAATTTAATGATGAAGTTGGAAGTCAAATTGCAGAGAGCGAAGAGAGTAAGAGGAAAGGAAGTGAAAACAATGATTGTAGATAGCCTTCTCAAGAAATTTAATTACAAAAAAAGAGGAGACAACGAGGATTATAACTAGTAGGGATAGATGGATCAATGGAGAGAGTTTTTTGAGGATGAGGGAACCATAGGCATGTTTGTAGGCAGTAGCAATAAGCTAGTAGATACGGAGAAATTGAAGGGAGAGAGTGAGAATGATACCATTCCATCTCATCTCCAAACTGCTAGAGAAGTTGAGATAGAATGGGATCACTTGTGCATGTAGAGGAATTTTCCTTGGCAAAAAGGGCCATCTCTTTATGTGAGAAAAAGCAGAAGGCAGAGATCCTGGCAGAAAATATCTGAATGATGTGAGTTGAAGAGGAGGGAAGAAGACAGCTTTTGGTGAGTGTACTCAGTTTTTTTTCAGTGAAATATGAGGCAAGATTCTCCCCAGAGAATGAAGGAAGGAGAAACCACAGGAATTTTAAGGAGGGATAAAAAAGTTTAGAAAAGCATCTGGGAGTATAAGAAAATGAACCATTATGAAGGTATAAAAAGATTGCCTTGCTGTAATTTAAGATTGTTGTTGATGTTGTTTAGTCATTTCAGTTGTGGCCACCTCTTCTTGACTCCATTTGTGTTTTTTGTTGTTATTTTTGGTAAAGGTACCAGAGTGGTTTGCCATTTCCTTCTCTAGCTCATTTTATAGATGAAAAAACTGAGGCAAACATGGTTAGGTGACTTGTCCAGAGTCACACAACTAGGAAGTGTCTGAGGCCAGATTTGAACTTAGGAAAAAATGAGTCTTCCTTCTCCATATCTCACACACTCTATCCAATGCATCACTTGCAATTGAGATCATATAACATAAATTTATACTGGAAGCAGTAAGCATGTTTTCATGATTCTTCCATCTTTGTTTATCATCATATGAATAAGAGTAAAGGCAGTGCATAGTGGGAGAAATCTAAGGCTGCTTCTTGGCAATGTATGATCATTGATGGGATGATAATGATAGTGATGATAGTTGACATTTTTATCATCCTTAGTATGTGCCAGGTCTTTTCTCTGTCTTTTGTTTTCCAGGTCAATCATCCTTCCTTTTTTCAATTTATTCTCTTATGACATGGTTTCAAATACCCTCACCATTCTGATTTCCCTTCTGGACTTTCATCACCTTCATAATATTATTTGCTAAAATGCAGTTCCTAGAATTAAACAAAGTGAATTTTTTCCTTCTTTAAAACATCACAAAAACAAACAAAAATCATCACCACATTTTTACATGTACTTTACATGTAATTTTGTTACTATCTTGTTAAATTTAATACATATTTCTTAAAAGGACAAAACAGATTTCATGTAATAGATTTCTCAGTTCCAGTAATTTTCTTCTACTTTGTTTCTTAAAAGGTCTGTGATTTTTAAAATATATTTTATAACTTTTATAACTATGAAGTTCATAGTAAAAATAGAAACATTTAAAAATGCAGAGTTCTGTTTTTTCATGTTATTAACTGGCATTACTCTGTTTTTATTTTAGATTTTTTAGCTTTGATTTTTTTTATCAGGCCTAATAGCTTGTATGTCATGCAGTCTTTGGGTTTTAAGTGATCTTAAATTGGTCACATTGACTCTTTCCATGGTTCTAAGCTTAGAAGGACCAAGCTTAATTTCAGAGGGATGAATTAATTGGAAGGGAATTCCCCAATCAACCTCGGTCAAGTGGTCCATTTTATATTTAAATTCTCTATCATACTACAATTTAGATACTTTCCCCTTTAGGAGATGGAAAACTCTGGCCATGTTCTACTGGATGTCACTACCCATCATTTATCTGAGGACATGTTATATCTCTTCTAACATTTCTTATATTTTCCAATCTTAGTCTTTCCAATATGGAGGCACTATCCATTGAACCCATTGTTGTGATCCTATTCTTGGTTTTGACGTGATATAGCCAGCCTTTACCCTGAATTTTCTTTTTTTTTACAGTGGTATACAACTGCCTCTGTGTTGAAACTCCTTATGAAACTATTAATTCCTAAACATCAGGGCAGAGAAACCCCACTAGAGAAAAACCTGATGCTATGTAGCATAATGCTTGCTGCCATCTCTTTTGCAACAGAGAATTTATTACATATAGGTTTGTTATATTAATAAGACTTTCTTCCATGAAACTAGGATGGGGTCATGATTGATACTGGCAACTGCATTGTCTGCAACTGAATATCTGAGTTGTCATATAGTTATTTGCTTCTGCATGATAAATTTTAAGTTGTAGTCTTTAAAATTTACGTGCGGTTAAATTACACTCATGCTCTTGATACACTTTTATAGCAAAACTTGGGATGTGACTATTCAGAGGCAAATTATTAGATTTATCTCCTTACATGAAAATAGACCATTAAAAATAATGGGTTTGATGTATGCCTAGGACAATTTTTATTGCAAGAAATAGCTAAAGTAATAGCAGAGGGAAAGGTTAAAAGGAAGACAGAATAATTTATTGCACATCTGAGTCTGATTTTATTCATATACATTGAATATCCATTTGTATTTCTTCTTGTAGATGTAGGTATAGGGCTTTCCCAAAATCTTTGTGTAGTTTTTAAGCTATTCAAGCTTATTATACCCTGTATTATATAAAAAACAAAACCATTTTGCTTTTGCTTTAGAGAATATGCTGATAGTTCCTTAAAATGTAACTTTCTCTAGTTCAGAAGTTTAGGAAATATCCAGAAGACTTCATGTGGATACTGACTAACAAAATCTAAAGTGTATTTTGGTATTTTGTCTAAAGAGCCCCTTTCTGCTTGTATATTTGTTGGATAACCCTTTTTATGCTGTAGTTCAAACATTAATTTTAGCGTTAGCTCTATGAAACTGATGAAATAGTTTTCTTAGACATTAGATTCAGCAATTCATTCATTTTTTCCTATATTTATATATCTAGTTTTAGCAGGTCTGTGGTTTGTGAGATTTCACTGTTAAGTATGAGCATATTGGGTACAACCTTCATATGTTCCATTTTCATTTACTTTGTATGTTGAAAAGTTTTTGCTCAAATCTGAGTAACTATCTTCCAACATTGACTCCTATCATAGAGATTGATTGTTACAGCTTGGTGGTAGGGCTAAATATCACCATTTGTCTTATGCTGTGCATAAGCCCCAGGTACATGGGTGTCCTAAATGATGACTGTGTGATGCTTCTAGGGGCAGTGTTTCCTTTTCATTTAAAAAAGCAAATTCTAAACTAGACTTGGAAGAAGAAAGTTGGAGAACTGGCCACATCTATATTTAGCATCATAAATTCTAAAACTGAAAATGAGATTAATGTTAAGAATCATTATTGAAGGAGTTTAATTACTGACCAGAAATAAATGCTACATTTTAAATCAGCTTAGGAAATGGACTATATTACCTCTTCAAAACTTTTGTATGTAGTTGAAACCTCTTACTTTTAGCAAGGTACTTTTTAGGGGACAGTTCATAGTTTTAGAAGTGGCAGGGATTTTTGAGGTCATATAACCCGACCCCAGCATTTCATAGTTGAGGAAACTGAGGCTAGCAGAAGTTAATTCACTTACCCAAGGTCACATTGATGGAAGAGTTGAGATTTGACTCAGGTTCTCAGTCTCTAAATCCAAAACTCTTTTTATTATACCATTCTACATTTCAGTTTTTGTTCTTATAACCAGATCCACTAACCCAATTATTTAATGTTTAATAAGGTTTTATTATTTTTGCTAGTTTGATATAATGGCCAGACTGAACATTGATCATGTTATTTAAGCCTGATTTTCTTTACAATATGCTCAGGAGTCTATGGATAGATGTCAGAGGGTCTATGAAATTGGTTGGGAAAATATTTTTGTAATTGCATTTTAATATAATTAATTTTCTTTGTATTCTTTATTTTATTTTTATGTGTTTATCATTTAAATTAAAGACAATTTTCAAAAACTCTTAGCTTCTATCTTAATTGATACTATGTATCAATTCCATGGCAGAAGAGGAATAAGGTCTAGGAAATTGGGGTTAAGTGACTTGCCCAAGGTCACAGAGCTAAGAAATATCTGAGGTCAAATTTGAACCCAGGACTTCCCACCTCCAGGCCTAACTCTCTATCTACTGAGCCACTTAACAACTCCTTTTATTTTATATATTAAAAAAAATATTTTTTCTAAGAAAGTATTTATAAGGTTTCACCAGCCTATTAAAGGGATCCTTGACACAAAAAAGTTAACCCCCAAATTAGAGAGTACAGTGGGAAGATGACTAAAAGAGTCATATCTGCTAATATGTGTATCATAGTTTACATGGAAAAAGCGTATTAGACTTTTCAAAGCATATAGGAACACCACACCTTTTAGTTGGTTTGTAAATTTGTAAATCAGGAGTCCTGAGGATGATAGAATATTCTTTCAATTGCAAGACTCACCATGGACCATGGTCAATAGAATAGAAAAGACCATAGTCCATAGTGAGCTGTGCATTAATTGAGTGAGAGTGTCACCACTTGTTAAGAACTGGATTATTAGGGAAGAAGGTAGTGGAGGGCACCAGGGAATAGGAAAATGAGTATTGTCTTATTCTGTTAATCATGTCCTTGGGAAATAGGAGTTTGTAACACTTTCCTTCAACTCTTTTCAAAATTTCAGGCCCCTCAAGTGAGTATTTTTGAAGAATCCTCTTTCCTTTTGTTAATTTAAAAACCAACACACTTCAGCAATAGCAGAGTACTCCCACCCCACCCACTTTAATTTATGACTGTAGAGAGAAAAAGAAAGTGGGTTATATAAACAATTTCCTTTGTTTTAACTCAGACTTATTCTACCTTTCACTTTCTACTTTATCCGTGAAAGTCAGAGCCAAATAGGTAAATCTTTAGTTTTTAAGGAATGCCCCTTAAGGACGCACTTTGCACATTATTGTTCCAGGTGTTAGTAATATGAAAATAAAAACGAAATTGGTACTTGACTTCAAGAAGTTTATATTCCCATAGAAGATGCAGGAGATAGTAGCTGACCAACCAATAGTAGTTGATCATTTCCAAGGATGTGCCATAAATTCAAGGGGTTGAGCTGATTGAAGTCTATGTTTTACTATCATCAACTAATATTTGTGGAATGAGTATAATATTCTGGCTGCCAGAGATATAAAGTGAAATAAGACAAATTTCCTACTCTCAAGGAGCTTACAATCTACTTGGGGAACCAATATATACAAATAGACATAGAAACACACATAGACACCTGACCGGTGATGTCATTAGTACAGAGAATTTCCATGTGAGAAAATGTTTTCTACTAATGCAGATTGTAGTCTTAGGGTTGCCTAGATCTCTAAGAGATTCAGTGACTTGCCCAGGATCACACAGCCAGAATGTGACAAAGGCAGCTAGGTCTTTTCTGATTTCAGTCTTG
Organism: Monodelphis domestica; assembly: GCF_027887165.1. Taxonomy (NCBI): domain Eukaryota; kingdom Metazoa; phylum Chordata; class Mammalia; order Didelphimorphia; family Didelphidae; genus Monodelphis; species Monodelphis domestica. The sequence goes on from NC_077227.1 coordinate 432,786,116, forward strand.
GATCTGTCCTCTATGCCATGTTGCCCCTGTGCATGTTTATATATATAATGTGTGTATCTATATATGTATGAATATATATGTACATATATATATATATATATATATATATATATATATATATATATATATATATATAACAGCATAAGGTAATGTGCTAAGTGTCAAAGAAGTTGAATGGATGGAAATTAGGGGGCAGCTGGGTAGCTCAGTGGATTGAGAGCCAGGCCTAGAGACGGGAGGTCCTAGGTTCAAATTTGGCCTCAGACACTTCCCAGTTGTGTGACCCTGGACAAGTTACTTAACCCCCATTGCCTGGCCCTTACCACTCTTCTGCCTTGGAGCCAATATTGGCTCCAAGGTTGAAGGTAAGGATTTAAAAAAAAAAAGAATGGATGGAAATCAGAGGAGGGAGAAAGCACAGTGAGCTCCTCCACCTGGATCTAGATAAACAGAGGAGTGTATGTAAGATTGCTGGTAGGTTGGTTTGTAAATTGGGAAACCAAGAGTCCTGAGGACGATATACTATCACTGTGAACAATGGTTGATAGAATAGACAATGGTCTATCATGAGCTTTACAGGAATTGAGTTAGAGTGTCTCCACTTGTTAGGAGCTGGATTGCTAGGGAACAAGGTTGTGTGTAAGAGGAATGGACTAAGCAACAGCAAGAAGATGACAAATATACCTTGTGGGTTTGAGGGAAAATCAGCTAGATTGACTGAAGGAGAGAGTTCATATGAGGGGGGATAGGAGATAATGTGTTTGGAGAGGTATATATGGACCAGATTATTTTATGGTCAGGGTATTTGAACTATATTCTGAAAGTGACCAAAAGCTTGTGAAAATTTTTGAGTTTGGGAATGATGGGCAAAGTAGTGGGAAACAGCACTAGGAAGAGCATATTAAGTAGGGTAAAGACTGGAGTCAAGAAGTTAGAGTAACTCCCATTTATATAGTCCATTATTTACACAGTACCAGAAGGGGTGGGTGCTTTTGCTTACAAAAAGCAAATACAATATTATCCATGTTTAGTGTTTAATACAAACATTCTTTGTATTAAGAAGCTGATCGCTTAGGGACAAATTTTTGGCCTTGGAAATCTAAAAAAGACCAGGTGAAATTATAGCTCAGAGCAAAAAGAAAAAAGAATATCCATTAAAATGTTTGTGATGTTATTAGGTGGCACTTAGAGTCAGGAAAGTCTCAGTTCAAATCCTATCTCAGACATTTATAAATTGTATGGGTCCTGGGCCACAGTTATCCTTTCAGCCCCAGTTTCCTAATTTGTAAAATAAGGATAATAATAGCTCCTACCTCACAAGGTTATTGTCAAGATCAAATGACATAATCTATTTATATGACTTTGGAAATCTTTAAGTGATATATAAAGGCCCTCATTGTCCAGTGCTTTCTAGTTCTTCTCTTGAAAAATTATACATGAAGTATAGGAATGAGGTTTCTATATATTGGCAAATCTTTGGTATTTGTCATTCTTCTTAAATCAGTGTTTCCAACATATTCCTCACCAACTTCTATTTTCTTTTTTTTCATTGAAGTCATCAAGCTTCAAAGGGAAATGAGTTCTGTAGTAATAATTCCCTTCCTTTATGCCATAATGGAGGAGCTATGCTTCTTTTTCTGTTTCCTTAGTCCATTACTAGTTTTTCAGCTACTCAGATTTTTGTTTGCCCATTCTTCCATCATACTTTCTGACTTTAAATTTTATGTTAGGCCTAGGTTCTCTTGCACTTCTAGAGGAAAGGTCTGAGCTCGTTCTGTTGATACTTTCTTGGGGTATTGAGTGTTATGTTACTTCAGGATCTCAGGAACTGCCTGGGAACCTGCAAGCCTTAAATTCTCCCAAGATGGTTTGATTTAGAGCAAAGTCTGATAGTCATTCCCCTCATTTGAGCTCTGCAAGTTCTTGCCTTGGGTTTGAGTTTGAGGAAGAGTAGAAGGCTGCTGGATTCCACCTGTAGCAGCCAACTGCAGAGTGGTAGACTTTTAGGCTCTCTTTTGTTCTAGGATTCTTGCCCTGGCTATTCCTCTGCAGGATGGGGTAGTTATTGGAAATGGGACCCTTCTTAGCATGAGGGCTTAAGGTGTATCATTACTACTGCCACTACTGACTTCTGAACTTCCTCTTTTCTTTATAATCTGCCCAGAACCTCCCTACTAAGAATGCCACTGCAGTGAGTAGATCTAAAGTCCCTTTGCCACTCTCCTAGATCTATAATCTGTGCTTGGGTAGTAGGTGACTGTTAGCTGTTAACTGTCCCCATGGCAGTACTGTAGTGTGGGTCTAATGTTGACCTTATATGGTTCCAAAATCTCGTCTAGTCCCAGTACCCAGGCTTTTCCTCGTGATGAAGTGCTCTGCTGCATTTGACAATTCTCTTTTTTTCCCAATTTCCTTGGGTTAATAAACCTTTTCTATCTTATAGAATTGAAATGTCTCAGTATATCTTTTGTGATCTTTATTTTTAATTTGGTTAAGAATATTTTTCCTTGCCAGAGTTGTAAAAGATATCTCCACTCATTTTTTCCATTGAAAGAAAAGGAATACCTAGCCATATTTATTTATTGGCATTTAGAACTTAAGTGTGTTATATGGTCTAAAGCTACTTTTGCCAAATTACTTTTCAGTTTTCCAAGAAGTTCCTGTTCATTAGTCAATCTAGAATCTAGAATCTAGAATCATTTTAGATGTTGACTTATGTTTACATTAGAAAAGATTTTAAGACTATTATAAACTTCTTATTAAAAGCAAAAGATATTTAGAGCCTCAGTGACTATCTGGCCATTTCCATGCCAGGCTCAGCTGTGTAGCCTTTCACTCCCTCTCTCTGGCATTGCTTCTATTCCTGCCTTCCAGAAAGGCTCTACTTTCTCCTTTACAATGGGAAGTGAATAACATTTTCCCACAAAATGTTAAATTATGAATCCAACCAAAATGTTTATTTGAGAATTTCTAAATGTAAGTTAATATCACAACATAGATTGGTAAATGTAGATCTTTTAAGTTTTCTTAGGACAAGTAGACTCATTATAATGAATTAAAAAATATTGATTGTCATTTGGGCATAAGAAAACATACTCTGAAATGCTCGGTACATAATCTGTCTTTAAGGATTTATGAAACTTATTAGGGTCTTACAGTGACTCAGGGTCCTCCTTAATGAAATCAGTTATTATTTAGTCTTCCTGAAGAACGCCTGTTAATTGAGAATCCAGATTTGTAGAATGCTCGTTAAGCCTGCTTTTATTACTATAATAATTAAGCAAATGTGATAAATTTTATTTGAACATTGTTAATTTGATCATTTTTCTAGTAATGAATGTTTCATATAACTTGGTTACAGTTGGATTTTTGATGTTGATCTAGCAATTTAATAATTATTGACTACCTACTATGTTTTAAGTACCATAGAAAATATAGAAAAAGCATGTTGTATAGTCTTTGCACTAAAGACATTATTATTTCAGATGTTTGAAATAATACACACACACACACACACACACATAAACCTTCTATCTTAGAATTAGTACTGTGTATTGGTTCTAAGGCAGAAGAACAGTAAGGGCTAGGCAATGGGGGTTATGTGACTTGCCCAGGGTCACATAGTAGGAAATGTCTAAGATCAGATTTGAACCACTGAGCCACCTAGATGTCCCTTGTTTGAAATAATATTGAATAACTTTCAACCAAAACTAATTTTTATGAGTGTTCTATAACTTTTCCTTAATATTATGTTGCTTTCTTTTTTTAACATTTTATTTTTTTTCATTTTTACTCAATGCCAAAAAAAAAATGGGCATTTCCACGTGCGATGTATTATAGAAGACGATGTTATAAACTATGTCTAATTAAATATTGAATTATGTGCTATAGGTTTTTAGGACTATGGGAGTTCAAAAGGATGGAGCTTAGAGTCTTTAGGGGAGACTTTGTTTAAGAAGTGAAGTTTGAGTTGAATCTTGAAGGATGGGGTAGGGGATTTGGATCTGTGCCAAGGAGAGGAGCAAGGAGAATAGCTGAGTGTAAAGATTAAAATTTAGGGGAGACTGAGGCAGGTAGAAATTAGTTTCTGCAAGGAGTATTATAATTTTAGAGGTTTATTAAAAGTTAAGGATTAAAGAAAATACAAGATAAGAAAAACGTGCCTAGGCCAGAGAGGCCTAGACAAGACCTCACCTACATTATGGAAAGAGCCATGTCTGCTCCCAAACGGAAGTCCAAAAAGAGACACAAAAGCCTTTGCAATCAGCTTAAATCCCTTCTCGATCTAGAATACAAAGCATTCTGGGGAAGTGGAGCAAGGGCTTCTGGGGATTGAAGTCTAGAGTTCGAGTCTATTTTACATGAAAATAAAACGAGGGTGGCATGTTTGGGAAATGGTAAGGCAATCAGACCAAAAATAATCGTATGCATTTTCTATGGGAATTAGTGGGAAGTAAGCTTGGGTAAGAGAGTTGAGACCCAAGTAACAGAAGGACTGAAAACTAGGAAGATTTTGTATTGATTGAGATAACGCCTGGACTTGTGATTTCACTGGTATAGGGAATGAAACTGGAATCTCTTTAAGATTTCTCTATGTGGCAGTGGTATGATGAAGTCAGTGGTTTTAGGAAGATGAGCCCATAGTTATTCAGGATGGATGGAATAGTCAGAGAAGTCAGGGGAGAAATCTGAATGAGGAAGATCTGATAGGGAAGTTACTGCAATAATCCAGCTGTGACTTGATTGGTGGTAGGAGGAATAAAAAGGAATAAAATTGCTCCTTGAGGGCAAGGACTATTTCATATTTTCCCCTTTCCCCTCATTGTTCAACATAATGCCTGAAACATAGTAGAATGGAGAGGTGCAAGAGAATAAGCATTTATTAAGCACTTAATTGCTAGGCACAATGCTAAATAAACACTTTACAAGTATTATCTCATTTCATTCACTCACCCTGAGAAGTAGGTGCTATTATTATCCCGATTTTAAAGTTGAGGAACCTGAGGCAAATAGTAGTTAAGTGACTTGACCAGGGTCACACAACTATTTGAACTCTAGGCTTTTTGACGCTTGGCCCACTTCTTAGCTGCCTAGTTGAGACTTAGGAAAGGCTTGTTGATTCATAGTGTGATGAGGAAAAATGGACTGAATATGAGGTGTGAAAGAAAGGAGATGTGATTTGATCACTCTTGATTTTTAAAAATACGTTTCAGTTGCTACTATGGGTATTCCACCCTTAAGTAAACAACTGTGGCTTCTGGAACTGCAGCATCTCAGTCATCATCACTAATTCCTAGAGAGAAAAACCCAAAGCCTCATAGCCATTCACCATCACTGTCTTCCCTGTATCACTCCACAGGCACCAGTAAAAGTCCAGGCTATACCTATCTTCCTTGTACCAAGGACTCTGCTTTTGTCATAGGTCAGTGCTCAAAGCTAGAACCTAGCTTACCTTTCTTTAGCTTTTATGTATAAAAATCTTATTTTGGGGGGGGGTATAACACCCAGGCCATGATCTTCCCCAGGCAGGGGTAAAAATCAGATGGATTAGGAATGACATAGGATTGTGCCTGTGATTTATCAAAGGGGGTTTCAGTTTGGGACTGACGGTTTTAGATTTAATTCAGACTTTAAAATGTAAGAATTGTCTTCTCTTGAGAAAGCTTTAAGGAATTTTTATATCAATAGTACCTTTTTTCTTCACTATGTCAGGTAGAGTGCAAAAAAATCAGACATGGACAGGATAAGGAGAGTCAGGCCTTAGATCCATAATGGCTCCTGATTTCCATTTTTAAAAACCCTCACCTTCTGTCTTAGAATTGATATTAAGTATTGGTTCCAAGGCAGAAGAGGGATCAGGGCTAGGCAATTGAGATTAAGTGATTTGCCCAGTCATCCAGCTAGGAAGTTTCTGAGGCTAGATTTGAACCTCCTGTCCCCAGGCCTGGCTTTTTGTCCATTGAGCCATCTAGTTGTCCCCATGATTCACATTCCATTCAGTATTTCTTTTTGTTTTCTACATTGCATTGGAGTATCGGGTTAGTGGAATCAATATTAAGGTTGGGATTCGAATTTTTAGCATTGTAAAAGATTTAGATTTTGGACATAATCATTACCGCAAGTGTATGAGATTGTTACAAGTAGGGCTACACCAACTCCTGCTTCACAAGCAGAAAATACTAGGAGAATAAGTGGTATTATTGAGGTAGAAAATTCCTTCTCTGACTTCTTCTCAAAAATTAGAATGCTAATAAAAGGGGGGTGGAGAATGGAACCTAGAAAAGACAGAGGTCATCTCATTCATATATGAAACTTAGAAAGATGTACATTATTGAATTTATTTCTTCTTTAATTGAACTGGTGCTGATAGACTACTAGTAGGTGAACATGACCAAGGGAAAGTGAAGAAATGCAAAAAAATTTTGATTGCCCTTATAAAACTCATCTCCTACTGTTCTTCCCCAGAAACATCTTGAAATGTGAGATTTACTGGTAAATAAAAAAAGTAGTTAGCTTATTAATTTTGTTATATCTATGGTAAATATTAGAATATTAAAATTTATAGATTTATTATTTTAATTCTAATAAAATAATTTGTAATGATTATCTATGGTGTTTTAAGCTTAGAGTTGTCAGAGTGATGATTTGAGTCTCCCATAAGTGAGTCAGGATATGTTTTGTATAATTTTCCTTTAATTTTTTGAGGGGCAGCTCAGTTTAGTAAATCTATACATAATAATTACAATACTAATTTGTGATTCATATGTGTTTTTCATATGAGTGCTTTCCAAAAGTTCTAAAATATTAGAACCTTAATTATCAAGCCAATAGATTATATAATTAGTAACTAAAGAAAATGTATATCCAAATATATTGAAACTAGGAGCAATCAGAATATTTAAAAGTTTAGAGATGTCTTAGGACTTTCTACACTGATTTTATAAGTTTGGATGCCGTATAATTTTCTAAAATTGCTCATTAGAATGTAACTTCCTTGAGAGCAAAGATCATTTTATTTTTTAGTGTTTGTATCCCCCATTCTCAGCACAATTTTTAATACATAGTGATTAATAAGTGATTTTTGATTGATTGACTGAATTATCAGAAATGGAGCTATGAATGAGTTTTTGGTTTGCTCCTTAGAATATTAAACTCTCTGATTCTCATTTCCATAATTTAGAGATAAGTGGACAGTGTAAATTCTGTTTTTGTGGAGTCTTAGAGATATGCTTATATTTTGCTTGTGGAAAGTATAAGCATAAAGGAAAAATATGCATATATAAATGAAATTTTATGTAGAAAGAGTGTATATGAATAGTTCACATTGGAAATTTGAACTTTAAATGTCTCTATTGAAATTATTATGTATTAACACAGATTAGTCATTTTTTATACAAGTGTATACTTTTGAACTCAATATTAAGTATAGTTTATTATTTCTTCTTCAAAACTAGTTAAAAGAAGAGAAATTCACTAAACTGTGCCAGTTTATTTTTTCTAGGATGCTAAGTTTGAGCCAAAAAAATTTATAGCGTGTCTTCAGTCAGGATTGAAGTTATCTTACCATCCATATTTAGTGCTTTTTCTTAAAGTGGATATAATTATAATTTTTGATGGCTAAATGTAAAATTTTATGGAGTAAATATCAATGTTTTACATTGATTTTTTATTGTATTATATTGTTTAATCTTTTGGACATTTATGTATCTGCGTTTGATTGTCAGTCTTTCTTGTGGTCATAATGCTCTAAGTAAAAGATTGTCACAGTAAAAATCATTTTCTTTGATTGTGATGAATCCAGAGTGATGAATAAGAGGAATTTATGAAATGAAAGGGAATTTGCTAGATTTTATAGATATAAATAGCACATAGGGCAGACAGAGAGAGGTGTCATGATAGAATTTCACAGAATATCTCATTTTTCTTAAAAAAACACACAGACAATGACAGTTTCCCTAGGTAATCCATCTCTCTTTGACAGGTCTTTAAAATATCTAAAGAAAATTCTCTGGAAGATACTGTAGCCTTATTAATTGCAATTTCTCTAAATTAACAAGTTAAGGGATAGGAACTAGAATTTCATTAGTTAATCCTGATTTGATTCGTTTGGGTACTCTTTTTAGTTTGTTATTAGGTTATATACATTTTTATGCTTTTTTACTGTTATTACCACTTTTGTCCCTTTGGAAGGTTTAAAAATTTATATTTTTTGCTTTCTCAAGAAACTATTTATTGAAAAGGAATAGTAAACATTTTCCAATTTGGGAATGCACTTTTTCCCCCTGCACACATATGGAATCTGGAGAGAGTGGGCTCATACTTAAAAGCCCCAAGGTAGTGAGCATAGGTAGGGAAAATGTGGTATAGAAGGGTACCATGCTACAACTGGCCTTAAGTTTCTATCCAATTCACTTTAGGGCCTAATGTTACCCTAATCACTTTGTTGCTCAGCAGGTCCGGTTTCTAGAGGGACACAACATCTATGTTAATGGGTCAGTCCACAGCTAGGGTGAGTCAAGCAGGTCATTGGCTTCCTACACCGAGTCCTCACTGCACCTTCTAGCTATCATCCCTACTTGCTAGTTGAACCTCTGATATCTTAAATAACTCTTGCAATATGGGCTCACCCAAGATCATGAAAGAATAAGCAGAAAAGACCCAGAAGTCTTTGCATTCATGGACACATGGTGGGCTGATGAGAGAGAAAGGCCAGACACCACTCCTCCTTTCACCTGGAGACTCATAATAGTTCTTGCCTTGTCCACAGACAGGAAGGAAAAGAAGCCGAAGGGGATAACTTGGTATTTTTCACAACATACTATGAGATAAGTCATCAACATTACCTCTGTGTTTAAGAGGGACCAATTTAAGGACAGCTTCCTTCCAAGCTCAGACCTTAGTGAGATTATTTGGTGGCAAACTGGGACACTCTTAGCATCAGTTCTTCAGGTTGGTAAAGAATCTTATATATGTGTTGAAAGATCACATCAATTTGGAAAATGTCCTAGAAATAGCTGGTAGATACCGTCCTTTCTAAGGAAACATAATGTTTTAGATTTCCACTTAATTTCTCTAACCTGATATTAAGAGAAATTCTGAATGTTCTTCTGTTGTTTAAACATCAGTAAAAAATGCTGGAAGGTAAATCTGTGTTCTTAATCTTATTATGGGAATAAATGAATTGAGAGTTGAAAGGAATGTCTTCACTTAACTGCTAGAGTCTGCAGTCAGGGAACTTTCCAGGTGACTTACTAGCCCTGTGTAAGATTTGGCTGTAACTTCCATATTTTTCTTGATTGATATGTTTAGGCTTGTCTTGCGTTTGCCATGACTGTTGTACTGTTTGCAGTGACAGGTGTGTATCTAGCTTATGAAATACAAAGGGAGATGTAAGGGCTTTGGTAAGGAAAGTGTAGACGTGGGGCAAATAACTTACCCAGGATTGAGGGATGTGATGAATATAAACATGGAGAAAATGACTTGCCCAGGGACAGGATTAGCACAAAACACATTTGGGCTGTTAGAGAAACCATGAAAATTGTCAACAGGACATATAGAATTTTTCTGTATGCAAAATATGATAAATATATAGCTCTCCTCCCTCATTTTTACTTTCAAGGCTATGGAGTCTGTCCTCCTTTTCTATCTTTAGTCATTTCCCTGACTTGCTCTTCCCTTTCACCTCTTTCTTATATTACATCATTAACCCCTTCTTTTCTTAATTTTTCTACTTTCTTTCCCTACTAACCTCTGGCATAAAGTATTAATTTTGAATTTTTTTCTTTCTTTGAAGTACTCCTTCTGGCAACAAAAACTTCCAATTAAGTTTTTTAAATAAAAGATAGAAGTTAAAAGCAGCTGCTGCCTGGGGTTAGCACTGTGGAAACCTGAAGTTGCCTGGAGCTGTACTTCAAAAGGAGAAAAACTCCATTTAAAAAGTATAGAAGTTTATTCATAAAATACATTGTGCTTAAAAAAAAATGATCCCATGGATAAACTGGGAGGTGGATGAGACACCTTGTAGGCCAGCTGTCTAAACTACTGTATTTATTTGCATAATTTTTTCCCTTTCCTCCCTTGATATTTCATTCTAATCCATGGATAGGAAAAATTATACAAGGACCTGGATTCTGATCAGTTGATATTCTTGGCAACCTCCATGAACCTGCCTGACTCTCATCCTCACTTACTAAAGAATCTTTTTTGAGCTAATTGGAATCTAGGTCGCCGAAAACTTTTTGATTTCAGCCATTTTTCTTGTTGCTGAGGGCCTCTTGGAACCGTCCAGTAGTTATACGTTGTCTGTTTCATGAGAAAGAGGCAATGTAAGATGATTGTCAAATGTTTGAAAGGGGATGTAAAAAAAAAGTATATTTAAGGGCCTATTTTGTCTTCAGGTCTTGGGATAGAACTGGAAGTGACTTTGATTAAAGGGGAAGGGAAGAGAACCACTGGTCAAAAACCTCCAGCTCAGGGTCAGAGGATCATGGTGGGGAAGGGTGGGGGTGAGAAGAAGAATTGTGGAAGAGAAAGACAAAGAGTAAGTTATCTGCATTGGAGGGGTCGGAGGAGGGAGAAGAGAGCAAGTATTAACTAAATGCCTATCATGTGTGCCAGGACCTGTGCTAAATGCTTTACAAATATTATCTCATTTGATCTTCACAATCCTGGGAAGGGGATGCTATTATGATCTCCATTTTATAGCTGAGGTAAAAGAAGAAGGCAGGGTTAAGTGTCCTGCCCAGGGTCACATAGCTAGCAAGTGTCTGAAGCTGGATTTGAACTCAGCTCCTTCCTTCTTTAGGCTCTATACTCTAACCATTGAACCACCTAGCTGCCTCTCTGAGATGGGGAGATGGAGAGGGAAATGCAGTCATTTTCTCCAGCCTAGCAGGTGGCTATTTCTTTAGTGTAACTTTCTGTTTCTTCTATCAAAAACAAAGCATGTTCTCCTTTGAGAAGCCTATGTTTGCAGGGAGGCTATTTTTTCTAAACATTTTTTAAGTTATCAGAATGATTTGATAAAGCCCTTTGACCAAGGAGGGAAAAATATATTAGTAGTAGGATAATAATAAACAACTGGTAAATGTTCCGGACATTGTATTAAGTACTTTAAAATTAGTAGCTTATTTAATCCTCACGATAGACTCAGGAGGTAGGGGCTATTACTAGCCCCATATTACAGAAGGGAAAACTGAAGCAAACAGGCTAAGTGACTTGACCAAGGTCATACAGCTAGTAGATTTAAGACTGGAAAGGACATTAGCGATCATCTAATGTCAATGGCATCAAACTCAGATAGAAATCAGGCCATTAAGTCTTACCTAAGGATATTTGTTAGAAAACCACATATTAACATTATCTAGGTTCAATTGTATTTTAAGTTTTTAGTTAAATATTTCCCAATTACATTAAAAAACTCGACATCAGTACTCTAACAATACTAAATGTTGTATCCTCTGACAGAAGAGTGGTAAGGGTTAGACAACTGAGGTTAAGTGACTTGGCCAGGGTCATATAGCTAGTAAGTATCTGAGGTAAGATTTAAGCCCAGGACCTCCAGTCTCCAGGCCTAGCTCTCTATTCACTGAGACACCTAGCTGTGTTCCCCCCGCCCCCAATTACATTATAATCTGGTTCCTTCAGCGTGACAAGTAGCCCTCAGATGGGATATTTGAGAATTCTGATGCAGTCCAATTTCCCAACTGTGATCTGTGTGACTATGGGCAAGTCACTTAACTTCTGTTTGCCTTAATTTACTCAACTTTAAAATGGTCACAATGATGGCACTTACCTCATAAGGTTGTTGTGAGGATCGAATGAGATATTTGTGGGAATTAGTACAATGCTTGACATGTAGTAGGTGCCAAATAAATGCTATTGCTATTGTTATAATTAATCTCTACCTTTTTACTCCCTTCAACTCTGAGATGGAGTAACTGAAGCCCAGAAAAGTAAATTGAGGCCAGGGCCATATAAACAGTGAGTGAAAGATCTGGCATTTGAACCCACGTCCTCTGACTCCCAATTCAAGCCTCTTACTCTGACTGGGTGTTGTTACTGAATAATCTGAGATAGTAGAGAATAATGATGCCTTACATCACTTGTAAAGCATGAGATTGATGAAATATTTTATAAATATTTTTAAAATGTTTAAAAATACCTTTTAAGCTTTTACTTTATGAAACAAAAAGCACCAAGATTTATAAAATTTCCAAAATATTTTCCTCATAACAACCCTGTGAGATTGATGGTGAAAGTATTGCTTTTTTCATTTTGCTGATAAGGACAAGACACCTTATATGACAAGAGGTTAAGTGACAGAGTGATCAGTTTTCAGCCAGAATTTGAACCTAGGTCTTTTGATAACAAATCTGATACATTTTTCCCATTCCACCAAGCAGTCGTCCTGGCCATAGTTATACTATTTCCATTCCCCCAACTCCAATCTCCATTAGTGACAATTTTTTGCTTTATTTCTTTGGTCTGCTGTGATGAACTTAATCGCTTTGACAGTCTGTTGTTTGAGGCATACATTTCAAAAATCCCAGTCTTAATTATGACATTAATATAGCCACGAAATCTCTGAATTACATGAAGCTCATTTAAAATAAGCCCCAGTTCCATCAGAGTTCTGTTACATTTATTTATTTTTATTTCACAATAGGGCCCTGTTGCATGATGGTTAACAAATTAAAATTAAATAATTGCAAATTATAAGCAGAGGCCTTTTTGGTCCTGGAAGCACATGGAAGGTATTAAACATTTGCTTGAATTTCCAGAAAGGATGTGCAACTGGTTTCAATGATTTTGGTTTTTGAAGTTTTTTTTTTTCAAAAGCTGCAATATTTTTTCCCTCCCTGATGTTTTCATATATGTATTTCCTTATTTTCCCTTTAGAAGAGTCTACCAGCACTGAAACAGTTTCTCTTGAACAGCCAGCATTCTGTTCTACAAAGATAGCAGCCACTTGGGCTACTGAAAATCACACCCCATTCTGCCTCTGGGAATGTTCCTTCTGCTGTCATGAGCCAGATTGTGGGTGTAAGGCAGCCCAACAGCTTGTGCCCCCCCATCAGACCAAGTGTAACCCAGCCTCCTTGGACAAAGATGGCACTCCCAACTGGTAAGTACTAGAATACAGAGGAGAAGAAAGAACAGGGCATGTCCAAAATTCTTTCTTTTTTTTCCCCTAACTTTTTCATCATAACTTGGGAAGACAGCTGTCATTCAGAATGCTGTATCTTGTTTTTTCTAGGCTAACAACATGTGTTCGCATATAGGATGTTCTGGCTGGTTATCCTGGGATTAGGAAGTGTCACAGTCATTTAGGATAGCACAAGCTCCTTAATGAGCATAATAGAAGCGACTTTTGAAAACTGGCTGAAAAAAAAGGAAAAATTTGAACTTGATTAAATAGTTTGAGAATAAGAACATTAAATCAAATTACTTGGTTTTAAATTTGACATAGAAAGATCATAGTCTTACTTGAGTTTTACACCCTGTAAAATTTTAATTTGAAAGTCTAAAGTTTCTTATATAATGCAGCAGAACATTTTTGTCAGATGAAAATATAGGACAGTTAAAACCACTTTCATATTTTTGTGATTCCTTCAAAGGTCAAATATAATTTTTATTACTTCAGGATACAGTGAAAAACTTTTGTTTGTATTTAGTTTGCATGCTGTACAAGTAGATCTATTTACTTTAAAGAATGAAACTGTGAGATGGCTAATTGGGAAACCAGGATTCCAAATCTGCTTGTGTGTCACTGATATGTAGGCCTAAACTTGTCAATCACCTTTCTTCAAAAGAGGTTGACTAGGAACAGGGAAGCATAGGTGGGGGGAAATGTACTATTTAAGAAAAAAATATATTTATTTCATTAAATATGTTTTTATTAAATGTAAAAACACATTCAGCACTTAATAGTTTTTTGTCATCCTTTATAAGGTTCATGTTCTCTTTCTACATGCTGCTTTTTGTGGTTACATGTCTATTTATGTAAGAAGAGGGCTAATTGTCTCTTCTGGGTGCTAAGAATTATTTTCAGATTTCACTGTTGTTTGCCACTCTTGACCCAGAGCATCAGATGCCCAGATCTTTGACCTATCTATTAATTTGCTGATGTGTCAGTCAGTCAGCAAGTTTGCTGTGTGCCAGTCATTGTGCTAAGTACTGGGAATATAAAAAACTCTGAAACAATATCTACTCTTAAGGAGCTCACAGTCTCAAGAGGAGAATCAATCTGCAAATAATATGTACAAATTCAGAAGGGGAAAGCATTAACGGGGACCAGGAAAGGTATCTTGCAAAAGTAGATTTTAGCTAGGACTTGAAGGAACTGAGAAGCAAGGAGATGGAGATAAAGGAGGGAATTCCAGGTCATAGAGCAGGTAGAGTGGAGTAATATGTAAGAAGACTAGAAAACTAGGAAGGAGCCAGGTTTCGAAAGGCTTTAAAAGCCAAACAAGATTGTGCACTTGGTCCTGATATGTTGTCTAATTGCTTCTACTGCTATCCTTCTTTAGTGCCCTTTTGTAAATTTGGTGTCACTGAATGGCAGATGTTAGTAAAAGGTAAAAGTGATTACATATATTTTTAAAACTTCACTCATGTAGGCTTATTTCACTCTAGAGCAAAAACTACAGGGAGAACAATGGAATTTTATATATTTTATTATTGGAGAATAGGAATAAACTTTTAAAAAAATAATATTTTATTTTTCCCAATTACATATAAAAACAAATTTTAACAGTTTAAAAAATGTGGGGTTCCAAATTCCCTCCCTTTTTTTTCTCTCTTCCTCCCTGAGATGGTAAGCAATTTGATATAGGTTAGACATGTGCAATCATGCAAAACAAAAGGAATAAACTTTATTGCAATTAAAAAGAGTATGAAAGTTCTGCTTACTCATATCCATCCTTCATTTCTATTCTGTGCATTCTTGGTAGAGTGAAAATCTACTCCCATACATTTTTGCCATGTTTTAAATAAGTTCTTTAATAAAGATTAAGATCTTAGTTTCATTTTTATTGTTTAAAGTAGTTGTAAATTAGACTCTTTCCCTATTTATTTTTGTTTAGAAATAGTTCATCTGGCCTTTATATGTGCAATTTCACATATTTATAACATGGAACACCTTTTTTGAGTGTCATCCTTTGTGAGGTACATGTTCAAATCTAGCCTCAGATTCTTAGTTGCTATTTTACCCTAGGCAAGTCACCTAATTTCTTTCTGCCTCAGGTTCCTCAAGCAAAAAATGAGGATATTGATAGCAACTACCTCCCAGAGTTGTTATGAATATCAAATGAGATACTATTTGTAAAATGTTCAGCAGGGCCCTAGCATATAGTAGGTACTTAATAAATGCCTATTTTTCTTCCTTCCTCTAGGGGACATATTTTGGAAATTAATTTTAGACATAGAAATCTTAGCTTAAATTGGTTCAGTGATGCTGAACATTTTAGGAAATGATTTCTTCATACAACAGGATTCAGTTTAGGCTTTATTTAAATAACATTCTCCACTCCCTTAGTGAATTTAAAATATGATCAGATTTACATAAATTCATTTTACATACATTCAGGAACATATCTAGTTTGTATAATAAGATTCACTTAAATCTCATGATATGCTCAGAGACATAAATTATATAAGATGCTCAATATGAAATATAATTAATGTTGAAATATATGAAGCTTAAATGTCTATTTCCTTTAAATTAACTCATGTTTAAATAGTTGAAATATTGTTTTGTGGGAGGAAAAAATGGAATGAATCTTTATTATGAACATAAACTTTCAACTGTTTAGCTTTTTAGCTTGAAGCTTTTTATATAGTACTATAGGCTATTTTAAGAACATAGTCAAAGTGCCTGTTTGTCACCTTGTTCCATACATAAGACCTTTACTTAACACAGACATAATATGCATCTTTATTAAGCATCATATAGAATGCTTGGAGCTCTATCACTGAGCATAATGCATGAGATTTTTCACAAATAACCTTCCATGTGTGAAACCGAATGTTGCAACCATGACTGTTTTCCCTTCTTCCTTTTTGCTTCTATTCTTTTTTCTTTTCTTTCTTACTTTCTCCATCATTACCATGCTTTCTAGAAGCCAGTGTTCTGTGATATAAATATTTATCCTTCATAGAGCCACTGATTGGCTGTTACTGAATGCCACATGCAAGCCCATGAAATGGATAATTATGACTGAAGTAGAGGCTGCTAATGAGTCCTGATTTCCAAAATAGCAAACTGTATTTTGGGGAAAGTAGCAGACAATAGATTAGGTTATAATGCTTATTTTGAGCCAACTCTCTAAGATCTCTTCCAACTCCCATTCTTGTCCAATTCAGATTCTAGGAAATAATGAACATAGTGGCATATTGTGGGGGAAAAAAACCCCTCTAATTTGTGTCAAAAGGCCTAAATCTGCATCCTGGCTGTTACTACCTGTGTGACCTTGGGTTCTCCTTTCTGGACTCCAGTTTTCTTATCTGTAAAAGCAGAGGCACT
The DNA here is from genome assembly GCF_027887165.1 of Monodelphis domestica. Classification (NCBI taxonomy): domain Eukaryota; kingdom Metazoa; phylum Chordata; class Mammalia; order Didelphimorphia; family Didelphidae; genus Monodelphis; species Monodelphis domestica. The sequence continues at coordinate 432,802,641 of NC_077227.1, forward strand.
ACGTCTCTTTTAGTTTAAAATCCTATAAAACTATGGGTATTTTAAAAATTGATTTTTATTTGTTTATGAAACGGAATGGCATAGAAGACAGACCTCCAATGTTGACTTTATGATATCTGACTATAAACTTCAGGCTTTTATTTTGGATCTGGTCTCTGAAACATTAGTTTTTACCTATCAGGAGGACAAAATCAAGGTTCAATTTTTAAATATTGTTTTCAAGGGCCATTATTAGCCTCAGTACTTTTCAACTTATTAACTTAATACTTTTCAAAGGGAACATGATATTGTTGTGGAGGTGATAGTATTGAGTAGCTATACATTCTAGGCCCAGTGCTGATTTATTATCACCAGGGACACTTAGAGGTGAATATTCTTAAGGAATATCATTTTATTACCTGTATGATAGTGCTGCTAAGAACAGGTTGAATGTTAAAGTTAGCAGTTATATTTTTCTCCAAAAATAAGCCTGCTTTGCTTAGGAGTTACATTAGATTAGTTTCCTTTTTATAAACTTCTTATAGCCCAACATATTCCAAAGACTGTATGATAGATACAAATGAATAAGTTTCCAAAATCACTTGTTCCATAAATTATTTTTGGTAAAAACCCTTACCTTCTATATTAGAATTAATACTATGCATTGCATCCAAGACAGAGCAATGGTAAGGGCTAGGCAATTGTGGTTAAACATCTTGCCCAGAGTCACACACGTTGTTAGTGTCTGAGGCCAGATTTGTACCCAGGATTTTCAATCTCCAAACCTAGCAATATATCTATGGAGCTACCTAATTGCCCCTCCATAAGTTATGAATAAAAATCAGCAAGTCATTCAACAAACATTTATTAATTGCTTATTATGTTCTCAGTATAGGGGATGCAAGGAAAAGCAAAAAATAGTTCCTGCTTCAGGAAACTTATAGTCTAATGAGGGAAAAAGTATGTAAACAATGATGAGCATACAAGATATCACATTAATCTCAAAGAAGGTCCTGGGAAGTGTGTGTGTGTGCCTGTGTGTGTGTGGTGGTGATAATGATGTTGGTGGTGAGGTCCCCATATTTACTTCCACCACACATCTTTGGTATTTGTTAAACTATATGAGGCTTATAAAAATAAGACTAATGGAGGTGATGAGGAGGTAGTGAGCAATTTGGGGAAAGGCTTCTTACAGAAAGGGAGATTTAAATTGAGTCTTAGAGGAAGACAGTGAAACCAAGAGAGTTGGGGAGAGAGAGCATTCCAGGATGGGGGACAGCCAGTGACAAGACAGGGAGCTGGAAGGAGTGTTGTGTGAGATTAAAATGCTAATAAATGGAAGCAAAACAAGTCCTTATCGTTAAGGGGAGACTATAAAGAGGGAAAAAAATACAGGATAAGAACCTATGATAAAAAGTACATGGATTGCAGAGAGAAAGAATTGCAAGAGAATAGGATTTAGGGAAATATATGACTAGTGGTCATAACTGTGAATATGAATGAGATGAAGTCACCCATAAAATAGAAGAGGATATTATAATGAATTGGAAAGCAGTATTCATAGTTGTTTATAAGAAGCATACTTGAAATATAAAGACTTGCACAGAATTAAAATAAGAGATTATTGTAAAGTCGATTATGCTTTATCTGAACTCAAAAAAGCTGGGGTAGTCATCATTTTTGACTAGGTGACAGCAAAAATAGACTTAGTTAAGTGAGATAAATAGGGAAAACTTCATTTTGCTGAAAATTATAGTAAGTTAATTAATTGTAATAATGAATATACATATAGTAAATGGTGAAAGTAGCAAAATATTTCAAGGAGAAGCTACAGGAAGAAACAGATAGAAAAACTTTAATTTTTGTAGACATTCCCTTTCATAGGTACAAATCTAAGAAGAACAAAACAAAAGCAAACCATCAAAAAATACAAACAAGAAAGAGATCAAGATCTGAATAAAATTTTAGAAAAGTTAGATGTGATGTTTCTCTGGAGATTACTGGATGGGAATAGAAGAGAATAAACATATATCCCAGTTATACATGCCACGTTTAGTGTTCCAAAACCAGCATAAATACCTCATAAACAAAGGAAGTAAAGCAGTAATATTAAACATATCCTTTACTGACCACAGTGCAATAAATATTATGTTCAATAAAGGGCTATTGAAGAAAGGATTAAAAACCAATTAAGAGATAAAATAATTTGATGATAAAGAATTTATGGGTAAAAGAATAAATCACAAAAATAATTTCATTAAAAATAATAACAAAATGAGACAAGGATGTAAATAAACAAGCATTTATTAAGTACCTATTTTGTGCCAGGTACTATTCTAAATGCTTTACAAATATTATCTCACTTGATCTTCAAATAACCCTGACAGATAGATGCTATTATTATATTATATTATATATTATATATATGTAAAAAGAAGTTAAAATAACTTTCCCAGGGTCACATAGTTGGTAATTGTCTGAGACTGGATCTGAATTCAGTACTCTATCTACTGTATCACTTATCTGCCCAAAATTTTTTGGGATACAGCCAAAGCAATCCTTAAGGGAGAATTTCTATCTCTAAACACTTTCAACAAACAAAAGAAAGAAAAATAGATTAATGTATTGAGAAAGTAACTAAAAGGAACCCAGAAAACCAACAAATTAAAAATTGTCCACTAAATACCAAACTAGAAATTCTCAGTATAAAAGAAGAGAATAACACTTTGAAAGCAAAACATTCATTTAATTAGTAAATAAAACAATGAGAATTTTAACAAAATAATTAAAAGATTAGGTAATTTGATTAAGAGGAAAACCAAATGATTAGTATCAAAAATAAAAAACAATGACCAAAAAAATAAAGAAATAAGGGAGATCATTAGAATTTTTTTTTGCCTAACTATATGCCATTAAAATGGATAACTTTAGTGACATATATGAATATTCACAAAAGTATGTAATTGGGTTAGTAGAACAAGAAATGAATTCTAATAACTCAGGCTCAGTAAAGTAAATTGAAGAAAATTCTTGGGAATTACATACTAACATGCAGAAAGAAACTACAAAAATACACTCACAAAATGCTGTTTCCTGAAATAAAGACAGATCCAAATACTTGAAGAAATACCAATTACTCATAAGAAGCCCAAGTCATATAATAAAATAACAATACTATTTAATCTGCATATTCAGTGCTAAACCACCAAAAGATTACTTTGTAGAACTAGAAAAAATAGAGAAAGAAATTCTAGTCAAGAATCTCAAGGCAAGGGGCAACTAGGTGGCTTAGTGGATTGAGAAGCCAGGCCTAGAGACAGGAAATCCTAGGTTCAGGTCTAGCCTCAGACACTTCCTAGCTATGTGACCTTGGGCAAGTCACTTAATCCCCCATTGCCTAGCCCTTACTATTCTTTTACCTTGGAACAAATTCACAGTATTGATTCTAAGGTAGAAGGTAAGGATTTAAAAAAAAAGAATCTCAAGGGAAATAATGAAAAAAAACGTGGGAAGGAAAGGAGTCTAGCAGTACCAGATCTCAAACTAAACTAAAAAGAAATAATCAAAACAAGTTAAAAAAAATAGAGACATCAGTCAGTGGATTTTCCTTTTCTTGCCTTCTCAAAAGATGAGGGAGAGGGAGACTAAGGAAAAGAGTTCATAACTGTAATTAAAATTGAATAAAAAAGAGAAGAATAGGAAAAAAAAAGGAGTTGCTATAAATATTTTTTGAGCATAAGATATTTCCTTTTTCTTTTATCTCTTTGAAGTATAAGCCTAAGAGTGTTCCATAAATTGAAAGACTCCAGATACAGGAATGAGGATTTACTGTATAGCAAAAACTACTGGAAAAACTGGATAGGAGTTTGACAAAAATTTTAAATTAGGCTTTGACTAACACCTCATACCATATACCAAAATAAACCCTAGATGAATATGTAACATAAATATAAAATAATAACATAATAAACAAAATGAAAGAATAAATAATGTTCAGATCTGTTTACAGGTGGGGGTTCATGATAAAACAAGGGATAGAAAAGATTACAGAAGATAAAATGAAAAATTTTGATTATTTAGAATTAAAAAGTTTCTGTATAAATGTATTCAATACAGCTAAGATTAGAAGAGAAAAACTTTAATTGGGGGGAAAAAAGAAATCTCTGATTAATGCAATGATCAACCCAGATTCCAGAGAACCTATAAACCCATTTCTTGAGACAATGGGGTGATAGATTCCAAATATAGAACGAGACATATATTTTATATGCACATTTGTTAGTTTTTTTTTTTTAATATGGGGGAAGGGGATAAGGAAGGAGAGAAACTAGATTTTTGTTCATTGAAAAAAAAATAAAGAAGGGAAATTTGCAAAATAAAAACCCCTACAATTTCAGAACCTTTTAATGCTGATTTATCTAATTCTGAATGTTTTGATAAATTAATGAGGGATTGAATTTTGTGACTACATAAGCTTAATGACAACTTAATGACAATTTTTTACATCTCTCAGTAGTTCCTTTGAAAGCACTGAATTTAGAGTGTTTTAAGAAATGTGATCTTTCATTAGGCACATTTACTTGTCAAAGCATTATAATTGATGTACTAGAGTAGCATAATTTATACTGCCATCTAGGAGAAGCAACAAGGATAAAACTAGAGAATATTTTATATCTTAAAGATAGGAGGGAGGAACTAATTTTTTGTAAAGATATTTTATTTTACCAATTACATGTTATAACAAATTTCCACATAAGTTTTCTGAAGTTATATGACCCAAATTCTCTTCCTCTCGCCTTTCCCTATCTCCTCCCAGAGCTGGTAAGCAATGTGATCTGGGTTATACATGTATTATCATGCAAAGTATATTTCCATATTGTTCATTTTTGTAAGGGAATACTCATATAAAAACAAAACCCCCAAATAAAATAAAAATCCAAATAAATTAAAGTGAAAAATCATCTGCTTTGATCTGTATTCTGACTCCAGCAGTTCTTTCTCTGGAGGTGAAGAGCATTCTTTGTTATAAGTCCCTCAGAATTGTCCTGGATCATTTTGTTGCTAAGAATGGTAAGTTTATCACAGTTGATTGCTCTACAATATTGCTGTTATTGTGTACAATGCCCTCTGGGTTCTGCTTATTTCACTCTGCATCTGTTCATATAGGTCTTTCCAGTTCTTTCTGAAATCATCCAATTCATCATTTCTTACTGCTCAATAGTATTCCATTACCATCATGTACCACAATTTGTTTCATAGCCCTTTGGGCATAGTTCCAAATTGCCTTCCACAATGGTTAGATCTCTCTCTCTCTCTCTCTCTCTCTCTCTCTCTCTCTCTCTCTCTCTCTCTCTCTCTCTCTCTCTCTCTCTCTCTGTCTCTCTCTGTCTCTCTGTCTCTCTTTCTGGTTCTCTGTCTCTGTCTCTCTCTGTCTCTGTCTCTCTGTCTCTGTCTCTCTGTTTCTCTGTCTCTGTCTCTGTCTCTGTCTCTGTCTCTGTCTCTCTCTCTGTCTCTCTGTCTCTCTCTCTCTCTCTCTCTCTCTCTCTCCCCCTCTTCGATTTCAATGACCAAGTGACATTTAAAAGAGAAATTTATATCCTGATGAGATAATCAGATTTCTAATTAATGTGGGGTATTTTGGTATTATTTATTTTTCCTTCAGTAATGCTTCATTTTTTCCCAATTGCCTGTAAAAACAACTTTTGGCATTTATTTCCTAACATTTTGATTTCCAGTTTCTATACCTCTCTTCCTCTCTTCCCCTCTGCCTGAGATGGTAAACAATTTGATATTAGTTATACATGTGCTTTAATGCAAAATATTTTTAGTTTTATTTTTAGAAAAATGTATTTAAAGAGGTTTTTATATGTTGCCTTATTTGTAGAAGTGATCTTAAAAACACATATTTTGAAGAGTGCAATAGGAGAAAAAAAGGCATTTTGAATAAAGGATCACAGTGATGCTTTGTGGGAGAAGTTTGGTTTGAATTTCCTACCATACATATCAGGATATGTTGTGAGGACTATTGTAAAAGCAAGGTGGAAGCACACAGATTGGGAAGCGTGATATAGAAAGAAAGTTAGTTAACAGCTCACAGTCAGTGAAATGAGGAAAAGTAGAGAATAGGTTTGCCTCTGACTTCCAGTCTTAGACTTCTGGGCTAAACAAGTTTTAAATCTTAAGTCGATCAACAAGTGAATAAAATAGGCATTGATATACTAGAAGAGTTAATCTAAAAAAGATCCTACTTTCTCTCATTCTCATAGTAGTCAGTAACATATCCAAACTATAGCTGAAAATGTTGAGATGACCTGGGTAAATGGATGGATGGGATGATAACTAAAGCACCATAAAAAACTGAGTACCAGGATAGTCAACAAAACAATATATTTTAAGCCCCATTTATATTTAATTATAAGGAACTTTTCAAGTTTTTAAAAAATATTTTTCCCATTGACTATTGTTATCACATATGGAATCAGAGACTTGAAATCTTTTTGTTGCTATTACATACAAATTTTATGGGAACAATATTGGTTTTAAAAGGATTTGACTTAAACTATAGACACATGGTATGCAAGAAGCTCATTTTACATTGGAATCTGAGATACAGAATAATATCCTTTTCAATAGAGAGGTAATGCAGCCAGTAATATGCTAGTTGTTGCCATGACTGTCGATTGCTTTTGCTTCACAATTTTTCTTTGTTATGAGAGGATTCTACAAGAAAGGTTATTGGGAAGTAATGGCTACAGAAGAAGCATTGATAAATATAAAAAGCTTTAAAATTAGAATAGTAGTTAAGATATCCAATTATAAATGGTTCATTTGGCATTTAGAGATTTGGAATTTGAACCTGGGAAGAGATGGCTTAGAGATGTAGATCACTGAATGTGAGAATTAAAAGAGACTGTAAAGACTATATCTAGTCCAACATTACTTTTTCAGATAAAGAAATAGGTTTTTGAGAGTGACCAAAGTCACTGATCACCTAGCTATACAGTGAGAGTCACTTTGTGGTTGTTCAGTTGTTTTTGACTCTTTATGATCCAATTTGGGGTTTTCTTGGCAAAGATAGTGGTTTTTCATTTTCTTTTGCTGCTCACTTTGTAGGTGAGGAAACTGAGGCAAACAGGGTTAAGTAACTTGCCTGGGGTCAGAATTAGTATGTACTTGAGGCCAGATCTGAACTCACACAGAGGAGTCTTCCTGATTCCAAGCCTAGTGCTCTATCCATTGTACCACCTAGCTGCTCCAACAGAGCCAGTATGAGGATATGTCTCCTAGCTCCCAATTCAGCACTCCTTGCACAGTTCTTGCTGTTGGCATAGAAGTAAGTGGTTATTGAAGCCTTAAGAAAGGTTGATTAATTTGAAGGAGTATATATAGAGTGAAGAACAGTGTATATATATGAAGAAGTATATATAGAGTGGGTTTAGGGCAGAGTCTCTGTAGACATCCACGCAGAGGGTGAGAAGATGAAAAAGAGCAATGGAATGAAAAACAAATTAAGAGAGAATGGTGGGAAAATGCAGTGATACAGTGTCATGGAGACACTAAGGGAAATAATTATAGGAAATGATGAGTGACTTACTGTCGTAAACCCTGCAGAATTATCAAAGAAAATAATGATTGAGGAAAAACCTTTGCTGGTCATGAGGAAGCTCATTCATCATGAAGAAAGAAGATGTGAAATAGAAGTTTTACTGAATTTTCAGAACCAAACAGTTAACTCAGTTTTGCAAGGAAAGGTTTTATTTAAAGGCCAGGATTATGTACTATTTTAGGTGGTTGGGAAAATAGTGTACCTTTAGGTCCTTGCTATGACATTGTGTTGCAAAAAAGAAAGGAATGAACTTTCTTCCTCATTCAGACCTCCTCTAGTATGTACTGGCTCTGCTGCACCTAAGGCACTTAAAAAAAGATTTTTGTGGTAGTTATGCTTATGTCCATCCCTCATAACTCCAATTAGACTGTGACCTCCAGAAAGGTAGGGACTTGCCCTATTTGTCTCCTTCCAAGTGCCCTGCATATCATTGACACTACTTGTGCATTAGTAGTCTTCACAGTGCTCCAGACATCATACCCAATACATATTTGCTGAATAAATAAAACCATTACTTCATGACTACTCCTTTCTGCCTGTTTTTGCTTGCTTCTATCCTTAAATATGTACTTCTCAATCTGGGCTCGGAGGAAGCCAGAAAAGCAACAAGTGAATAACTTAACTTTATTTATAAGACTGGCTAAGTGAAATAATCTACTAAAGATGAAACCTTAACCTAGAGAATAAAGATAATGTGAATTTAGGTTTCCATGTTGTGTGCTTGCTGAGCACTGATATAACATTTATCTTCTGGAGTAGGGAAACTGATAAATCACAAGTGGCATTGCCATGAGTAAGCTAGTGAGCTCTTACTCAGGAGTGAAGATAAATATCTTTTCAGGCTGTAGCCTTCATGTACTATGTAATGTAATATAATGCCCACAACTGAAATTCAAGTGTTTTTTTTTCAGGGAGTTTTGACTTTTCTTTGTAAAATTTTAATGGCTTTGCTTATAGATAGGAGAGTATAACAACACTATAAATACAGGCACTAAATCAGAGTAGATCTCTTTGGGAAGTCTTTCTTGGCAGTGGCTTTCTATAAACAGAAATAAATAGAAGGCAAGGGCCTTCTATAAATATAATGACTTGATAGGTATGTCCTGCAAGCCTAATGTCTGAGGCGATGGGTCGTCTAGGATGATCTTTTTCTGCAGTTCTCTTAGCAGCTGTGATGACTGATGGAGAGAAGCAGCCTGCTGGCACATATAAAATGATACCAACACTTTTGGTTGATGTAGAAGCTTGTCGTGATGTGGGGCATTGCTGGGGTGAGCTATGACTTAAATATTCAGAATCTATGATGGAGTAAGAGAGAGGAAACATTATAGTTGGAAGGGTCAGAAGTTTAGAATTACTAGCAGTATGGTGCTTCTGTCAACTTCAATTGAATCAGGTTATCTCATCTCTGGCACTAGTAAGAATGAGGATTTGCTAGAGTTGTGCCATTCTCAATTGGGAACATCCTCTTTCTTATTACTTAAAACATTTACTGTTGAGGGGGAAGCTATAGTATCTTTTCTTGTTCAATTTTTCTTCTTTTTATGCAGTAAATAAACTAAAAAAAAATAAACCAAACCCTTTCCTTCCATTTTAGAATGAATACTGTGTATTGCTTCCATGGCAGAGGAGTGGTAAAGCCTAGACAATGGGGTTAAGTGACTTGCCCAGGGTCACACATATAGGAAGTGTCTAAGGCTAATTTGAACCCAGGACTTTCTGTCTCTAGGCTTGGCTCTCAATCCAACTAGCCACCTACCAGGTCCCCAGTAAATAAACTTTTAAAAAGAAACTGAGAATATGTGGAATTTGATTTAATTAGGATGTCTTCATTTTTAAAAGTCTTATTATCCTGATAATATATAACACAGAGAAGTTTTAGATATCTAATAGTCTATGAGATACAATAATTTGTTTTAGCTTCATTTTCTATGTAGATAACCTAATGAGATAGTAGCATGGACAAAGGATGGTACAGAAGATGTAAAACTGCTGGCATTACATTCTCTCTCTCTCTCCCTCTCCCTCTCTCTCTCTCTCTCTCTCTCTCTCTCTCTCTCTCTCTCTCTCTCTCTGTATATATATATATATATATATATATATATATATATATATAATATATATTTATATATATATATAATATATAATAATATAATATGTATATATATATATTTTAAACCCTTACCTTCTGTCTTAGAACCAATACTGTTTATTGTTTCTAAGACAGAAGAGTGGTATGGGCTAGGCATTGGGGCTTAAGTGACTTTGTCTGAGATCAGATTTGAACCTAGGAACCTCCCGTCTCTAGGCCTGGCTCTCTATCCACTCAGCCACCCAACTGTCCCCATTACATACAATATTGATGGATGAGTAGGAGGTACCCATAGAGGCAAGCAAATTGATACAGGAAACAAAACATAGGATCTGGAGTCAGGAAGACTTGAGTTTAAATCTAGATTCATTTACCTTCTCTGTGATTCTGGGAAAGTCACTTAACCTCTATCTGCTTAATTTGGGTATGGAGGTTTTCTATTTGACTGACATCAAGATTAGAGGACTATATATATTATTGTATTATATGTAAATAATCTCTATAAATAACGTATATACTATAATTAGGTTGGTAACATAGTGATAAAATCTGTAAATATTTAGCATAGCATGTATATATATTATACATAAAATTAGGTTATGGATTAGACTAGGGATTTAGAGAATAGTTATAATAAGTAGGGAATAGATTAGGAGTAAGTTAAATTAGGCATAGCATAGACAGTTAATTATACTTAGAATTAGACTTAAGCTGCATTGGCAGATAGTAAACTTTTAATTTTTTATTGTAAAGCTGATGCTGAAATTGTTTTTAATGGAAATATATATAGTTAATTTAGTTTGCAAATAATTATAGATATATAAAATAGGAAAAATATTTGTATTAGTTTAACTTAGCAAGGGTAAGTAATATTAGCACTAAGATTCAAATTTCTTTGTAATGGTTTTGTTCAAACATTTATTGTACTGAATTTATTATAAAACCCTAAAACAATCCTTACCCAAAACTTTCCTGCAAAGAATTTCTTAGAGTAGATAGAGTTAGCATAGAATAGTGATAGAGTAATTGAGGGAAGTTTATTATTTTGGGGGGAATAGTTAGTAATTAGACTTAGTAAATTGGTAAGTATAATAAAAATAAGTGACCTTGGGAAGGTTATAACAAAAAAAGGGGATGATTGTGGAAAGGAAAACTGAAGCAATTTCTGGACTGTCTGCTACTCAGGTAGAACAAATAGCAGTTGGAATGTCAGAGAGAAGATATTGACAAGAATGACAGTTGGTGGGGGGAAGGGTGGAGTGACAGTTGGTCTCTTGACACTCTCTTTCCTGGCCCTTGGACTGGAAGGAGTACTATCTCCCTGTCTCGGGATAGAAGTTCCTCTATTCCTGGACTTTTCCCAACTGTGTGCTCTATCTGGATTCCTCTGATTGTGTCATCAAACAAATGGATTGAAGGGGAGCCGTTTGAACTGTGAGGCTGGTCTTTAAAGGGATCAGCCTGAAGAGACAGGCCCAACCAGCTCTGAAAGTCAGAACCTTTTCTTCCTCTTGCTGTTTACTGCTAAAGACTTTGAACTTAAGAAAGCTAGCATAGCTTAGCTTAGACAGAAATAAAAGAAACCCTCCACCAGCCTGAGAGGCCTGGCCTCAGCTCAGAAGCTGAGAAAGACTCAAACCCAATCTAGGGAAATCCCAATTCCCTCTTCCCTGATACCTCCCAATCCAAACTTGTTATTAAATTCATCTTTATTTATATAACAACAACCAGATAAGAGGACTATCATTTCAGGGGACCTAGAGGGAGCTGAACCTAAGGACAGTCATTCAACCCTAACCGGTCCTTATTGGACCCCTGATGGGAAACCTTGGTCTGGGAAAGGCTTGTCCCTCAGGGCGGTCCATGTTTACCTGCTCTGGGGTATCTTCAACATCAATCAATAGAGAAGACATCTCCTCAGGCTACCATAGGTGGCCCATTTCCAGGGAACCCAAATTTTCATAGATAGCCTTTCAGCAGGGGCATCTCTTTCCTTTTACCTCACTGGCAGCCATATTCTCTCTCTCCCTTCAACTCCTCCATTCTCTGTTACAAGACCTTCTTTATCCCCTGTATCCTCTACAATTCCCTTTAAATATTACAGAGGTAAAAATGGGGATAATAATAGTATCTATTTCCCATTTGTCATGAGGATCAAATTAATTATTTGTAAAGTTCTTAGTATAGTGCCTGTCACATAGTAAACCCTTAATAAATCATTCCTTCCCACATAGATCAAAGGGTAACCATGTCTCATACCACAGTGTTACTTGCACATTAGCATATTGGTGAAGAATAAAGGCACAAAGTCATTCATTGTAGGAGCATGGGAGATAATAGCTTTAGAATTAAAAGTGACCATGATGAAATAAAAAACTATCAATAAGATGAGGCGGAGTCAAGATGGCAGCTTAGCAAGCAGCAAAAATTCAGACCTCGTGGAAGACCCTTCCTTAACCGAAACAGACTGAATGCTCCTAAGGCACCGAAATTCAATCTGAACAACAGGACAGAAGCGGGGAACCCTTCTTCTGGACTCAAATCAAAAGGTACGCCCCCCCCCAAAAGCCAGAATCCAAGAATACTCAGGGCTAAGGGGAAGGCAGAGGGTAGGTCCCAGGACCCCTCCCCCACAACCCAGAGGCCTGAGACCCCAGCAGCAGCGGGAACCTCTGAGCGGGCAAAGGTGCTCATTTGCAGGGTCTACCTTGTGAGCAGCGGGGCGCTGGGCTCAGAGCATCCAGCTTGGACAGCGGGGAGGAAGCCAGGGAGAAACGGGCTGTGGCTGGGTCCCTCCATCGGGCTCCAGCCTCACCATCACCTCAGGGCACATCCAGACCAATTCAGTTATACCTAATCCCATCAGAACTCCTCAGAGTTTAGGGAGGCGGGCAAAGGCACTTGAGGACAGCGGAGAAGCAGCTGGAGAGAACTGGAAAGAGCCTGGGTGGCCCAGCCTTCCAGGAGTCTTCAGAGCCTCAGAGCTTCATACCACATACAGCCCAACCCAATTGAACTCAATCCAATCAAAAGCCTCCAGAGGACAGGGAAGCTAACATTCCTCCCCTAGAGACTGTACCAAGAGATCTGACAAAGCTCCAAGAGGGGAGACTGACAGTCCCAAAACCAAAACAAAATGAGAGGAGCAAGAGCACAGCCAAATACGGGGAGCAAAGAAGGGGTAAACTCGAGCAAACAACAGAAAAAGAAGAAAGAAATTACAATAGACAGCTTCTGCACAGGTAATGAGCAAAGAGCGAATGAAACAGAGGGGGAGGGATCAGCAAAGGAAAAATCAGAAATCCCAGTGAATTGGATACAGGTTTTGGAAGAACTCAAAATGCAATTCAAAACACAGTTAAGAGAGGCTGAAGACAATTGGGAAAAGAACTTAAAAACTAAGATAAGTCATCTGGAAACAGAAAATAGTGTCTTGAAAGCCAAAATCAACCAACTGGACAATGAGGCAAAGGAGATGAAAGATGAGGCAAAGCAGATGAAAGATGAGGTGAAGAAGATGAAAGATGACCTCCAAAGAAAATCCGACCAAAAGGAAAAGGACGACCAAAAAACTAAGGATGAAATCCAGTCTTTAAGAACCAGAATACAACAACTAGAATCAAGTGACCTCACAAGGCAGCAGGACACTATAAAACAAAACCAAAAGAATGAAAAAATTGAGGAAAATATGAAGCATCTCATTCACAAAACAGAGGATTTAGAAAATCCGTCAAGGAGAGACAATTTAGGAATTATTGGCCTACCAGAAGACCATGACAAAAGAAAAAGCCTGGACATTATATTACAGGAAATTATTAAAGAAAACTGCCCCGAAATCCTTGAACAAGAGGGAAAAGTGGAGATTGATAGAATCCACAGATCACCTCCTGTACTTAATCCCCAACTGACAACACCCAGGAATGTTATAGCCAAATTCAATAACTATCAGACCAAAGAAAAGATATTACAAGCTGCCAAGAAGAAGTCATTCAGATACCAAGGAACCACAGTGAGGATAACTCAGGATCTGCTGCATCCACACTGAAAAAAAGAAAGGCATGGAATACGATATTCCAGAAAGTAAGGGTCTACAACCAAGAATCAACTACCCAGCAAAACTGACTATATTCTTACAGGGGAAAGTATGGTCATTCAACAAAATAGAAGAATTTCAAGAATTCGTAAAGAAAAGACCAGACCTGAACAGAAAATTTGATGTCCAAGCACAGAACTCAAGAGAATCATCAAAAGGTAATTAAAAAAGAGGGAAAAAAGAAAAACAAAAAAATTTTTTTAAGAGACTCAATAAGTTAAAATGATATGTATCACTATAAGAAAAGAGGTCATTGGTAGCTCTTAAAAACTGTTGTTATTACCTTGGCAGCAAAAAAGAAGTATACTTAGAGGTAACAGCGACAAACTGTATAGGATGAAAGGACAAGACATAAATAGGTATATAGATATATGTATGCAAAAATACATATGCATGAGTATGCATATATATATATATAACTAGAACTTAAAAATAGGTTAATATTAAAAGAAATGGGAAAAGAAACAAATGGGGGTAAATTTATATGTCATAAAGAAGCTCATGGTGGGAGGGGGGAGAACATCAATACACTGGAAGGGTAAAGAGGTCAGAGACAGGAAATACTCAACTTTTACGTGCTTTGAAAGTGACTCAAAGATGGGAAAACAATCCAATCCATTGGGTGCAGAGAATAGATTTGCACCCTATAGGGGAGTAGAAGGGTAACAAACGGTCTGGTGGGGAGGGAAGCAGTACAAGAGAGGGAAGGAGCGGGGGGTTAATTTTAGAAAGACTACAGGGAAAATAAGGGGGGGAATAAATAGGGAGGGAGGTAGAAAGGGAAGTAAAATAAGGGTGGGAACAAGGGGGACTGTTCAAAAGCAAACATTGGTGTAGAAGGAAATAGTGAAAGAAGAAAAGGCAGGTAAAGGAGCAGAAATCAAAATGCTGGGAAATACACAGCTAGTAATCATAACTCTGAATGTGAATGGAATGAACTCACCCATAAAAAGCAAGCTAATAGCAGAGTGGATTAGAGTCCAAAACCTTGGATTATATTAAATGTACATTGCCTTGATTCCTCTCAATCATATGAATACTGTATGATCTTCTGCTTTAAGAAAACTAGGCATTCAAAATTGAATCTGACTAAATGGATCAGTTAAGGAGCAATAATTATCTACACTATTAGAGGGATCTTCACTTTACAAAAGTATTGAAAGTGACATTTCTGCTCCTTAATGAATTTAAAATATAATTTTATATGTAAATATATAATAAAACAACTCTTTGCCTTGAAAAAAACTATCAATAAGCATATGCAAAAGAGTTTATTGCAAATAATGCAAATTTAAAAACTCTGAGGTACCACCTTACACCTAGCAGACTGGTCAATATGACAGTAAAGAAAAGTGATAAATGTTGGAGGGGATGTGGCAAAATTGGGACACTAATACACCACTGGTGGAGTTGTGAATTGGTCCAACCATTCTGGAGGGCAATTTGGTACTATGTCCAAAGGGCTTTAAATGACTTACCTGCCCTTTGATTCAGCCATACCACTGCCCAAAGAGATAATAAGGAAAACACCTGTAAAAAAATATTTCTAGCTATGCTCTTTGTGGTGGCAAAAAATTGGAAATGAGGGGGTGTATTGATTGGGGAATGGCTGAACAAATTTTGGCATTTGATGGTGATGGAGTATTATTGTGCTGAAAGAAATAATGAACTGGGGGAATTCCATATGAACTGGAAAGACCTCCAGGAATTGATGCAGAGTGAAAGGAGCAGAACCAGGAGAACATTGTACACAGAGACTGATATATTGTGGCATAATTGAATATAATAGACTTTTCTATTAGCAGCAATGCAATGACCCAGAATAATCTAAAGGAATTTATGATAAAGAGCACAATCCACATCCAGAGAAAGAACTGTGGGAGTAGAAACGCAGAAGGAAAACATATGATTGATCCCGTGGTTCGATGGGGATATGATTAGGGTTTTGATATTAAAAGATCACTCTACTGCAAATATGAATAACATGGAAATAAATTTTGAACAATGATACATGTATAACCTAGTGGAACTGTTTGTCAGCTCCAGGAGTTTAGGGGTGGGGGGAATCATTAATCATGTAACCATGGAAAAATATTCTAAATAAAAAAATGGAAAAAAAAAGAATTAAAAGTTACCTTAGAACTCATCAAGTCCAATCTCTATAGGTGAGAAAACTGAGGCATTGAGAAAGATTGAACAGCTACAGCTATTTAGAAAACCAAAAAAAGCACGATGGGATTCGCTTATAATTCAGATAGTTGGGCAGAGATGGAATTAATGGATATATGATCCTGGATTCTGGTGTTCTGTGGATCCCTATTTGGATCTTGAACAAAATTAGAATATGAATATAAACTGAAGCACATTGGAAGGTTAATGATATCAAATTGAACATTCATTTATGGATATCTATCTATCAATCAATCACCAAGCATTAAGTGTCAGGCATTGTGTATTTGTTATACTATGTAGGAAGAAAAAAACTGTCATCAGAGAAAAGATATGTAAATTGTTTTGATACCATTCAATAAATATTTCTTAAGAGCCTTTATATTTGTTCAAATCACTGTTTCAGGCATTTTTACCAAACTAAAGCAACAGCATCATTGATGTTCCTCATATATAGCAAAGGTAATTATTTGGCAAAAAAAGAATGTGTTTTCATACAAAATATATATTAAAAATAAACTTCTCATTGCTTTAGCAAAGTTAAAATATTGGCAGCAAATATATTTCACTACCTCTTCCCATTTATTGATCTGTTGGAAAATGAACTTGTTTATTTTTCTAATTCTCAAATTTCTAGTTTTGAATGGATTAGTCCAAAGGAAAGAAGCATATATTTTTCTCTGCTAAAGATGATTCTGTTGTTAAGAGAAAATTTGTAATTTAATTGGTTCTTGATGAATGAAGAACTTACTTTAAAATCTCATTAACAGTCATATGTCTTCAATGTCTTACACTTTGGGTATTATCAAGGTCCAGCTTTACACAAAATAGGTTTTTCCTAAGTGTTTGTTGTTTGATGTTTGCTGGATGATGACATCATAGCCATTTCTTTTTTTTTTTTTTAAGCATTTGAGGTCAACCCCAATAAGAGTGCTTAGAGTATTAGAAAGAGAATGAATTGAGAGAAGTTATAGATATTATTCATATGTCTTTGAAATCATTATTCATTGGTTATAAAAACACAACAAATTTTTCTTAAAATAATTTATAAACATTTTTATCAGATCTTGAATTTAAACTATCTTTATATTTTTAAAAATTCAGAGTATTTTAATGTGTTCTGAATTTTTAAAAATCAGTTAAAAATCTAGATTTTTTTCTATTTTAAAAGTGTGTTTTTACTTTCTTATATAAATAATAAAATATATAATAAACCTTCACTTTCATTTTGGCTCCACTTTTCCTTGTACTTCTATTTCATATTTTAGTTATGTATCTGCTTTTCTATTTAATTTTATTTTTATAACATTAAAAAATTGAAGCCATTGATTCCTTTATTAAGTTAAACATTATTCCTCTGCTGAAAAATATGGCACTGTATTAATAGCCTCAATGAAATAAATGATCATTTATATTTATTGGAAAATACCAAAATATCATACATGTATTATAGTATAAGGCTACAAATCAAATGCATATGAACTACAGTAAGAGAATTTGTTATGTAGTACTACAGAGCTGAACCATCAGGATATCTATTATTTTTAAGACATCGGTTTTCAATTTCAACATGTTTCAAATTATATATATCCACTACTTAATTCTAAGTTAACTATAACTGGAACTTTATAGCATTTTATATCATTCTTAAACAGAGCTATCCAAAATACTGCCCTCAGAGTAGAAAAATTTCAATTTCCTTATTGAAATGCAGTTTTAAAGAAAGTCTTATCATTTCTTCATGAAAGTAATATTGCCTGGGTTCCATTGTGCTGTATTTTCTTTTCACTCTGGAAACATTTCCTTTTCCTTAGTAATAACAACAAACAGGACTACTTCTTATAGTTATGCTTTCTTCTGGTGGGAAAAGTCATCATGTGTTTTGTAAGTATATCTTGGAACTAGAGATGGGAGAAAACAACATGGCAATCCTGGGAAATACAATGACAAACTGGCCACAATGAAAGAGGGATTTGAATGATGTTTAGATCTCTATGCTTTGCAAACTTTTGCTTCTTATTTATCATGACTATTGTGACTTCTATGTAGACATCTTATAGCGAGACCTTTATCCTTTTTAGTCTAATTTCTCTATTATGTGATTTCTTTACTAACATTGAAATCTCTTTTGTGTCTCTAAGCATACATTTATTCATTCATTCCTTAATTCAATAAACACTTTTCTGAGTTCCTGCTGCACAAAACTCTGTGCAAGAGTGGACCAAGACAGGAAGAAGTTATTCAGAACACTTTTGTTAAACATTTTCTGTTGTCAGGTCTACCTTTTCTCTTCTTTTAGACCTAGTTCATCAGCATTGACACAAAGTCATTGGCACATGGCTTTTTAGATTTTATTCTCAGAATAAAAATTGGATCATATTTTGCAAGTCTTCAATTCAAATGTGTTTTCAGGATATTGACAACCCTAGATTTTATATGGATGCTCAACAGTTTCCCTTTTTTGCAGATTCCTGTGAATCTTACAGGTTTTGCAGTAACTTAGAAATAAGAATTTTGGAAGTTTTGTCTTTCAGAATTAAAAGTCAGAAGCTTATAAAGCACAAGATAGCACAAAGCTACACTTAACCATGTGAGAAAATAATTTTCTTTCAACATACTTAAAGCCTCCTGATCTCTGATGACTGATATTTTTTATAATTAAGATTATGAATTCTTTGTTTCAAATGAAGCTTTTGGAAACTTATTTATAATATATATGCATACCCACAACCTATGTGTTTCACAGTAAGATCTGTGAATTGGTTTTTCATTGAAAAGCCTACATGATATAAAATATATATTTCTAAACTGATTTTCATATGAATGTGTGTTTAGGAATAAAGAGTATAAGTATACTTAAAAAAAGAATAGCAGATTATCCAGTCAACATCTGCTCAAACTGTGAAATAAAACCTTGCCTCCCAGACTACCCAGATTAGAATGCCTGGGGTAATAACTCAGTCCCTTAGGTCACAAGGTAGGGGTTTAAACATTCTAGTGAGCATATATTACTGTCTTGATGAATTTTATTGTCATTTGGGTGTAAAATACTAGGCCTGGGGAAAAACTTGCAATGGTAGAATTGTCATACTCATATTTGATGTTTTTTGTATTTACTTGCTAGCTATGTTGGGCTCTCTATCTTTTAAAGATTGTTTCAACTGGTAAATAGCCAATTGTTTTATAGTTTTCCTTTAAATAATCCATTTTGCCTTTATTGTGAGAGTGTCTGTTATGTTTCTGACAGTTATCTATGACTCCTGTTTTTTTTTTGTCGTCAGCCTTTTTCATCTTAACAGTTGTAATCACCCCTAGTCCCCTGATTTCTTCTAATTAGTAAGAACTAGCTAAGGAATCTTAAAAAACAATCTTTCTTCTTTGCTTCTTTCTCCAGGGGCGAGATCTGTGTTTCTGTAGTGATTACATCTGCCCTCCTTATAAACTGGTGACTTGGTGACCTTTTCAACTGATAACTTCTACATCTTGGTCTAGATCAGGTATAGTATGAGGAGGACTAGTGAAGAATGGCTAGTAAAAGTAATATGTAATACCATTCCTTTTGATACATCTGGAATGGTTAAGAACACAGAGCTTGTGTCTCTAGGAAAATTTATACTAGAAACTCCTAAAGAAAGCAACTATAAGTTTGGGAATTTGGCTTTACTTAATTCTAAACTTAAGATTGTATATCTAAAAATAGAAAACCTGAGATTTCCAGGCAAATTATTTACCTGATTAATTTTTTTCAAAGGAAAATAATTTTATAATTTTATTTAAAGCAAAACTTTCTCCTCTTCTCAGAACTGAAACAATTTTTGTTTTTATAATTTCTACAACTTGGCATTGAAGTGGCACAGTGGATAGGGTGTCAATCCTGAAGTCAGAGGAACATAAGTTCAGATTGGTTTCAGACACTTAATAGCTGTGTGACCCTGTTCAGTTCACTTAACTCTATTTGTTTAGTTTCCTCATCTGTAAAATGAACTAGAAAAGGAAATGGCAAACCACAATACCTCTTTGAAGAAAACCCCAAATGGGGTGCCAAGGAGCTCTACACAGAGATCAGTTAAACAACAATAACAATGTCTGCAACCAGTCAACATAAATAACTTATTTGGGAAATTCTCCCAATTTTTCAATTCTTTATTAGTCCTCTTATTTCAAACAGTAGGTTGTTTTATTATGTCATGAATAAAATAAAAAGTTGAATTGGCTGAAAGCTCATATTGTTGAACACATTCTTATCCATTTTGTTTATCTCCCTTTAGTCCAGAGCTTAACTTCCTTTTAGGACAGCCAAATTGAGGAATTGTTTAGTGACATTTTTAGTTTGTAGAGGCTGAAAGGTGAAGCTGAGTGATAATTTTACAGTATAGAGGAACTCATATCTGAGTTGAATGCATTAGGATTAAAATACAGACCATACACACTATTCTAACCAGTTTTCTTACCACAAAGAAAAAAAATATTTTCCAAAGAACTTGGTACTTTTTTAACATTAAAGTTAATCTGAAATATTCAATACAAGACCATCAGAAAGGCTAATTGAGAAGGAAGAAAAAATTGGTTGCTTTCTATGTCAAGTGCTATTCAATAAAGTTTCCTTTATTGAAATTTTCTCATAGTTATCTCTATCCTATTAATGTGAAATTGAGAAGTCCAAGGATCTGAATGATGCCTTTTAAGTTCCCCTGTTCATTTCAGAAGGTTGATAGCTTAGAAATCTGAAAGTAGCTCTTTTTAGGGAGGCAAAGATTTGGAAAGTGAAGGGGTGCCCATCAATTGGGAAATGGCTGAATAAGTTAGAGTATATGATTGTAATGGAATATTCTTCTGCTATAAGAAATGACAAGCAGGAGGAGCTCAAAAAGGCCTGAGGAGTCTTACATGAACAGAAGCAGAGTGAAATGAGTAGAACCTGGAGAAGATGTACACACAGTGACAGGTATAGTATGGGGATGAGCAGTGAATAACAGCTATTCTAGGCATTACAATGATTCAAACTATCCCAAAGGACTCATGACAAAAACAAAAACAAAAAATGCCATCTACTTACAGGGAAAAAGAACTGAGTCTGAATCCAGACCAAAGCAAACTTCTTTTGCTTTCTTAATTTTCTTTCAATTTGTATTTCTTTCCACAAAAGGATTAATATAGAAAAATGCTTTGCACAATTGCACATGTAAAATCTATATGAGATTGCTTACTATCTCAAGGAGAGTGGGGGGGGGAGAGGGAGGGAGAGAATTCGAAGCTCAGTATTCTCTGAAAAAATATCGAAAGTTGTTTTTACATATAATTGGGGGGAAATGAAATAAAATTTAATATAAAGAAATAAAAAAAGATATCTTAAATTTCATTTATAGACAGATGATCACTGTATACAATCACTGTATTCCAGTGGTCAGTTGTCCCCATGTATGAATTTATTTATTTTAATTGAAACTGCATTAGAATGCCTTCTTAACTTAGTCATTAAGAGATCTTTGTCCATATAATTTTCCCTATCAATTAATGACTGACTCCTTTCCTTTGGTCAGCTTATAATTTACCTTGGCTTATTTAGAATTCATAGAGAAGTTCTATCTTTGAGTAAAAAAAATTACACAGTTGAAATAAATTGCTTGCGAAGTAACCCTTAAAAAGTTTAATATAATTTCTAATTTAAATTTTGCAATCCTCTGTCTTCTTAAATACATTAGTATATAAATACTTAGAAACTAGAAAACTTAGAACTTGCTTATAATGTTTCTTAAAACTCCAGAGAGATTTTCTGGTAGGCTAGATTAGTATTGGAAAATTTAAGTATTTTCTTTTTTTCATTTAATAATGATGATGATGATGATGATAATGATGATGAAAGAGATGGCAACTTTAGGTAATGTTTTCCATATGTGCTTGGTTTAGTCAGCGTTTTTAAAGTTCCTTAATTGGGCATCAGTGTTTGCTTGTGTAATTTTTAGATGCATGATTTCTCTTGTCCATATTGTTTGTTTTGAAGTAGTTTTGCTCTCCTACTCCAGGGAATGGTGACAAGCCTGTAGATAAATCCTGGTAGATTTGAAAGCTATCCTAAATGCTGATTTTTGTTGTTTTTTTAAATGTTTAAAACGTTGTATAATATAGTTGTATTCTCTGATCTACTGGTCCTCTTTTTCCCCAATAGAAATAACTGTATAAAGCCATCTTTAGTTTATTTTCCAGGAATTGCGTTTTCCCCCCCATCAGTGAAACAAAAAAATAACAATTTGCTTTTGTGTGCAATTTAGAAAAAGTTCAAATTTAGCTCTGAACAGAAGTTTCTTTGATATGAATTGGCTAAGACATGTCATAATAATATAATGTTTTTCAAATGTAGTATGGAAGGCACCAACAATACAAGCCAATAAAGGTCCTGAGGAGTTTGGTGGGTCTCTACAAATAAGAAGCACAAAGGCCGCTCTCAGGTAAAAAAAAAAAATTAACTTTTGGCAGATTTTGTTTTGCCAATAAACATGAAGTAGGCACAACACCAGAGGGCAGTATTTTACAATAATTGTCAGATTTTATAATTTAAATGATTTGTACATTATTTGGCATTAAAAAAAAAAGAAAATTAGGTGTTTCTATGTACATGGATTTCATGTTTTATATTTTGACCACATAGCTATATATAAAAAATAAGTACTTGTATTAATATATAATTGAATTCAGGAATTTCACAAATGTGAAATCCATGTCTTTTCAACTAGTCATATTTTTTTCTTTCTGAGCTCTACCTAACGGGTTGATTTTGATTACTGGGTGTGTTTGCTCCATTTATATATAGTTATATGTGGTCAGCTTATTGGTATCCCTTAGGGTATTCTTTTCCCACAACTGATAAGCCTTCCCCACAAGTGAGCTGAAAAGAACTAGTTCACTTTTGTTCCAGAGAGAAGCCATTTCAATCTGCTCTGGATAGGATTTATGTGGCTTAAGTTGGGGGCATTGTTTGCACTCCAACCTTACTTAGTGATTGCAAGAGATTCATTAGGGCAGCCTTCATTTGTTGAACTGTTGTGCTGTTTCTTAGTTTCCTTCAGAAACTTCAGAATGTGATTTTATAAACTCTTATATTTTTAGCATTTTAAAAGCAGCAGCCAATGGTGAAGATATTAAATTCAATTGCATCCATTTCGTTGCATTTTTTACATAACTATATATCTAAATTTTGAATCCTTTAAAATGATTTCTTACTGTTCTGGTGTCCTTATGAAAGTAGATAATTCAAGTCAATAAATATTTATTAAGCTCATACTTTTATGTAAAGCAACTTCTTCCTCTAGGCCCCTGGAGAAAAGGAAATGAAAAATCATCACAGTGCCCATAGGAAGCTTATAGTCTAATTAAAAAAATATATAAAGTAGGGGAACATGATTCTCTGCAGCTCAGTTGATCACACCAAAGAATGTAGTTACACCAGGTGAGGCTTAATGTGTAAACAAGATGTATGGAAGCCCTATCAAGTGAGAACATTTCTCTGATTCAGTCATGAAAAAGAAAGGCTGGGTTGACTGAGTAAACAAATTAGCTATGTCTCTGGAGCTTTTAAATAGCAAAGTCTTGGAAGAATTTCAGAGTTGGGAGGCAGTTGTGAAGGTGACCCCAACCTCTCAGGACAACACAGCAAGGAAAGAAAGAGGTCGAAGGGAATTTTCTTTTCCTGTATTCCTCCATCCCCATTGATCATATTACTTCGAGTCAGGGTTCCTTGACCAGTACAGGGTAGGTGTGCATTTAATAGGGAACAAATATAGATACAAACAGATAGTCACTTGAGAGAGGAAGCAGCTTCAACCTAGCAATCCAGAATCATGCTGTTGAGAAAAGTAGATTTTGAAAGTCTAGCTGAGCAATCCACCTAGTAGAGAGCTCAGAGCTCTCTGAGAGATAGGACTTCTAGGCTCTGAAGTACCAGAACTCATCAATTGCCTTTGACACACATGTGCCTTAATATAATTGTACTTCAGATTTCAATCCACTCTTCCCATGGACCTTGTGCATTTATAGAAGTGTACCCCATATTTATGGGAGGAATATTTTATAGCTACTGTTTATATTGCATTTTCCAAGAGCTCACTGTGTCTACGTTCTGGTTGTTACTGGGAAGCACAGTGATGGGGGCTTATGGGGTAAAGCATTAGAAATTCAGGCTCACTTTAAACAGATAGTCAATAGCCAGAAAGCATTTTAAGCAATTGCTTTGTGTCAGGGACTGTCCTAAGTGCTATAACCCAGTAAATGGCTGTCTCCCTCTTTTATCAATCTTTAAACCTTCAAATAGGAGTTAGGGAATAGCACAAAGGAGGTGCTAAAGAAACACATATGAATATGAATCTTCTAAAATCTTCTTTTTAGAGTTTGATCTAGTAGAGGTAAATATTTCTGGTATGCAGGCAAGGAGAGCTAACAGATTTTAATCCATTTTAGTGAGCTAGTAATTTTGAAGTAAAAACTAATTGAAATACTTGGGATTTGGCAAGTAAGAAATTTTCTGAATTTTGTGAAATATCTGCTCGGTGGCATGATAGCATCGCAACTAAGAATGGAAGAGTTTAGTATTAAACTAGAAGCAAAATCATTCCTTTAAATTTTTTTTCCCAATGTTCTCGCCTCCCACTGAGTTTTTAAATCTATAAATAGAAGGATATCTGTTAAGTTCAATTATACTGTCCTACAAACTTGGTTGTTTTTTTGATTTGTTTTGTTTTGTTTTTTGTTTAGTACCAAGGCCAGTTTGGGAGCATATAGCATTCAATTTTATATATATCTAAAAAAAAAAAAGGTAATTTTGAAAAAAAAACCCTGGGTTTTGTAAACATTCAGGATTGATTCTTTTATCCACTTTAGTTTATATTATAGAATATATTAGGTTAGTTGGAATTGTTAATTCTCCCTTGGGGAGAAACAAATGCCTAAGGCACTGATTGATAAATCAATAAATCTTTAGTGAGTTTGGTAAATAAGCTGTCACATGTCATTTTTTTCCTCTAGAGAACAAATTTTAACCAGAATAAATGTGTTTGTTTCCTTTCATTGTTTTCTCCCTCAAAATTGTAAGATGCTATGTTATTTAAATAAGTCTATACCATTTCTAGGATTCATTAAACTGCTAAGGAGATAGAGCCTGTTCTTTCCTTCTTAAAGAAAGAATTTCAGTTGTTTGCATATTTGCATTTCAACCTCTAACCTCTCCTGAGGACAAATAGATGTCTGACTATTAAGCCCAAAGGCAGAGAACTGGGAATCTGTATTAATCCTCTGAATGCTGACTAGTTTTCCTCAACAGTCCCAGCGTGTGTGAAGAATGTGTTTGTAGCTTGGAGGCAAACTGGCATCTAAAGCAGAGCAAGAATTTTGAAAAATAGTTGTGTTCTGTATAAATTTATTTTGCTCTTAGTGTTTTATTATTGCATGTTTGTTTCATTATTTCTCATTTCTACTTTCTGTTAAAATAACTTAATTTCATTTTGCAGTCTCATGGGTAAGGTGTTGGTCACTCGTAATAGTACATGGGCTTGATTTTTCCAAGTATTTTTTTCTCATTCATGTAGACCCCAAGTCATTGGTACATTTCACAGTTTTTTTTCCCCCTAGTAGAAAATGTGGAGTGATTTTCACATAAGAAGTGCATATGGACTTCTTCACAAATAATGGCTTAGCTGCAAACATTGGCAGTAACAGCAAGGTGATGCTTAGGTTTGCAACACATAGAATGTATACGACATAGCTATGGGCTGTAGATTTATTCCTTTAACAGGTTAAATTATTATAGTGCCTTATTTTTTAGGGCAAAATAAATGTATTCTTTAAAATGGATGTTTATTCTTTTAACAAAGAAGCCTGCATTGTGTCACTGTCAGGGACTTTTGTGGCAGAACAATAAACATGCTTAACGAACTGATTGAATTGGCACATTTGATTTAAAGTGTTTCCATGGAAAAATGGAATATTTTGTGACCTGTAGATAATTTTATATAAAAAAAATTAAGTCTAAGATTCAGTGGAGACTTCTGAGCTACCATTTACATTTTCTATCCGAATGCAGGATAAATTGGACACTTGGCTGTAGAGTTGCTATTTAAATTTGTTGCAAGTTTAGTGTCTAATGCATTGTTGAATACTTATATAGAGAGAGTACATCTAAATATGTTCCTGAGGCTGATACATAATGAGTAGTATGTCAATGAATTAAAATAGATATATGCGTTGCTTTTTGGAATATAGCTATCCTAATATTGCCCTCTAAGACACTGTTTGATGTAGCCCTATGAGAGTTAATTTCAGGAGGAGGAGTACATTTATATAGTACTTTCAAGTTTGTGAAATGCTTTACATACTCTCAGTTGAACCATGCCAAGGCCCTGTGAAATAATTACCCTAGATATCATACCCACTTTATGGATAACGGAACTGAGACTCAGAGATTAAGCCATGTTCACTTTGCTAGTTTCAGAGGTAGCATTTGAAAACAAGTCTTCTTGACTGTACTTGACTATAATTTGAATATGCTGTCATTTGTCTCTCCTGAGTAGACAGACTGTATCGTTCTTTATCTGAATTTTTAAACATGGAATTAAAGACACCAACCAGACTGGACAATGGAATTAGCATAAATTGCCCAAATTTGTGCCTGCTAACTTCTCTTGACTTTGAATTGGTTGGACAATTTCAGTTCAACTATAATTAAGTGGGACTCACTAGAGAGAGAAGACAATTATATTGACTTTTATGGGGTATGCTGAGGCCTTTATGTGTTTTCTGTAACGGCAGCTCTGTAGTGAATATACATTATTACCATGTGCATTTGCTTAAGAATTGAAAGCATATAACATATACTTTGAGATTTTATACAGGAAACTATAAAGAAGGGTGAAACAAGTTGAAGACATAATTTTGGGGACTGCCTTAAAGAATGAACTTGGTCTGGGTAAGCCAGGGTTTAGGGTTTTGGAATAAAGTTGAATTAATAATCATAGAGGCTATTTGTTATAAGTATTCTCTTTAACAAAAAATATTATTTTGTGGGATTAAAGAATAAATCTACATAGAATTCTCCATATATATGTTTTAAATTCATAAATTTTTAAAGATATTAAGGAATGACTAGGTAAATAAGTATAGGGATAAGAAGAAAGTAAATAGTTTTTTTTTTAAAGAATATGGCCAATAAGCAGTTATAATCCAGAAAACAGCAATTTCTTTTTAAAATTAAGCTTTATTTTTAAAAAATCAGCCAAAATCTACCTTCTTTTTTTCATTTTCCTTCCTAAAAATTGAGAAAGAAAAAAATCCTTATTACAAACATATATAATCAAGCAAACAAATTTCTGCATTAGCCATGTCAAAAAATATCATATTTCCCCCTCTAAGTCCTTTACCTATTTATCAGGAGGTGAATATCTTTTTTATTATGAATCTTCTGGAATCATGGTTGGTCATTTCATCCATCAGAATTTCTAAGATTTTCAAAGTTATATGTATTTACAACTTTGTTGTTATATAATTGTTCTCTTTCTGCACACTTCATATTCATCAGTTCATGTAAATCTTTCAAGGTTTCTCATATACTATCTCATTTATCATTTTTATGGAACAATAATATTAAAAAATTTACATACCATATCTTGTTCAGCCATTCATCAATTGATGGAACTCTCTCAATTTCTAATTCTTTGCCATCATAAAAAGTACTCTAAATATTTTTGTACATTCTTGAAGTTTGTTTTGCTTAGGACTCATCCCTCCCTTAATCTACCTTCCTTTTTATTCCTCCTTCTCTCTTTCCTTTGTTTTGCTGTTGAGTGAAATGCATTTCTATATTCTATTGTATTTGTGTATTCTTCCCTCCTTTGCCTAGTTCAGGAGAAGTTCAACTGTCAGATTTTCTTCCCTTTTTCTCTATTTCCATAGGTTTCTACTTTTACATTCCGATTATGAAATAATTTCCTCTAACCACCTTCTCCCTTTCCCCTCACCCAGTGTTTTCCTCTTTCCCTCCATTTCTACCCTTCATTTAAGATCATCAAGGCATCATAGAATCGCTCCCAAGCCTTCTTTAGTTAGGAACCCTGATGGCAATAGTATTCAAGAAATGTGTATTATTTTACCATATTTGAATATAAACAGTTTCTTTGTTTAGTCTCTTATGATTGTTCATTCACATTTGCCTTTTTACTTTAATTTTGATTCCTGTGTTTATACCTTTACATTTCTACAAAAATGGGGTCTTTTAATCAGACATGTTTGGATGTCCTCTATTTTATGAAAAATCCAATTTTTCCCTCTGTGAGATTATACTTAATTTTGTAGTAAGGCCATGATGGCAAACCTATGGCATGCATGCCAAAAAGGGCACACAGAGCCATCACCCACCACAGTTCTTTATTAGAAAGGCAGAGGGACTTGGGAAAGCTGCTCCCTTCCTCCTCTCCACAGCACTGAGGACATCTTTTCACTTCACCTGCCCCTCTGCCCAGCAGCCCAATGGCTATCTAGGGTAAGGGGGGAAGCTAAGGTGGGGGGGTGCCCATAAGATATGGAACCCCCTACAAGGCATGGCACATAGTTTCTAAAAGGTTCCCCAACCATGGGTTAAGGTATTCTTGGTTACAATCATATTTTTCTTTCTGAAACATTGTATTATAATTTCTCCACTCTTTTGTAGTGGTGGCTACTAAATCTGTATGATTCTATCTGCGGTTTCTTGAATTCTTTCTTTCTGGCCTCCTACAGTTTTATTTTCTTTGACTTGGAAGCTCTAGATTTTGACTACAATGTTCCTGAGAAGTTTTTATTTTTAAATTTTAGGAAGTGATCAATAGATTCTCTCCATTTCTACTCTGTGTCTTGGTTTTAAGAGATCTTGGCATATTTATTTTAGGATTTCTAGAAATATGATGTGTAGGCTCTTTTTTTGGTTATGGATTGTCCAATGATTCTTAAATTACCTTTCCTTAATAGTTTTCCAGTTTACTTGTTTTTCTACAAGATGCACTATATTTTCTTCTATTTTCTTTAGTATTTTGGCTTTCTTTATTCATTCCAATTTTCAGAAAGCCTGTTGTTTGGTACTTTTTGTGCCAAATTGCCAATTCCCTTAATAATTCCTTATTCCGTAGCTCTCATTTCTTTTCCAGTTT
Source organism: Monodelphis domestica (assembly GCF_027887165.1). Lineage (NCBI taxonomy): Eukaryota > Metazoa > Chordata > Mammalia > Didelphimorphia > Didelphidae > Monodelphis > Monodelphis domestica. The sequence continues at coordinate 432,831,743 of NC_077227.1, forward strand.
TTGCCTCTAGCATTCTCATTTCATTTATAAAGTAATTTTATTTCTTTTTAAATTGAAAACTTTTATTTAATTAATTAATTTAGAATATTTTTCCATGGTTACATGATTCATATTCTCCCCTCCCCCCCATAGCTGACATGCAATTCCACTGGGTTTTACATGTATCATTGATCAAGATCTATTTCCATATTATTGATAATTGAACCAGGGTGATTGTTTAGAGTCTATATCCCCAATCATAGCCCTATCAACCCACGTGATCAAGTAGTTGTTTTTCTTATGTGTTTCTACTCCTACAGTTCTTCCTCTGAATGTGGATAGTATTCTTTCTCATAAGCCCCTCAGAATTGTCCTAGATTGTTGTTAGTAGAGAATTCCATTACATTTGATTGTACCACAGTATATCTGTCTCTATGTATAATGTTCTCTCGGTTTTGCTCCTTTCACTCTGCATCAATTCCTGGAGGTTGTTTCAGTTCATATGGATTTCACTCTGCATCAATTCCTGGAGGTTGTTTCAGTTCATATGGAATTCCTCCAGTTCACTATTTCTTTCAGCACAATTGTATTCCATCACCAACAGATACCACAATTTGTTTAGCCATTCTCCAATTGAAAGGCATCCCCTCATTTTCCATTTTTTTGCCACCACCAAGAGCGCGGCTATAAATAATTTTGTACAAGTCTTTTTCCCTATGATCTTTTTGGAGCATAAACCCAGCAATGGTATGGTTGAATCAAAGGGCAGACAGTCTTTTAAAGCCCTTTGGGCATAGTTCCAAATTGTCATCCAGAATGGTTGGAAATTAGGACAAAGTCAATTTAATAATCTTCTGCATTGAGATGTTGATTGAATTTTTTGGAACTGTTGAGATCACCAAGTAAAATATAGTATAGAAGGAGAAGGGAAGAGAGCTCAGGAGAGGGTCTTGTAGGACACTTGTAGTTAACAAAGGTGATGTGTATGAAGAATCAGCAAAGGATACTGAGGAGTATTCAGACAGATGGGAGAAGAAAGGATCAAGCAGGATCATGAAAACCTAGAGACAAGAAACTATTAAGCTTTAATAGTGCAAAGTATACTAAGTATTTTTTTTATCTTGGTAGTATTCTGTGTAAGGATAATTTAGGGTTGTGACCTAATCTAAATTTGATTTTTGGTCGCCAGGGGATATCTCAAATAAATACCCAAGTCAGTTTGGAAATATATGGTGATTTAATCAATATATAGGGAAGAAATCAAGGAGAAGAGAGAGGGAAAAGTATAGGATTTCTTGGGAAGAAATCAAGGCGAAGAGAGAGGGAAAGGAATAGGATTTATCCCATCCTGCCTGTGCCAGATGAGTTCAAAGTCTTCCAACATGAGGTCCTTGAAGATTAGAGGCTTTCTCTAAGAGGATAGTGTTTGGAAGGTAAAGGAGAGAAAAATCAGCCTAAACTCCAAGAGATCTCAAAGAAGAGCCTCACATGTATCAAGGAAAACTCACTGCTAAACCCGGACAATAGCAGCCGCCACGCCAAGATGTAGACACGCTCAGCAAGCTGCCGCCAGCCACCTCTCCGCCATCAAAGAGAGCCAGAGAGAGGAAGTGATGTGAAATATATAGACGGTTTTACATTACTTTTCTGTGTCTCTCATGTACCAATGATATCTTAGGCTTGACTTAGGACAGCCCAGGGGTCTGTCAGTTGTTTCTGATTTGTCATTTGCTAGCATTTCTGTCATAGGCCATCCTCCTAAATACTTAATTCTTAAGTATGGGTGTAGACATTCCTGATTTTGTTAGACTAAATAGGGTGGAGTAATCTGAAGTTCACATCTGGTATTATGTTTTTATTTCCACAGTAATATTCAGTATTGTTTTCAGTTTTCCTTCTTGCATCTATAGTGTTAAAGTTTTTAAGGAGCTTTCTCCACAACAACAATGTAGGATCTTTTAAAGTCAGTATTCTGATCCTCATTTTATAATTGAAGAAGCTTTCCAAGGATCACCCATTATAGTCAGTCATAGAGTCAACGCTTGAACCTATCTATGTTCTTTTGACTTTATATAGTACTCTTTCCAATATACCACATTATCTCCCAACAACTGTTTTGAAGGGGAAATGAAGAATGTAATTGCAATTTTGATTTAGATAGCCAGGAGTATATTAAAGCCTGTGAACTAGACAAGTTGTATAAGTCAATTGCTTTTCAGTAAAACCAGAGCTACATTCAGGCCAGAATTTTAAATAGACACATTAGGAGTGATACGTTTTTTACATATGTTGTAGAACTTTTGCATTTCTTCTACTTTGCTATGCCTTACATATAATTTATTAAATGACTATTTATGAAGGATCTTCTCTATGAATACCACTGTCATAATCACCAAGAAGGTGACAGAACGACATAGAAGATTCTCAGTCCCATAGGAATTTATAGTCTAGAGTAAACATACAAAACAAGAAACATTGTAGAGAATTACATGATTATGCAATGTGCAATACATTTATTTTAATTTTTGCTCAAAGGAGAAAATGAATTTGAAAGCAGAATGTACTTTACTAAGTCACTGTTATTTTTAAAAAATTTTATTGTCAAGCAAAACACACTTTCATATTGGTCATTATTGGAAGAGCACACTCATATACAACCAAAACCCCAAAATAAAACCATAAATCCACTGATGTGAAAGGCAACTCTAAGAGTTCTTTCTCTGGAGGTGGATGGCATTCTCTGTCATAAATCTTTCAAGATTGTCCCAGATCAGTGCATTGCTGTGAGTAGCCAAATTTTGACAATAATCATTGTCTAACGTTGCTATTATTGTGTGCTATGTTCTCCCAGTTCTGCTTATTTTGTTCTGCATCAGTTCCTGCATATCTTTCCAGCTTTAAAAAAATTTTAATTTATTTAATTAATTATTTTAGAATATTTTTCCCTGGTTACATGATTCATATTCTTTTCCTCCTCTCCTTCCTTCCCCCCTCCCATAGCCAATGAAGCAATTCAGTCCAGCTTTTTCTGACATTATTTTGCTTATCATTTCTTATAGCACAATAGTTTTACATATACCACAATTTATTCAGCCATTTCCTAATTGATAGACAACCCCTCAGTTTCCAATTCTTTGCCACTACAAAAAGAACTGTTACAAATATTTTTTACAAGTAAGATACTGTTCTTTTATGTAGCACCTGTGATCTCCTGAGACTGTATCTCAGTTAACTGATGTAGTCCAATTTTGCCTATCTGATGATAACCTAATAGAAGCATGGTGAGAAATTAGATTTCACAATGCTTTTAGTTTATGTGGAGGTATAGGACGATGCTAGGTGGAGGTATGTGAGAGAATGCTGGGACAATTCAGCGGTGAGATAGTCATAAGTTTAAATGATTAGGAGATAATTGGAAGTTTTCATAGCCACTTATGTCTGACCTTGGCTTTGGCTTACATGGTTTCTGTCTTCAGCCTAAAGGAGAGTGAATACTTCAGAAAAGGATTAGTGATCTTTGTCTCTAAAGAGTTCCTAGAGCTCTCGTGAGGTGAAAATACCACAGGGAATATCTGGTTTGAAGACCCTCTGATTGATATTTGCCCAGTTTAGTTTTCTAAGGGCATAGACATCTCACAGTTGCTTAAGTCTATTTTCTGTAATAGCTCACTTAGAGATAGGATAAAATCTCAGTTCAATCCAGCAAACATTTATCAACTAATTATTTATGAATAAGACAATGTGCTAGAAGTTGGAACTACTCACAGAAACAACACAATCCCTTCCCTTAAGGAACTTATGTTTTTCTCTTGTGTGCATATTCATAAATAACCATAGTACTAGGAAAATTGAGTACTAAAAAATAGATGTGAATAGGGAAAGCTTCATGGAATAGGTGCCACCTGAATGGAATCTTGAAAGAAGATAAGGGTTCTTTGTTATAGAATGGAGGAGGGAGTTCATTACAGCAGTGGGAGACAGACAGCCTGATCAAGCATGGTGAGCCTAGAGTCAGAGTGTAGATTTTGAGCAGTGGCTTGTACTCATTTTGACTGAAGTTTTGAATTCCATACAAATTATGAAGTTGGGTTGCAAATGTTGGTTGGATACTGATTTTAGAGTCTTTAGCCCAGTGCCTCACTCACAACCCATACTTAGAAAATACTTGTTGGATTAGATTGGCTTAACTCTGACAACTGTAAAGGGTGAAATTATGGTTGAGACTAAAAAAAATCTAAATTTAAGTGGTCGCCAAGGGAAATCCCAAATAATAAAATACCCAAGTCAGCTGCCAAATTTTATGGTGATTTAATTACAACAGGAGGAAGAAAATATTAGAGGGGGAGAGAGAGAGGGAGAGAAGGAAAGGAGTTTAACTCTAAAGCTTCCTCAGAGGGGGAGAGAGAAGCTTTAAGGTAGGAAGATAGAGAAAGGATAGAAGTATTAGATACCACGAGGGGTATTTTCTCTTGCAAAACCTTAGACCTGGATCACTTTGCCTCATTTAAAATCTAATTCATGCAGAAGTCAAAATATCACCTCATGATGTCAATGGTTCTCTTCAAAATTCAGAATAACAGTGAGAGAGGGGAGTGGATCCCCATATGTAGCTAAGCCCATGTGTAGCAAGGGTTGTCCCCACCCTTATCAACATGGCGGTTGTCATCCTGTGGCTCAAAGGGAGGCAGAACAGATTCAGTCTTAAAGCTTCCTCAGAGGGGAGAGAGAAGCTTTAAGGTAGGAAGATAGAGAAAGGATAGAAGTATTAGATACCACGAGGGGGACGTTTTCCCTTTATAAAAGTCTTAGATTGCCTCTTTGCAATGTGCACCCATTTATTCCCTCTCTATTCCATTCTCAGCATAGCTATAAAGTGAATTATTCATTAAACATTTTTTAAATCACTTCACTCCTCTGCTCAGGATGTTTCAATAGCTCCCTCTTATTTCTGGGGTAAAATACAAATTTCTCTGTTCATAGCTCCTTACAATCTGCCTTCACCCTATAGTACTAGGCTTATTACACATTATTCTCCTCACAGTTTATGTTCCAGCTAAGCCATCTCCGTTGTTCCTTGTACATTCTTTTCTTCATCTCCTTCTCTTAGGACACAATAGAACAGAATAGAATAGAATAGTCCTAGTTCTGCCCTTCAGGAATAAACAAAACAAGTCAAATCCCCCTTCCACATGACAGACAGTCCTTTAAACTTGAAGAGTGGAGGGTAAAAGAACTATCACCTATTTATTTCTGAAAGCTATGCCTTAAAAATGCAGCCAAAGATGACATTAGTTCTTTTGCCTTTTATGCCATACCACTGACTCATTTTGAGCTTATAATACACTAAACCCCCAATATCTTACAGACAAAGTACTATATAACCATGTCTCTTCTCTCTTGCACTTTTTTAAATGGATTATTTTTGGAAATAAATGTAAATTAGACTTTACATTTATTCTTACTCAATTTCATTTTTTTTTGGATTTGACTCAATGCTCTTGCCAGTCAAGATCTTTTTAGATTATTGTGGTTTTGTTATCTGGCATTTTAGCTATACCTTCCAGCTTTCTGCTATCTGCAGTTTTCTTAAGTATGCCATCTATCCCTTTATTGAGATCATTGATAAAAATGTTAAATAGCACAGGGCCATGCACAGATTCCTGGGGCTTTCCACTGGAAACCTCTTGCCAAGTTAACACTGAACCACTTAATCAGTTCCAAATCTATCTATGGGTATTATCACCTAGCCCACATCCAACATCTTTTCCCCCCTTCACAATAATATCATATAACAAGAAGCTTTATCAAATGCTTTGACAAAATCTAAGTCAACCATATCTCTAGTATTTTTGATGTTACAGCTTAGTAACTCTCTGGGGGGAAAAGGGGAATAAGATTACTTTAACATGACTTATTCTTGATGAAGTCATGGCCATGCTGGCTCTGTTATCACCATCTTTTCTAGCCAACCATTTCTTCAATGATCTGTTCTAGAGTTTTATCAGGAATTGAAGTCAGGCTCATTAGTCTATAGTTGGTAGGCTCTATTCTCTTTCATTTTTTGAAAATCAGGACATTTGTCCAATCTCATTTCACCTCTCCTATTCTCCATAGTCTTTCAGATATCCCTAACAGTGACTCAGCCATCACATATGCTAATTCTTTCGTTACTCAGGGTTATGGTTTGCTTGGACCAGATGATAATTCACCAAGGCTCCTCCTTACTTATTTTAAATATGAACTCCGTATTAGTAGTTTCTGTTTTATAATTTCTAAGACCAAATACTTGGTTATATGATTTAACAAATAAGCATCATTTTACACAAATCTCATGTATTCCTTGTCTTGGTGTTTTTGGCAGAGAAAACAAAAGCAAAATGAGAATTGAGCAGCTCTTTCTTATCTCTGTAGTTAATTATCATCATTTCATCTACCCAAAGCAGTGGTCCTACCTTCTTTGATCCCCCTTCTTTCCTAACACAGCTAAAAAGAAAAAGAGAGAAAACATTTGGGTGTCCTTAGAGTGTTCTTTAGTTGTCTGTGGTAGGGTGTACATTATTGAACTTACCTAACCTAGCTGGAGGTGAGCACTTCAGATATACTTTTTTTACTTTATGGCTACTCTGATTCCTCCTGCTTTGACTATCAGGCAAGATTAGAGTCTATACATCTTCTCTTTGGCCATGTGCATTCCTTCCTCATTCTATGACTAACTTGGGGACTGATAATCAAGTCAACATTACTTTTGCTACTTTGAAAGGGATAACAATCTACTTCTCTGAGTCCATTCAGTAGCCCCATACCACAGCTGAAGAATGACTAGACCAAAGTGCCTTTTCTTGATCTTCCTTATAGGTTCCTTGATATCTATCAGTGTTAGCCCCATTTTCTAATGTTCTTATCTCATTTTCCCCTACCTGTCTATTATGTCTTCTGGAATTCATGTTCTATCATTTAAGGAACTACTCTTCATAGACTCTCTTTTTCCAGCCGGCAAATTACTTTATATATGTAGCAACTTTTATCTAAATTATGCCTTCTACCCCTCACTAGTAAAGAGGCACACACACTAGTAGAGAGAATGTTCTTCTTGGCATTAAAAAAAAAAAAGAAATGGCCTATGTAACTCATACCTTTCACACTGTAAAGCCTTGATTTGATATCCTTTATTTTCTTTACAGTGTTATCATGATGCTCCACCTGGGTATAGTCTGTGCTAGAGAGTTTACTGATCTGGGCTTTTGTGGTCAGTTCTTCTCTGTAGCTCCTTCCCCACCCCCCCCCTTTTTTTTTTAAACTACTGGGTTGCTTCTCCATTGGTATGATATCTCCAACTGACTGCTTTGGTTATTTTATTTCAAGATGCACTGCCAGTGTTGGGGGAGTGAAATCTCCAAATCCCTTTACTCTGGAAGAGGCACAAGGGAAAGGTTGAAAAGTGATTCTCTTTTTTAGTTAAATTTTTTTAAATTGATGTTGTTTTTTTTCTACATCCTCATAATTTCTACTAGTTTTCTTTCCCTTTTCAGAGAGCTATCTCATATACAAATAGTATTTTTGAAAGATAAAGAGAAAAAGAAGAGGAACAAAGTAGCCTAACTAATTAGAACATTGAAAAAATCTGAAAATATGTGCAGTACATGTGGGTTTACCATCTCTTCAAAGAGATTAGATAGGAATTTTTTTTTATATCTCTCCTTTTAAGTTATGCTTGCTCTTTAAAGTTTTTCAGTATTCGCTTTTGATTTGTGTGTACATGTGTGTTCTTTCCATTTATGTTGTTGTAGTCATTATGTATATTGTTTTCTTGGCTCTGTTTACTTAACTTTACATCAGTCCATGTAGATTTTTCCATGCTTCTTTGAATCATCACATTTATAATTTCTTATAGGAATATTTCTTTATTTTTACATAGCACCATTTTTAAAATCATTTTCCAATTGGTGGGAATTTACTTTGTTTCCAGTTCCTTTCTATCACAGAAAAGGGCTGCTATAAATAATTTATCATGTATTGGTTCTTTCTTCTTATCTGGCCTCCTTGGGGTAAAAGCCTAGTAATGGAATCTCTGGGTCAAAGGACAGAGACATTTTAGTCATTTTATTTGCATAATTCCAAATTGCTTTCCAAAATTGTTTTACCTATTCACAATCCACCAATAAAACAACAATGTGCCTATCTTTCCATAACTCTTTCAGTAATGGCCATACCATCTTTTGTCATCAGCCAATTTGCAGGGCATGAGGTGAAACTTTGGGGTTGTTTTGATTTGCATTTCTCTTATTATTAGTGATTTGGAGCATTCTTTCATAGGATTGTTAAGAGTTTGCAATTCTTCTTTTGAACACTATTGATATCCTTTAACCACCTATTTATTAGGGAATATTTATTGGTTTGTTGGTATGTGTACATTGTATGTGTATCAGATTCATGCACAACATACACATATACATATGTATATAAATTATATATGTATATATACACAAACCCTTTTTTACCAGATTCCTCTGAATATATGTGTGTATATATGTATATATTAACTCTATTAAGTATTCCTTTCTTGAATATCAAACTCTTATCAGGGCAATATAATATAAAGATCTCATTTGATAATTTCCTTTTTTATTCTAGGTAATTTTGTTAATTTTGACAATAATTTTATCTGCCAAGAAGCTTTTCAGTTTCATGTAATGTGATTCCCTCTTGAAGGCTGAATTTTTTCTCCAGAGCTGACTCTCTTCTTAACTGCCAGATTGCACTTTAGAGAATGTATATGCAGTGCTAAGTAGCATATTTTTTAAAGCTCACCAAGGATGTGGTTGGACCTTTAGCTAGCCAATTACTAGATGCCCTATAATTCCTTTATGTTCATTAAGGAACTTCTTCAGACTCCTAAGGGAGTAAAAAAAGTAAATAGTTTCTATCTCTTTTACATTCTCCCTCTAGTTAAATATTTGTTGTTCACAGCAAATCAGCTGATGTGCTTTTGACACATTTGTCCATATCCCAAATTCTGGATAGCTCTTTGGTGACTTTGGGAAGATCTAAGAATTATACTTTCTAGTGCTGCCCAAGTAACTTGTACTAAAGTATCTTAGTAAAAGTCTATGTTCATGGTAAAGTTCAAAAGTTCATGGACAATCTGAAAATAAATAGTCTTCCATGAGGGTCCACTCCTATTGTAACTGGTAGGTTTGTATATTTTACCTACTGCCAAGGACACAGTTATAGAATTTAATAAATATTTTTAATACAAATTTCCCAAGTTCCTTTCTTGATATTTCTAAAGGTCTAATTCCACCTAAAGAATTTTTAAAAGAAAAAAAAAAGTTAAAATAAAAAAATAAATAAAAGGGGAGAAAAGTAATGAGTTCCCCCTCTCAGAGGGAAAGTAAGGGACCAATGGACCAAAATACACAGGACTTTTCCAATGTAGACTGGAGAACAAAGGTTGACTGAAAGTCACCTCTTCTCCTATAGATGAGAAATTATGCTGTCCTGAGTGTAAATTCCCCTAATGGGTCCCTGGTATAGATAAGGAACCCAAAATTTTTTCACTGGATCCTTGAAGTGAATGAGAAATTCATACTTAAGGTCTAAATTTATTCCTCAAGAGGAAAAGAATGATTAGCTTTTAAAAAAATCAAACAGAAACCACAAAGAGGATTGTAGGGTTCTGGAAAGTCATTAAGTACTTGGAATTCAGTAAGTCAGGTTTCTAGGGCATCGTTTATAAATAAACACATATGCACTCACACATATCTTGGGAGATCAGGAAAGACTGTCTATAGAAAGTGCTTATTAAGTAAGAGTTTTTAAGGTAATAACTAAAGCAGAAGTGCATTCCAGGAATGGGGCATAGCTAGTGCAAAGGAACAGAGATGGACGCTTAAAATAAGATCACACAAGTTCATTTTAGTCCTGAAATTTCCAAGTTGACTAATTTTGTTGAGATCAAGATCTGGGATGGGGCCAACTCTGTACACTGTTAGACGTCCTTTTGGATATCAGTTGCAAATCTCTTTATAATCTATGACCTTTGGCAGGCGTCTTCCAGTTAACTGATACCATTCTATTTTTATTTGCATTGATTTTGTTTGTCCAGAGACTTTTAGTTTTATGTAGTAAAAACTGTTCATTTTAATCTTTTGTGATCCTCTCTATCCTTTATATGGTTGACAATTCTTTCCTTCTCTATTAGCTATGAAATTTGCTTCCTTGCTCTTCTAATTTTTTTAGTGTGATCTTTTATATCTGTCATGTATCCATTTAGAGTTTATTGTAGTATATATTGTGAGATGTTGATCTAAATCTAATTTCTGCCAGACTGCTTTCTAGTTTTCCCAACATTTTTTGTATGCAAGAATCTTTTGCAACACTATTAAATTACTCAGATTGCCAGAGAGCAACTGTCCTGGAAATGGAGTTATTTGAACTCTTGTAGAAAACTAGGTGGGGCCAGACTGGCTCCTCTGCTATTTCCATTCCTGCTAAGTAGAACAAAGAGCTAATTATTTTAAACCTCAGAGGGGCCAGATTTTCCTTCTTTACTAGTGAGCTCCTTTAGTACATAGATTTCCTTCAAAAAATTAGAATTTTGAAACAAATCTTAGACACTCTGGTAGTTAAGCCACCTTTGACCATATGACCACGAAGGCAGATTGGTTGTCAATTTTAGCCAAATTATCTCTCTTCTTGACGATAGTGTTATATTCTTTTTTAAACTTAAAATATTTAATATTTTTGAATTTTAAAGATGTAATACCATTTTTATATTTACATTTTTACCATAAGGACCTCAGAGGACATCTTTTCCATATGCTACCTGACCAAGAATCTATCCTACAACGTATCCAATTAGCATTTACTTGAAACCCTCCAGTAATGGGAAGGCAATCAATACCACTTCTTGGCAACTCATCATTAATAGTTTTTTTTCCTTACATGATACCAGAATATACTTCTTTCCAACATTTATCTCATGGTTACCAGTTGAATTCTTTTGGGAAATGTAGAACAAGTCTAGATTCCATTCCATTGCAGTCTTTCAAATACACACTGTGCTCCACTTTCCTATCAGCTTTTCTCCATCCCTATTTCTTTTGGTCTGCCTTTGTATGCTTTGGTCTCCAGCCTCCTTTGTTCAGATTTGTTCCAGTTTGCCATTGTCCTTTCTTTTTTTTCAAGAGAATTTATTGGTTATATTTTGTGGCGTGGCATGGTAAAGTAAAAATGTAGTATGGTAGCATTTCACCTTAGGAACCTGATTACAGTATAAAATTAGGTTCTAATATGTGACAGACATATTATGATCAGATGCTTTTTGGGTACAGAAAACTATATTGAAAGATAAGGCTCTATTACAACTGAAGATAATTTTGAACAACTACAGTACATTGATTTGTTCAGAATTTGTTAACATAATCTCATTTTATTTTATTTCACAAATAAGTCAAAATACTGACATTTAGAGGGTGTGTTTTACAACAGCTGGAATTGAACACAACAGACGAGAGCATGGGTAGTTTGTTCAGTTAAATATTTTCTGCTCTCTGTGTTCCAGATATGCCCTTCCAGTGATACCTCCCAATATGTACCTTTTAATAAAATGCAAATGTTATTTCATAATGACTCTGTGAATTATAGTGTGACCAGAAGCCTTGGGAGACATTGTCTTTTATTTTCCTTGAGGAAAAACCCCCGATAGAATTAAAAACAAGTAAATTATAATATTTGTTTGTTAGAACTTGGAATCAGTACCAGCTTATCTGAATTTCACCTTTCTCCTCCTTTACCATTTAGGAACTGAGCCTTCAGAATTGGCAGAGCATCTTGGCTAGGAAAGAGAAGCTATACTGATTTTCACCTGTCCCACCCTAGTCGTTGAGAACCACTTGTAGAAAAGCAGTTTTCAAGCTTTCCTACAGACCTTATAGTTTAAGGTAAATAATCTTTACAGATTATTTTTTGTTAACATTTTCCAACTTTTCAAAGGTGGAGATCAATGCAGTCACACTTCCATGATAGGTGATGGGTGAGAGCATTAATAGTCAAGGAGGAAGGAGGAATCTGAATGATCCAATGTTGCTTCTCCAAATTGCTTTTTTTTGAAAACTTTGCTTGACCTTTTCTACTGTGGGGTGTGGTAGGGAGTGGGAGTGTCTGAAAAGGACCGGGTGTGGAAAATGGGGACAGAGTGAGAGAACTAAACAAGTCTGTTCATTTTGTGCATGGGAATTCTGACAAAAAAATACGATCAAAGCAACTCATTTAGGGGTGTGCTTATGGGCCTATATTTACTTTAAGGCAAGGATTCTTAACTTTTGTGTCTCATGTTTCTCTTTGGCAGTCTACTACAGCCTCTGAACCCTTTAGAATAAATTTTTGATGCATAAAATAACATTCATAGAATTTTTAAGGAATTATAAAGTACAGTTATCAAAATATTAAAAGTTCCCAGTTCTTAGACTTCTTGAAATCTGTTCATGGGCCCAGGTTAAGAAACCTGCCTTGGGGTTTTAAACAGGTTTATCCTTTGTTGTATTACCTGTGTAGACAGACTTGGTCTCTTGACTTCAGAACATAAGAAATGATACTGTGAGTCAGACTAATGGTTCATCCAACATAGTAAATCAAACTTTGATCAATTGGATAGAGAAGAGAGGCTTCTGCCTAATTTAATTTTCTAGATAACTTGAGGGTTAACTCCAAGTCCCCTTTTGTTACAATCTTTCTGGAAAATCTTTTTAATAGTACAAGTCCACATTTCTTTCTTTCTTTCTTTCTTGATGGAAGATCCTTCAGACTCCCATGATTTTGACCACTTGTGATTCTTTGGGATAGTGGATGAAGATAAAAGAGATATGAGAGCTTAAGGTTAATTCATATGCCAAATATAGGATAGAATGCAGAAATCGAAAAAAAAATGAATCCCTAATATAAATGTTTTATGCATGCAGTTTGCTATCCAAAGTAGAAAACTACCAAAATTACTTTTATTTGAAGAATTTGAGTTTTGCTTAAGTGAGATTTTAGTGTATTTTTTATATCTTGTTCATTTTTTAGAAAATATTAAATATAGGTGATTAATTCTTTTTTTTCTAGTCAAATGTTTGTTAAACATCTACTATGTGCAAAACCCTATGTTAGGTCAGTAAAAGCTTTAGCGTTTACTCTTTAGAAGAAAAACCCTACATTATGCTTCTTGTAATTTAATAATGTCACAGTTTTATCATTAATTTATTTCTAGGTTATGATTAAAAGCACATTAACTAAAAATGCCTCATTGGAGGTCCAATTCCATTATTCCAAGGGATATCTAATAATCAATTTATTTTGAAGCCAAGTAGTATATATAAAGCAACAATGAAAAAGTACTGAAATCATGGGGTAAGAAAAAGATAAATACCTTTATGATGTGAGTGGAAATAATAGGAGTGATCAATCAAACTTGCCACTGGATGGCATCTTTGTTCTATAATAGTGCCATTAAGGATCATTGATCTGTTTTTTTAAATTATCTTCCAATAGAAAAAATTTGGTAAATATGTTTCTAAGTTTTTTTGGTATATTTTTCATTACTACATTTTATAACAAAACTAAGGAAAATAGTTTCTGCAATGTGTAAACATAAAGGCATTTTAGTAAGTAATTTTACCAAAATCTTTGGTCTCTAAATCCAACTTATTCATCATTTTTATTAGTATGTGGTAAAGAATAAAACTTCCAAAAATAAGAATACTTTTAACACTATCGACATTTTGACACTCATTAATGTGTGAATAATGAATGGAAAGAGTCAGTGATTTTTCACTGTTGAAGACTTATCACAACCCATTTACTACTCAGTCATTAAGTCTGGGAAGTTGCTTGAGATGTGGAGAGGTTTAGGTGGGACTTTACCCCAAACCTACTTGCCATTATGCCATTTTACTTCTGTTTCTGCATAAATACTATAAACACATATTAATATTCTTATTTTCTTCTAGATTTCAAATTCAACATAGACATTATACTTACTTATCTGGTTTAAAAAATTGATTGGGTTAAGGAGATTTTGGTATTACTTATATTCCTAAAGGAATTTACTTTTTTTCCCTTTTTTAACTAAACTTGTGAATTTCTGGCCAGTTAAGTGTAGGGAAGAAACAGTGTTGACTTGTGCTCTTCATGGAAGCAGTTCTGAGGTATCATTGACCAAGGCTTCACCTTTATTTTTTGTGTAGGTGAAATATATCTTAATAATCCAACTGCATGGGAAGCTCGTTAGATAGAACTCATTCTCTTTTAATAAAGCATGATTTTTGTGACTGGAAGTATCAATGGACTTAGATGAATTGGCTGAAGATTTGGGAAGTGTTTTTTTCTTTTCTTTTTTCTTTTTCCTCATCTTCCTTCCTTCCTTCCTTCCTTCCTTCCTTCCTTCCTTCCTTCCTTCCTTCCTTCCTTCCTTCCTTCCTTCCTTCCTTCCTTCCTTCCTTCCTTCCTTCCTTCCTTCCTTCCTTCCTTCCTTCCTTCCTTCCTTCCTTCCTTCCTTCCTTCCTTCCTTCCTTCCTTCCTTCCTTCCTTCCTTCCTTCCTTCCTTCCTTCCTTCCTTCCTTCCTTCCTTCCTTCCTTCCTTCCTTCCTTCCTTCCTTCCTTCTCTCTTCTTCCCTCCCTCTCTCCCTCCTAGCCTTCTGTCTTAGAATTGGTACTATTGGTTCAAAGGCAAAAGAGTGATAAGGACTAGGTGCCTGGAGTTAAGTGACTTGCCCAAGGTCATGCAGCTAGAAAGTATCTTAGACCAAATTTGAACAAGGGACTATTTGTCTCCAGGACAATGCTCTATCCACTGAACCACCTAACTGCCCTGGAAGTGTTTCTTAAAAGATAATGATAGAACAGGGAAAAAAATGTGGAGGGTTATATTTTTCTTAATTTAAAATATAATTTCTTTCCTTTTGTTCCTTTTATTGGTGAAGTCAGTCCTTATTTCTCAGTTGGATAATACAATAGTTTGATGTAGAAGCTATGTTTTGTAAATCCACCTAAAATACAACATATAAGCATGACAATATCTGGTAATTCCTCTGGGAAAAAAAGAGTAATTCCGGAGTATATAAAGAACAGAGAAACAGCAAAACAACTTCTGTCTTTTTAAATATTCTCAAGATAAATGACAGTATTATGAAGAAGGAAAATTTTTAACAATTAAAATTTTCTCTTATTCTGAACTTGATAAAGCATAGTAAATACATTATCATGTAAAAAGAACAGAAAAAGTATTGTATATTAATGATTATTATGAACTCATTCTCCTAGAGCAAGGCCAGCTACATCTTCCTCTTGGAGCATTATGGGTATCCTTGAGGGTCTAGGTGATGACTTGCTCTTGTTCTGACCTTCCATTCTGGTATATTTCTTGAACTGTTAACTTACCAGTGATTAATACCCCAATTACATGAAATAAGTGTGACAGCGAAAATGTGGGTTCAAGACTGTGAACTGCCAAAACTCTAAAGATAATTTTAGTGTCTTGATTTTTATCAAAAATAAGTGGTCGCCATGGGAAAAATCCCCAAATATGAAATACCCAAGTCAGCTGGGTTTTATGGAGATTTTAATTAATACGAATGAAGTAATTAAGGGAAGGGAGAGAGACAGAGTAAGAGGAAATAGTAGGAAAAGGCTAGGGCCTAGGCCAAATGGCCTAGGCCTTTCTCTTTAAGAGAGAAAACTAAGTCAATCTTTTATCCACTCACCACAAGATTTTGTCCCAAGCAAAACTCCAACTAAGTTCAGAGGCCCAGCTACTCCAACTAGTCCGAGATCCAACTTACTCTAAGTTGAGAGAGCCAGTTCCTTTTAAAGAGAAATTTCTCTTATGTCACCTCCCCTAAATTTTCACATCTACCAATCACAGTAGATGTTTTCCACAGGACTGACCATTCTTAATTCACATCTTCTTTTGTTAATCACCTTCCCTGAGTAGACTAAAACTTCACACCTCTTGCTAAGCTTGCCCTTTGTAAGTTTCTTGACCTTTTAGTGATTAATTTAAACTTTATAGGTACTTAGCACCCTTTTGTATTAGATCTAAAAATAGACCTAGCTTAAGGTTCTAGCTTTACTATAAGTATGAGTTGGGGACTTTTCATTGTTCAATAAGGAGTTTACAACTTTATCTTCCCCTAAAGTATGGGTGGAGTAATGTTAAAATTCCCAATACATTCCTGATTAAGTACCTCCATTGTTTAAAATGGTAGAGTCTGAGAAATTTTAAGATTCACATAAATTAATTAGCTTTTACAAAAGATGTATTTATTTTGAAGATACAGAAAAAATGGAAGTAGTTTCTTTTTCTTTTTAAACCCTTACCTGGGGGCAGCTGGGTGGCTCAGTGGGTTGAGAGCCAGGCCCAGAGATGGGAGGTCCTGGGTTCAAATCTGGCCTCAGACACTTCCCATCTGTGTGACCCTGGGGAAGTCACTTGATCCCCATTGCCTTGCCCTTACCATTCTTCTGCCTTGGAGTCAATACATAGTATTGGGTAAGGGTTTATTGGTTCCAAGGCAGAAGGGTGGTAAGGGTTAGGCAATGGCTGTCAAGTGACCTGCCCAGGGTCACACAGATGGGAAGTGTCTGAGGCCAGATTTGAACCTAGGACCTCTGGGGAAGTAGTTTCTAAACAGCATCCTTCCTACAAAGTTCATTTTTCAAACACTGCCTACCTATGGTGTAAAGATTAAAATTTGGGGGAAGCTGAGGCAGGTATAAATTAGTTTCTCTCTGCAAGGACTATTATATTTTTAGAGGTTTATTAAAGGTTAAGGATTAAAGAAAATACAGAGTAAGAAAGCACGTGCCTAGGCCCAGAGAGGCCTAGACAACCTCACCTACATTATGAAAAGAGACGCGTCTGCTTGGAAGCGGCAATAGGAAAGAGAAGAGACCCTGCCGTAGGCGGAGACCCTTTAAATAATAATTTGCTCTTGGCCCAGGTGAGAATTCAGTGAGATTATAAAGCATTCTGGGGAGGTGGAGCAAGGACTTCTGGGGATTGAAGTCCTGGATTCAAGTCTCCATTTTTACAATGGGATGAATCCAGATCTCAATGACTGCTGCCAGGATCCTCTGGGTCCTTCTTGAGGCAGTGATGCTAGACTGGCTGGCCATTAAATCTGACCTGGACTCTACACTCATACTTCTTGGTAGCCATGCTTCTGCCCTTTGGAAGTTTACAAAAAAGCATCACCAGTCTCTTTCATCCAAAAGAGGAAGGAACCAACATAGAGGGAGAGAACAGAACCAAATTCATAAGTCACATGTTGGTCTTAGATGGGAAGGATCTAAGACATCTCCCCTTCTCTCTTTTCTCCTCATCAGAAGGAATCTGCCCAAGAGATTAGCCTTAGTTGACAAATATCTTTTCAGTGGACCCCAGATCTAGCTACATATCAATGAATAATCAACACTTCTTAAGTATCTCTGATGTACAAGGTAGTGCACTAGGCTATCAGAGGCATAGAAATGAATATGATTCTGTCCCGTTAGCTTGCAATCTTTCAAAGGAACAAAAGCATGAACACAGATAGGAATTAGAAACACACAAAAATTGGAATATGATAGTGTATAGGAGTTATACAAATCAAGTACCATGGGAGAGTCCCCAAGAGGAAGAAATTATTTCGAGCTGTAAGAATCAGGGAATACTCCTTAGATGTGGTAATACCTGAACCAAGCTTTGAAGGATGGAAAAAATTTTGTCAAGCGTATGGTAGTGTGGTGGTGGTGGGCGTGCATTACAGGTGTAGGAGATAGTGTTAACAAAGGCATGGAGGCCAGAAAAGTTGAGATACCTTTCAGGAAAAATATTTTTTGCTTTGGCTGGAGCACATAATACTTTATTCCCTTTACTTATTTATTTATTTATGGCTAGAGAGAATTTATTATGACTTGGGAAATTTGGGGGGAAAATCACAATCATCATCTTAGAAAAGACAACAGCAAAAATAAACATATAAAAGAGAAACTACATTATTTTTCAAGGCATCAAAGAAAATGAAGTTCTATAAAAAATAACGTGCCAAATGGCACAAAATCCAAATAGCCAAAGGAGAGAAAATTTAGGAAGCAAAACTACTTGAGTTAGGAAAGCCATTGTATCCCTTTCAGACTTACACATATCCAACCAAAGTATAAAATAGAAAGAAGTCAATAAGCACATAGTATTTTAAAAAGTTAAGTAGTATAAAGGAAAGTTAGAAAGGCAAAATGAAATTAGATTGTGGCAAGCTTTGAATACCAAATTTTAAAGCAACTGATGTTATTGTATCAATATTTGTGGTATAAATTTATATTCAAGATATAAAAAAATTCTATCATACATAATATTTACAATTTCAAAACAGATTCTCTTTCTTATCCCTTTTGATCTTTACAGTAACCCTGTGAATAGGTATTGCAATTATCATCTTTTCCTACCCCTAGCCTCATTTTTTTTTAATAGATGGGGAAGCTAATGCTCAGAAAGTTTAAGTATCCCCTAGCTAATATGTATAAGCAACAGGGGATTAACACTTTGGCCTTCTGATTCCTTATCTTTCGCTTTTTTATGTCTCATTGCACATTCCCAAATATTTTCCCTCTGTAAAATGGGAGTGGGGGGACACCATCAAACAGCAGCCTCAGCAACCAAGGAGGCCAAATCAGATTAAAACGTAATTGGGAAGTATTTAACAAAATAAACAAAAACCAATAGAATACAGATAATGCGAATATATGGTTTTCCGAGTCAAAATATGATTTACAGGGATCCTTACCTAGTGTTTAATGGCTTCCCTCTCTCCCCACATGATGCTGTTAAAGGCCTGACTGCTCCCAGTTTGTGGGAAGTCATGTGCATGTGTGGGAATGAAAAGATAGATGAAGCCAGTTCTCATGTTCCCCCTACATGTGCACAAACACAATGGATGCCCCTTGGTCTGTAGCATTAATCACCATTTCTCAGTTCCTCTTTGTTCTCATTAGAAGATATCTTAGTATGACAGCCTTTGCTCCTTCTTCCTCCTCTATTTTCTTCCTTATCCTTTTTCTTCCTCCTCTTTCTTCTCTTCCTCATCTTCCTCTCTTCTTCTCTCACTTGCTATTACTTTTTACAGTCTACAATTCTATCAATTTGTTTCCAAGTTGTGCTTCATTGAATTTTACCCAGTCTGTTGCTTTGAGTATCTTATTTGATTATCATCTAATGTTGGTGTACATGGCCCAGCTCCAGGGATCAAGCACTATACCTACCAGTACCAATGTCTGTGCCTGCCATTTTCTTCTGAGGCATGAACATTAAGTTTTATTATTAAGCCTTTGTCTTTAAAAAACTATAGTAGGACTTGAATGTTTTTTAAGCAGATTAAACCTTAATTTTCAAACATCAGCATTGATAATTTGAAATA
The DNA here is from genome assembly GCF_027887165.1 of Monodelphis domestica. Classification (NCBI taxonomy): domain Eukaryota; kingdom Metazoa; phylum Chordata; class Mammalia; order Didelphimorphia; family Didelphidae; genus Monodelphis; species Monodelphis domestica. Next base: position 432,851,152 of record NC_077227.1, read on the forward strand.
CTGCTTCCTCTAGGAACTGCATGCATAGGCAATAAGTTTGCCTCATCAAAAGAATTTTGTATTGCTGTTACCCAATTAATATTATAGTTTAAAAGAGGCTTGCATTTGGAAAAGATTTGTCCATGTAGAAAAGTTGTTTCCCTTACTGACCATCCTATATTTATTTACTCTTCCATTTTTATTATCATTATGATGCAATGATCCTTCCCTCCTGAATATTTTTGTGCTGATATGAACCTTACATCCTGAATTTCTTAACATTTTAAGCCTCTTTTTTTACATGATTTTTTCTTGTATCGTGATTATTCTTCTGAAATAAAAGCTTCTTGAAGTCAGAGTGACTCATTTTTACATACCCTGAGAGTCATCTAGCATATCCAAAGTGCCCAGTAACCTGTTTTGCACTTGAAATTGAGTCAATCTGCACCCATTATTTCCCTGTGCTTCCTAACATTTTTGTTTAATCAGTCATAGAGAAAAAGAACATCTATAAATACTCTCAGTTGTAGGATGTTGGTGACATCTCCAGTTACCCTATGCTTTTCCCCCCTTTCTGCCACCAGTTATTATAAACATAGGCAAACCCTTTTCACTGTCCTCTACTAGGTAAATAAGCCTACCATATAGTCATACACAGCTCTTTGGTTCAGGACCTAACCTGTAATTATTCAGCCTATTTTCCCCTCCTTTTCTCCCCACTCAGGCATACTCCCTTTCCCTCATTGGAAGTTATAATAAGATCTAGGGGAATCTGGACATTAGCAGGAGTAAGTATGAAGCTTTTAGGCAGACTCTATCTTTGATTCTACCTAAGCTATAACTAGTGAGAAAAATGGGGTTGTCTAATAGCTGTCTTTAAGTATTTGAATGCTTATCATTTGGAAGAGGAACCAGACTTCTTCAGTTTGGTTTTAGAAGATAGAAAAAGCAATGTGTGGAAAAGAGTTCAAAGAAGATTAGGGTTCGAGTAAAGAAAAGCATGCTAACAATTTGAACTACGTAGGAAGAAATAGGCTACCTATAGAAATAGTGGGTTCTACTTTGCTAAAGTCTTCAGACAAAAATCAGCTGACCACTCATTGGCTGTAATGTAGAAATGATTCTTCTTTAGGTCTGAATTGGACTAAATGACTTCTGAGATCTCATCTAACCCAGATTCGATGCTATCATTAAGACTGCTGCTTTAGCAAATAGTTAGATCTCGTCTTTGCCCCAGTTTACATGGAACAAAGATTCAATGAAAAACCAGGTGAGATACATAGCAGAAGAATGATGAAAAATGTTGAAATCTGTTTCTTTTGGACATACTGTCTTACAAAATATGGAATAAATAAATCTCCAAGTTTGACATTAAAATAGCAACTTAATTTTTTATTAGGGAAATGATAATATTATTTTAACAAAATAACATAATCTATTTGCTTTACCCTATTTGAAAGCCATTTGTATGCTTATAAAGTTTTTTTTTTAATTTCAATTATATTCAACTCAGGAAATATTAATAATCTACTATGTGCCAAGCACCATGCTAGGTTCCAAAACTCCAGAGGAAAAAAAAATAACCCTTTTCTAGCCTAACTAAGTGTCAACTATGACCCAGGTGCTGTCCCACTAAGTACTTTGAGCTCACTTAGGCCTGAATCTGATTCTGGGGGTATTAGCTCCAAGAGAGTTAGTTTCATTCCGTTTCTTGTTCCTTTCCCTTTACGTTTTTACCGTGGGAAAAAAATCATGCTTAGCTGTTTAGGTTTTCTTAAATGTGAGTAATGGGGTCTCCAATCCTACCAAGGTATTTACTATACATTATGAGTATCAGATATGAGACAAACTTCTTCTCCAATACAGAAAATAAGATTCAAAGATCTTAAAGGAGCCCAGAAACAAATATAGAAAAATAAAATACTCAAATATCCCATTAGTCTCATTAGAATTACCCTGGAAGGTAGACATATTTTGAGAATCTGCTGAACAAATATTTTCTATTCTCATCAGACCTGTACCCTCTAAGCAAGTGAGCAATATTACAGTTGGCAAGGTTTGGCTCTCTTGCTGACCATTGGCATAGCTTCAGCTATGGAAGAGGATCTCTTTTTAGGATCGTCTTCCTTCTCCAAAGGAGTAAGCTACTGAGGAATCTTCTCCCCCAGACAGCCGATTCCTCACATAAGAACTCACAAAGTTTATGTATTATGACCAAACAGGATTTGTACTAGGCATGCAGGGATGGTTTAATGTAAGGAAAACTATTAACATAATCATTTAGATCTACAACTAAAGTAACAAAAATCATATGATTATACCTATAGAGGCAGAAAAAAACTTTTGACAAAATACAATACTCACTTATATTGGAAAATGTTTGAAAGCATAGTTTATAAATGGATTTTTACTTAGAATGATAAGAAGTATATACCAGGGGGCAGCTGGGTGGCTCAGTGGATTGAGAGTCAGACCTAGAGATGGGTGGTCCTAGGTTCAAATTTGACTTCAGACACTTCCTAGCTGTGTAACCCTGGGCAAGTCACTTGACCCCCATTGCCTAGCCCTTACCACTCTTCTGCCTTGGAACCAATACACAGTATTGACTCCAAGACGGAAGATAAGGGTTTAAAAAAAAAAGGAGTATATACCAAAAGCCATAAGCAAATGTTATTTGTAATGGGGATAAAATAGAAGTCTTCTGTATAAAATCAGGAGTGAAACAAGGATGCCTATTATGATCAATATTATTTAGTATTGTATTAGAAATGAAAGTGGTAGCAAAAAAGAGAAGAAAAAGAAATTGAAGGAATTAGAATGGGTTACAAAACTATCTCTTTTGCAGATGTTATGATGGTATAGATGGAATAGATTCAACTAAAAAATTAATTGAGTGGGTTGTGAGGTGGCTCAGTGGATTGAGAGCCAGGCCTGAAGATGGGAGATCCTGGGTCAAATCTGGCCTCAGAGTCTTCCTAGCTATATAACCCTAGGCAAGACACTTAATCCCTATTGGCTAGTCCTTACCATTCTTCTTCCTTGGAGCCAATACACAGTATTGATTCTAAGATGGAAGGTAAGAGTTTTTTTTTTTTAATTAGTTGAAACTATCAATACTTTCAGCAAAGTAGCAGGATATAAAATAAACCCACATAAATCATCAGCATTTCTATATATCACTAACAAATAGATAACCCAATTAAAATAACCAAAGTAGAATAAAATACCCCGGAGTATACCTGCCAAAACAAATAATTATAAAACACTTTTTGTCCAGATAAAGTCAGATTAAAATAATTGGAGAAATATTCACTGTTCATGAGTTGCCAGAGCCAATGTAATCAAAATGACAATCCTTCCTAAACTAATCTACTTATTCAATGACATCCCAATTAATTTACCCAAAATTAATTTATTGATCTAGAAAAAAACATCAAAATTTATTTGGAAGAGCAAAAAGGTAAAGAAAATCAAATGAATTAATGAAAAAATGGAAAGGAAATTTTTAAACTGTATTATAAAGCAATAATTATCAAAACTATCTGGTACTGGCTAAGAAATACAAAAATAGATCAGTCAGTGGAACAGAATAGATATATAACACTAGTAGTAAAAGATTATAATAAATTTATATTTGTCAAAACTAAAGATCCAAGCTTTTGGGATAAGAATTCACTGTTTGATAAAAATTGTTGAGAAAAACCTAGAAAGCGGTCTAGCAGAAACCAGGTATAGACCAATATCTTACACCATTTACCAAGAGAAGATAATCAATACATGACATAGGCATAAAGGGAGATATCATAAGCAAATTAGAAGAACAGGGAACATATTAACTATAAGAATTATGGGTTGGAGAAGAATTTTTGAATAAACAAGAGATAGAAAGTACTATTAGATGTAAAATGTATAATTTTGAATATGTTAAATTTTAAAAGGTTTTAAAGAAAAAAACAAATGTTGTCAAGATTAGAAGGAAAGAAGAAAATTGAGGAAAATTTTAGTGACAATTTCTTAAATAGATGTCTCTTTTCCAAAATATGAGAGAATTTTTTTCAGATTTATAAGAGTATGAGCCATTCCCCAATTGATAAATGGTCAAAAGATATAAACAACTTTGGGATGAAGACATCAAAGCTAAATATAACTATATGAAAAAATGCCCTAAATTATTATTGATTGGAGAAATGCAAATCAAAACAGCTGAGGTAACTAACCACTCATACCTATCAGAGTGACTAAAATGACAAATGTTGGAATGGATGTGGGAAAATGGGGACACTAATACACTAATTGGTGAAACTGGGAACTGATCCAGCTACTCTGGAGACCAATCTGGAATTATACCCCCCAAAATGTTATAAAATTGGGTATACATTTTGACTGTAACACCACTATTAGGTTTATTTCTTAATGTGATGAGGGAAAAATTAAAACAAACTGTATGTTCTAAACTATAACTGCTCTCTTTGCAGTGTTTTAGAACTGGAAATTGAGGGAATGCCCAATAATAGGGGAATGGCTAAACAAGTTGTAGCATATGATTATGATGGAATACTACTGTGTGAAGAGAAATGACAAGCAGGGTAATTTTTAAAAAAACTTGGAAAGACCTACATGAAATAATGAATAGTGAAATAAGTAGAACCGTATATACATCTATAGAATTAATATTTGAAGAATAACTTGAGAATATCCACTTTCAGAGGATGAACTAACGAACAGAAACATGAAAGACATTTTTTTGCATATCATTTTGTCAGGTGATACCTTTTATGGGTAGAGAGAGAAGGGATGTGCTAAGATACTTGGGGTTAAATTCTTTTTTTTTTTAATCCCCAAATAGAATATATTTATTTTCACAAATCAGGAATGATTTTAAATATTCAATTCATTTATATCAAATGAACAGGCATGTTTAAAATGAGGGCACCAGATTCTATTCTGAGTTATTAAATTACCATTTAGATATGAGATAAGATGGCAGGTCCATTCAATGGAAGATACAAGTCATAAACCAAAGGAGTTATTTACATTGAACAAAGAGAGAAGAAAGTTTATTTGTCTTTCATGGCCATATGCTTATGTGTACAAAAGATGATAGCAATTTTCTACAAACAGACCATAAATGCAATGGACTTAGATTTAAACCTGATGAAATTAGAAAATGGATCTATAAACTCAAGATTTTTAAAAAATGAATAAAATAATCATCAGTAAATACAAATATTTCAATATCCAAATAACAGTATTATATAAGATACTCTGAACTTCTTTTACACATTTACACATAGTTTTTAAAAAAACATGATAAATTTATCAGGATATTGGTCTTCTCTTTTGCTCTTCTTTTTGGCTTTCTTCTGGGTATTTAAAAATGTCTATTGATTTTTTTGGCGTTGATTTCTATTACTATCCACTATCTTTCTTACTGTATCCCCAACTGAAGTCTTCCCTTATATCCAAATGGGCAGTCAAGAGAGATAAATCCACATTTTGGCCATGCCTGGAGATGTATCTTATTCTACAAGACTGGTACATCACTTCTCTATCAGGAGATGGGTGGAAAACTTCTGAAATTTGGGGTTAAATAAAAAAAAACCAACAAATAAAAAAAACATAGAAAGACCTATATGAAATTATGAGATATGAAGGAGCAAAACCAATAAAACATGATATATATATATATACATATTACTAGAAATACTGTTTGAAGAATGACTTGTTTATGCCCATGTCCAGAAAAAGATCTAATAAATAGAAACTAGCAAGACATACATATACATATATCTTTTTTGTCAAATAATGCCTTCCCTAATGTGAGGAAGAGAGGGAGAGAGATAGCTGTAAATTTTAATGTAACAAATTAGTTAAAAAATAAACAACATTAGCTTAAAAAGAAAAGAACTTGGGAACTCTGAACTCAAGATCATCTATATATAATCTTCAATGTTTATCTGGCTCACTAGTCTTTGAAAAGAAATGAGAAAAGTAAATAAAAAGGCAAAAAAATGCAGCCAGGAAATGGAGGCCTAGGAATTCCCTCACCTAAGCAAACTGGCTAGATGTGGGCTACTTACCATATTTTCTTGCAAATTACTGTTTTCTGGGCCAGGGTTTGGGAGTGGGAGAAATCTTCTTCTCCCTCTACTTTTCCTGAATTCCAGTTTGGAATTCCAAAGGAAAGAGAATATGGAACACAGCCATTTGAGTGCTCACTTTTTTAGACCCCAGAGAGGGCAGACTCCTCCAAAGAGAGGCCATTCTCCTGTCAACTAATGATTACCAGGAGACATCCCCAGCCTCTGAAGTCCATATAATCTGTGCCTAAATCCACCTTTGTGAGATAATCTTCAGAAGTATTAAAGAAGGTCCACACTCTGTAATCTCTTAGTTGATTTCAGGGAACTGAGCAGGAACTCCAATCTCATTACATATATAAATAAAGAAGAAAGGAAACACATTTATAAGCACCAAGTATTGGGCTAAGCACTTTATAATTTTTATCCATTTAATGCTAATAGCAACCCTAGGAGGTAGGTGCTTTTATTATTTCCATTCTACATTTGAGGAACCTGAGGCAGACAGGTCAAGTGATTTGCTCAGGGTCACACTGCTAATAAGTGTCTGATGGTAGATTTGCCAGACCCAGCACCACCTAGGGGCCAAAATAAGTTCAAAGTAGTTTTTTTGGGGGGAAGGAGAGAGTACTAACAATTGGAGTCCTGAAAAGTGCCTTTTAGGCAATGACATTTGATCTGAGCCTTGACGGGAGATAGGATTCCTGTTCTAGGAATAACAGACAATTTAGGCAAAGACAGGAAAGATAAAAATATAATTTTGAGATCATAATTTGTTGTAGTATATTATATTGATCATATTATGTTGTATTTGTTATTTGTGTTGTCTTCTGGAGATTTTACTTTGCTTTACTTCATATGTCTTACCAATGATCTTGAATCATTTATGCTGTTTCCATTTTTCTCATGTTAATTCCTAAGTTTCCTAAGCATATATGAATGGTTTTGAACAGGTAAGTCTTTTTTTTTCCTTTGAACAATAACATTCCCATAGGACTTTAAATTTTACAAAGTAGTTTCCTCACAATAAGCTTGTGGAGTAGGTATAAATATAATAAAAGATTGGACAGAGATTCTGGGGGCTGGCCTTCTCCCAGTAAAGGATTCTGGTTCTGAGCTCACATGTGGACCAAAGACCAAAGACTAAAAGGGCCAGGTTTATTCTCAGTCTCTTTGGCTCTTAGCTCTTGAAGTCTCCATTGGTACTGGGAAGTGGACATAAGGAAGCAATCATCTCCCTTCCACTGGAAATTGCAGAGAGAAAGAGTTCTATGCCACATATCCCAGAGAAAGGAAGAAGAGAGTGAGAGCATAAATCGTCTCTCTTTAACTTCTACTATATAGGCAGCTCTCACTGGCTCTCGGTCCAGTTCTCTTCGTGTATTTCCCTCCTCTTGCTCTCATCACAGGGATCACAGAACTGTTGCGGCATCAAAAAATATCAAGCCCTTCAGCACCCAAAGTGGTTCAGGGTCTTAGACTTGTGTGGAGGGTTATTCACATGGATGGGGGTCCTTGATTATCTTCATGACATTAGTTTTGCTATTCTTATTTTACATATGAGTGAATTTGCCCCAAACATTTGCCCAGAGTCATACTTGATAAGTATAATAAAAAATATTCTCCTTAACATATAATCCTTCTAGTGGATAGTAGGACTATATGTTAAGGAGAAGTCAAAGGGTGTGCTTGGTTTTTTGGCTCTCTTTAATTTGTCTAAGTTCTCTCCAGAAAGCTTATACCCATTTATAGTCCCACCAGCAATGTAATGTGAACATCAATTTCTCTTCTGCCCTACTAACATTGACTTCTATAAATTTTAATAAATAGGGATAAATTCCTCAAAACATAGATGCTCTTGTTTATATATGTATGGATCTATACATACATATGTATATTTTGCAGCAATTGTCTACTTGCTGTCTCATGTTTTGAAACTTCCGTGATCTGGGGCAGCGAGGTGTGTCAGTGGTTAGAGAGCTAAGCCTAGGATTGGGAGGTCCTGGGTTCAAGTATGGCCTTAGAAATTTCCTAGCTGTGTGACGTTGGGCAGGTCACTTAACCCATATCACCTAGCCTGTATTGTTCTTCTGCCTTGGTCCAATGCACAAAACAGTATTGATTCTAAGATGGAAGGTAAGGATTTAAAAAAAGAAAGAAAGAAATTGCAGAGTGAATTGGTAATCAGTCAGCCAATATATAATCAAACAATCAGTAAAGCTGGATTGCATATAGGCATATGTAGCAGTCACTAAAAACTGAATCAGAAATCTGGCCTTAAATAACACCTGTGTTGTTGATAGATAACGTTGCATTGTGGATGGTAATAATAATAATAGTAATGATAGCTCATATTGTGCTGTAAGGTATGCAAAGTGCTTCATATATGTTATCTCACTGGATCCTCACAATGACTTTGTGTGGGAAGTGCCCACTTAACAAATAATAAGCAAACAGGCTGAGAGCAGTTTTGCCTAGAATCTTACTAGACATAGCTAGTAAGTGTAAAAGTTATGATTTGAACTCATGTGTTTCTGACTTTAAGTTACATGCTAGATCTAGTGCCACAGAAAATAAGAGTCCTGGACCTAGAATCAGGAAGACCTGGGTTCAAATTCTGTGATGGGCACTTACTAGCTGTGCGATTTGGGTCAGGGCAGGGCAGTTAGTTTCTTCATCTTTAAAATGGGGATAATAGCATCTACCTTGCAGGGTTATTGTGAGAGTCGAATAAGATACTATATAAGAAGAGCTTTGAAATCCTTTAAATACAAATGTTTCATCATTCTTGTTGCATCCATATTACAATAAATACAAAGATGATTTTTTACCAAATGTGTAGAAAATTGTTCCTGATACCAAGTATCAGGAACCAACTGCAGTTGCTAACCTTTGGTGTTGAATTCAAAGCTTTTAAAGGAAAAACTTGGAAAAAGCTACAACTCCTGAAGTTGTAGATCCTAGTCAAAATTAATATTTTAAAAAATGACTTTCAAAGGACTCAATTTCAGAATTCAGAAGGGACATTTTATCTTGTGTATGGATTTTAAATCTAGTTATTAAAGATTGTCAATACTGTTCAAAAGGATGCAGAATTAGTAGGAAGAGAAGAGTAGAGACATTTTATCTGTTCATTCAGAACTAAGAAGATCTTTTGATTATGGACTGCTGGTCTAGTCAATACAAATGACTGTTCTGTCATTTTGGGGTAGTTTTCTTGAAGAACATTTATTTTGTTGTTGCTGTGCCTCCCAGTTGTGCACGTATAAACTTATCACAATAAACATACTTATAAAGAAAGTTCTTTTGTGTAGCAAAATATTTTTCCTATCTAGATAGCTGGCCTGTAGTACTGTTTTAAAAAAATTCTACTGACTATTAAATTCTGTACAAAAATGAATTTCACTGTCAACCTGATGAATGCAGATAATTGCTACTTTTTATAATTCTGTTTTCCTTCTCTCTCTCTCTTTCTCTCTCTCTCTCTCTCTCTCTCTCTCTCTCTCTCTCTCTCTCTCTCTCTCTCTCTCTCTCTCTCTCTCTCTCTCTCTCTCTCTCTCTCTCTCTCTCTCTCTCTTTCTCTCTCTCTCTCATGCAACTAGTCCCCCCAGAGTCTGCCTTCACTCAGAAACCACTTACCAAAAACACTATATAAAAGGATGTCAAAACTAGTAGAAAGAGAAGGGTGCAGATAGGACAATCATTTTACTTGCTAATTCAGAACCAAGAGGCTGGTTGTTAACTTTTATCAGTCTTTTTTTAGAAAAATAAATCTTTATTGATGCCTTTTATTTACTTACACAGTTTTTTCCTGTTTTGGTCCTCTTATTTATACCAGAGAGCCATCACTTTAAACTGAAAAAAGAAGAAAAAAGTTCTAAACAACATAACAATAACAATGATATTATATACAATATCTCACACCCGGGGTTCTCCCTTCTGCAAAGTAATTTGGGTGGGGGGAGATATCTTGTCTTATTTCTTCTTTGGGGCCAGCCTTGGTTATTTTAATTTAATGGAAATCAGTTTCCATTTTGCTGTTATTTTTTCTGTTTACATTGTGTGGTCACTGTGTATATTATTTTCCTGGGTCCCCTTACTTTATTTTTTCCCAGTTCATATTATTCTTCTCATGCTTCTTTGAATGCTTTGGAGTCATCATTTCTTATAGTGCAGTAAATATTCCATTAATTGAATATACCACAATGTATATTTGGGGTATTTATCCATCCCTCAAACAATGGGCATCTACTTTATTTCCAGTTTATTGCTACTACAAAAAGTTCTGCTATAAATATTTTGGTGTATACAGGGCCTTTATTTTTGTTCATTTCAAGTTCTTGAAACTTCAGTCTAATTTCTACTACCAAAGCAAAAAAGGATGTTTATTTTAGTTCTTTAGAAAACATTGTGGCTGAAGATGGAGTCTTTTGCTAATCTAATGAAATAATCACTGTCCTACCATATTATTTCATGACATCTTGGTCATAGGAGATTTCCTATATAAAATTGAATTTGCTACTTTTCTTATCAGAGAATATTATATGTGGTTAATAAGACAAAAATGAAGAAACTGAAAAATTTGCTAAATAGTTGTCTTCTAAGGTTATTCCACCAGTCTAGACTTTATTAATAAATAGAATTACTAGATATTTTACTGTAGCCTACTCTTGAGTTGCAAAGTTAATATTTTCTTATAAAATGTATTTGTTATTGGTATTATTATTTATACTTGCAGAAATGAAGATGAAATCAATGATATTACCTTTATAATTTAAGGGAAGAAAATGCCCAAATTTTGGCAACAGACTATGGCTTGATTGGAACCCAGTTCTTTCTTGTTGCTGTCCCTTTACATAAATGCATTATTAGAAATGAGTGAGAAGCATTATGATTATCATCAGTTTAGGTTTTTTGGGGGGTAGCTAGTTAATTTAGTTGACCATAGATTTACCAAAAGAATTTTGTTATATGATAAAATGAAGTTCAGGCAGCATTCTCTTCTTTTTTAGTCTTATTTTCAGGAAATTATTTCTTGGTTGTTTTAAACTTAAATCAACTCAAAAGTTGGTAAGTTGTCTTCAGAGATGAATATTTTTTAAAAATCATAAGTGATTAAAATCTGCTAAACAGTCTAATTGCATATTTGTTCTCTTCCCTTCTAAAAAGTCATAATGAATTTTCTATGATTTAGGCTATTATTTCTTAGCTTAGAAATTCTTATAAAAATAATGATGTGAATTTAATGGCTAACCTTCACATTAACAAAGTTTACTTGAGAAAATAAAATGCTCTTTTTTTCCCAATAAAATTTACTAAGTTGAATTATTAAGTACCCAGTACTAATATAATGGAAATATACCAGTACTAATGTGCTGCTGGTGGAGTTGTGAATTGATCCAACTATTCTGGAGGGCAATTTGGAACTATGCCCAAAGGGCGATAAAAGACTGTCTGCTCTTTGATCCAGCCATAGCCCTGCTGGGTTTGTACCCCAAAGAGATAATAAGGAAAAAGACTTGTACAAGAATATTCATAGCTGCGCTCTTTGTGGTGGCCAAAAATTGGAAATTGAGGGGATGCCCTTTAATTGGGGAATGGCTGAACAAATTATGGTATATGTTGGTGATGGAATACTATTGTGCTAAAAGGAATAATGAAGTGGAGGAATTCCATGGAGACTGGAACAACCTCCAGGAAGTGATGCAGAGTGAAAGGAGCAGAACCAGGAGAACATTGTACACTGAGACTGACACACTGTGGTACAATCGAATGTAATGGACTTCCCCATTAGTGGCAATGCAGTGACCCTGAACAACTTGGGGGGAACTATGAGAAATAACTCTATCCACATCCAGAGGAAAAACTGTGGGAGTAAAAACATGGAAGAAAAACAACTGCTTGATTCCTTGGGCCGAGGAGGACATGATTGGGGATATAGACCCTAAATGATCATCCTAGTGCAAACATCAACAACATGGAAATAGGTTCTGCTCAAGGACACATGTAATACCCAGTGAAATTGTACATCAGCTACAGGAACGGGGGGGGAGGGAAGGGAGGGAAGAAATATGATTTTTGTAACCAAGGAATAATGTTCTAAATTGACTAAATAAAATAAAAAAAGAATTCAATACTTTATGCCAAAGAATCTATGCTAATTGTAATTTCTTAAAAATAATAATTAATTCATATAATAGCTATTTTTTTATTTTGAAGACAGTACATAGTTGAATGAAGTTGTGACTAAATTTTTCAGTATTTTAAAAATACTATATAAATCTTTTTTGCTAAAATCTTCCATTAGATTTTTTGTCATTCTTATTTACAGATACATTTATTGTTGTTACTCTTCACATTGGTTCTTAAATGATATTGAAATGTGAAAACATTCTATGAAATGATGAATAGGGTTAAAATCTCTAATTCTGATGTCAGAAAGATTACTATGAAAAATTATGGAGACTCCATTATTATTTCTAAATAATAACAGTGCAATTCACATGCCATTGAAATAGAAAGCTGAAATGTTGGTCAAAATAGAGGGAGGAAAACCCTGTACTACATCAACTTGAGTTTTTATGTGAATAGCTGTTGTACTCATATAAAGCTGCTACATATGTAGTATACCCACCTGATTCAGAAGGAGGCCACCCTCAAGCAATGACCCCTTTGGAAGTAGGTGAATTAGTTTGTTAGAAATTACAAAAGTCTTTTTGAGCTCAGGTAGTTTTCAGACACCTTTGTTTTCACTGGAGAAAAACCATTTCAACATCTGTGCTCACATGGGCTTTGTAATGGAAAATGAAGCTTTGATAACTGCCACAGGGACTTACTCTTTAAAAAGTGAATCCAAGATGGCAGCCATGAGCAGGTCCCCATGGTTGCTTTTGTTTTTCCATGAAAACTCTTTATAAAGCTTTGAAAACATCTGTGGAGACTTGCTAGTGGCCGCTGTCTTCGATTTTCTGTTATTGGGGTTTGAGTCCCTGTGGCTGCTTATGAATACTTAAAAAGCTTCATTTGCTCTTGCAAAAACCTATTTTAGTGTATGGCTTTATGGGTCCCACAAGACCTTGCAAAATCTCACAGTTTTCCCATGAGGTGCTTCCATACTTTTAAAATGATGATGTTTTGTGATTGGGGGTCTCACTGTTACTGAATGTGGAATAGTTACCCTGCTTATCAAGGCATGTAATGTAAATAGGGCTATTTTTTCAGTTCTATGTCCTTTTATTGAAGGATTAAATCAGTAATGTGATATTTAGCATTTCTTATTATGCTAACAGATAGAACCAGATAAAATATATTAATTGAGGGAAAACATTTAAATTAGAGCTAAAGTTATTTTTTTTTCATTTTAAAATGTGTTCATGTTTAATAATCACTTTGGTTGTAAGCATCTTTTAATATTTTAGAGAAATTGTACTTATAATATTGGGGAAGTGATTTATTCATTTCTCAACTGTTAGTTCTTTCAAGATTTTGTATTAATTCTTTTCTTTTCTAGTATTCCTTTTTTCTTCCTTTTTTCTCTTTTTCTGAGAACATACTGTATAGAGAAATTCTGTACTGTTCCCCCAAAGTTTGCTTTAGATATAATGCTTCCAATCACCAGTTGGGATAGAAACTATGAAGCATAGACAGGGAGAGAGAGAGAGAGAGAGAGAGAGAGAGAGAGAGAGAGAGAGAGAGAGAGAGAGAGAGAGAGAGAGAGAGAGAGAGAGAGAGAACAAACATTTAGATGCTAGGCAATCTTTGGCACACACCACCAGTGAAAATACTTCAGAATTATAGTAAAAGAGGTTACTTGTTAATAGACTGTGCATTCTTATCTCTACAGTAACTTGGCAACAATATGGTCCATTGGGTTCTTAAAAATATTTTTGAGAAAAAAATGTAAGATAGCATACTATATTGAGTCTGTTTAAATAGGAAGTATAACCTCATAAATTAAAACTATCAATTTATGTTGTAAAACTATCAGACTGGATTGGTTGACTTTGAACTATCTTATACAGAAAAAGTTTGCTAAAGAAATGAGTAATCAATTCCCTGGACATGCTTGCAAGAGAGGAATAGGTAATAATGGACTCAGAGGCTCTAGAGGTAAAAGGACACCTTCCCAATTAGTTCAGGAGAGAGGACAAAAGTTTCAGCTAAAAAAAAATAAAGAATTTCAAAAGTCATTTAAATCAAATTGAATTCAATAAACTTTAATTAACTCACTGCTATATGCAAAGCACTGCATTATGTTCTAAGGTGATTCAACGATGAAAAACAATATAGTTTCGGCCCTCAAGGAGCTTACTCTCTAAAAACTGTTGGTGTGTTGGAGCCATCTCACTTGGGAGAGTTGATTCATAAGTTTTCATTGTGACCATATAGACTTGTGGAAATCAGTAAACACTATCAGTTAGGATCTGATTTGTTGTTGATTGCTTACACTTAAGAAAGTTTTGGAGAAAATATTAATGCTGCTGCTTAACCTTCAAAGTGTGTTGTACATACAGTTGTCCCCTCAGAAAGGCAATTGTTAAACACCACTACATCCCTGGGTATAACTTTGTGTCAGAGGCTTCTTCCTGACATAAAAGGTTGAGTGTGCTTTAGGGAACATCCATTTATCAGGCTTGTTACCCCCAACCATATAGGACTTGGGAACTTTAATATTAGCTCCCTTTATAAATAGCACTTCAGTTCAAAGGCTTCAAAACACAGAACTACTTCATTTAGGTCACAGAATGGATGTGCATCCAAGCAATGAGAGTGAAGAGACTCTCACACCCCTATTAGGGGACCACCCTTTTACCAAGACATATAGAGCTCCTTCTAAGAACTATTTTGTGTAGGGTTCCAATAAGGGTGAAAGCTCAAATTTGCTAATGTGTGGTGCTATATTGTTCTTTTGCTTGGCCTTTCCTTTACTCCAGTTTACTGCTTGTTTCTGTTTTGTTAGAGTTGATGCCTTGTGGTTCAATTACATGGAAATTTCAACTGACAAGTTTACTATCTGAGGCATTGAGTGATTCCAGTCAATTTAAGACTTCTTTTTTTACATCAGGATCCTACAAATCCACCTGCCATATAGGGCCTTGCCTGGTGGCTATGGGAACACCTCTTTATTGGATTATTCAAGTAGGTCTCAGTTTCTCTTTCTGGGTTGGCTCATGGAAGATCATTTTTCATTCTTTGGACCTTAGCACCAGGATGCTGTGTCTCTTGCTCATTCCTCACCTTCCTGCTGAGTCTTTTGGGGTTTGTAGAGGCATTATATCTTTCCATTTGTTTTTCCATTTGCTGTCATTGTCAGGGTCAGCTGGACCAGGTTATGGAAACATCCTCCAACTATTTCTCTGTAAAGGAGAAGGAAAAGGCAGAGAGGGAGCCTTCCAGTGGCTGTTCCCAGTGGGTATGCTTGTGAGTTGGAGGGAGAAGAGACAGTCCTTTGGTGTAAACTGTAATATATACAAATGTACTAAGTAAATGTTAGTAGCAAAAGAGAGATCCAAACAAGTATCTTTAGTAACATTTCAGAAGGGAGAGTTAACTTTAGACAGGGGATCAGGGAAGCTTCAGGAGGAGATGGCTAAGCCTTGAAGGAAGAGAATTGACCAGAGGGAAT
This sequence comes from Monodelphis domestica, assembly GCF_027887165.1. Classification (NCBI taxonomy): domain Eukaryota; kingdom Metazoa; phylum Chordata; class Mammalia; order Didelphimorphia; family Didelphidae; genus Monodelphis; species Monodelphis domestica. The sequence continues at coordinate 432,866,836 of NC_077227.1, forward strand.
GCATTCTAGGCAGGAAAGATAGCCAGTGTGAACTCAAAGAGTCAGTAGAAAGCTACTCAGCCAGCCAGTCTGTCTGGAATCTAGAATGTATAAAGTGGTATGAAATAAGGCTGGAGTGATAAGTTGGAGATTAATTGTGAAGGGCCTCTAATGACAGACTAAGAGACTTGTATTTTATCCTATGGGCAACAGGGACCATGGAAGGTTTTTAAAGAAAGGAATGACATGGCAAGACGGTGTGGTGCAATGTGAAGTCTCTGGGTTTTATGTCTGAGGGCCTGGATTTGTTATTTATTGCCTATGTGACCTTAGGTTGAGTCATTTAACCCTATGGGCCTCAAATTTCCTCATATGCAAAATGAGGGAGTTGAAATAATTGATGTATAATATCTTTTCCCACACAGGTCATTTCCTCTAACCTATGTATTAAGAAGATGCTTTTGACAGCTGTTTGAAGGATAAATCAGAGAGGGGAGAGACTGGAGGCACAAAGACCAGTTGGTAAACAATTTTATTGTTTTAGGGAAGACATGAAAAGATCCTGAACCAGGATGGAGGCAGTAGAAGTAGAGAAGAAGGGATGACTCTATCTATGAGATAGAGAATGCAAAAGGAGAATCCTTAGGACTGGAGAGCTGTTTGAGCAAGAAGTGATAGAGAGGGAAGAGTTGAAGACAATTAAGATTTTGAATCATAGTAATTAAGGAAAGGTGCCGGTCCCTTTAACAGAAATAGGGATGTTGGGGGAAGGGACAGGCTAATGAGGAAGATAATTGGTCTAATTAAAATTTTTTTTCATCCTGTCTTTATCAAACACCAAATCAAATGAGCATTTTTTATATAAAGTAGACCTGGAAAATGGATTGTATAGAAAACTGTAAACCTCTTATATACAACTTGCTTTTCCTTTATGTTATAATTGAATTTATAATAAATTCAATATGTAACTTTCAAAGCTGTCTTGCTTGTCTGTGTGTTTACTTCAGTTCCCTTTTGTGCATTCTTTAAAAATGCTTCAATGACCCCCTTTCATTTTCTTTTCTTTCTTTCTTTGTACATGTGTGAAGGGTAGCAGCAACCTTATTCCTAACCTTCCTTTTCTCAGACCTCTTCTCTTCATTAGAAAAAGAAAAAAGAACCCCCCCCCCCCCATTTAAAAACAAATATACCTAATTAAACAAACTAAATTCCTGCAATGGCTGTATAATTGGTTTGATTTTGACCACATTGAGATTAAAGTGACTTTGGACTATCAATAGAAATGTTTTCTTATCCGGTAGCTTTATTGCTTTATTCCATTCAGTCACCTTTAATTCTTCACATTTACATGATCACTTTTGAGTTTGCAAAGTACTTTTAAATCTATTATCTCATATGATCTTTACTGAAACTTTGTGAAGTAAACATGTATAATTATCATTCCTATTTCTGAACTAATTCAAAAAGATTCTGATTCTATAATTCCAATATCCTTTCTAATATATCATTCTTCCTGAGAAATCCATAGAATCACAGAATATCAAAGAATATCAAAGTTACAAGGACCTCAGAGATCATCTACTCCAGTACATAACTGAATGGAATTTTTAAAATTTTGTTTATTGATGGAGAAATTACTATTTCATTAGACAACATATACCTTTTCTGGGAATCTCATTCTATTAAGAAGTTCTCCCTTCCTGATAGATTCACAAGTGAATTCTATCAAACATTCAAAGAACAGCTAATCCTAATACTATACAAACTATTTGACATAATAAGCAAAGAGGGAGTTCTAAATTAATTTTATGACACAAATATGGTACTGATCCCAAAGCCAGGCAGGTCAAAAACAGAGAAAGAAAACTACAGACCTTAATTAACATAGATGCAAAAATCTTAAATAGGATACTAGCAAAAAGACTCTAGCCAGCGATCTCAAGAATTATTCATTATGATCAGGTGGGATTTATACCAGGAATGCAAGGATGGTTCAATATTAGGAAAACCATCCACATAATTGACCATATCAACAAGCAAACCAACAAAAATCACATGATTATCTCAATAGATGCAGAAAAAGTCTTTGATAAAATACAACATTTATTCTTATTGAAAACACTAGAAAGTATAGGAAAAGAAAGGCCTTTCCTAAAAATAATAAACAGTATCTACCTAAAACCATCAGCAAACATCATCTGCAATGGGGATAAACTAGAAGCATTCCCAATAAGATCAGAAGTGAAACAAGGATGCCCATTATCACCTCTATTATTTAACATTGTACTAGAAACACAAGCAGTAGCAATTAGAGAAGAAAAAGAAATTGAATTTATTAAAATTGGCAATGAGGTGACCAAGCTATCACTCTTTGCGGATGATATGATGGTCTACTTAAAGAATTCTAGAGAATCAACTAAAAAGCTAGTAGAAATAATCAACAACTTTAGCAGAGTTGCAGGATACAAAATAAACCCACATAAGTCATCAGCATTTCTATATATCTCCAGCACATCTCAGCATCAAGAATTAGAAAGAGAAATTCCATTTAAAATCACCCTAGACAATATAAAATACTTAGGAATCTATCTGCTGAGACAAACATGGGAACTATATGAACACAACTACAAAACACTCTTCACACAATTAAAACTAGATCTAAAAATTTGGAAAAACATTAATTGCTCATGGGTAGGATGAGCTAACATAATAAAAATGACAACCCTACCCAAACTCATTTACTTATTTAGTGCCATACCCACTGAACTACCAAAAAACTTTTTTACTGAATTAGAAAAAAATCATAACAAAGTTCATTTGGAAGAACAAAAGATCAAGGATATCCAGGAAAATAATAAAAAAAAAATACAAAGGAAGGTGACCTTGCAGTCCCAGATCTCAAACTATACGATAAAGCAGTGGTCATCAAAACAATATGGTACCAGTTAAAAGATAGGAGGGAGGATCAGTGGAATAGACTTGGGGTAAGTGACCTCAGCAAGACAGTCTATGATAATCCCAAAGATCCTATCTTTTGGGACCAAAATCTACCATTTGATAAAAACTGCTAGGAAAATTGGAAGACAGTGTGGGAGAGATTAGGTTTGGATCAATATCTCACACCCTACACCATGATAAACTCAGAATGGGGGAATGACTTGAACATAAAGAAGGAAACTATAAGTAAATTAGGTGAACACAGAATAGTATACTTCTCAGACCTTTTGGAAAGGAAAAAATTTAAAAACAAGCAAGACAGAAAAAAATCACAAAATGTAAAATAAATAATTTTGATTACATCAAATTAAAAAGTTTTTATACAAACAAAACCAATGTAACCAAAATTAGAAGGGAAGTAACACACTGGGAAACAATCTTCCTAACAAAAACCTCTGACAAAGGTCTAATTACTCAAATTTACAAAGAGGTAAATCAATTGTACAAGAAATCAAGCCATTCTCCAATTGAAAAATGGGCAAGGGACATGAATAGGCAATTTTCATTCAAAGAAATCAAAACCATTAATAAGCACATGAAAAAGTGTTCTCAATCTCTTATAATCAGAGAGATGCAAATCAAATCAACTCTGAGGTATCACCTCACACCTAGCAGATTGACTAACATGACAGGGATGTGGCAAAGTAGGGACATTAATTTGTGAATTGATCCAACCATTCTGGAAGGCAATTTGGAACTATGCCCAAAGGGCGATAAAAGACTGTCTGCTCTTTGATCCAGCCATAGCCCTGCTGGGTTTGTACCCCAAAGAGATAATAAGGAAAAAGACTTGTACAAGAATATTCATAGCTGCGCTCTTTGTGGTGGCCAAAAATTGGAAATTGAGGGGATGCCCATCAATTGGGGATGCCCATCAATTGGGGGAATGGCTAAACAAATTATGGTATATGTTGGTGATGGAATACTATTGTGCTAAAAGGAATAATAAAGTGGAGGAATTCCATGGAGGCTGGAACAACCTCCAGGAAGTGATGCAGAGTGAAAGGAGCAGAACCAGGAGAACAATATACACAGAGACTGACACACTGTGGTACAATCAAATGTAATGGACTTCCCCATTAGTGGCAATGCAGTGACCCTGAACAACTTGGGGGGATCTATGAGAAATAACTCTAACCACATCCAGAGGAAAAACTGTGGGAGTAAAAACACGGAAGAAAAACAACTGCTTGATTCCATGGGCCGAGGAGGACATGATTGGGGATATAGACCCTTAATGATCATCCTAGTACAAACATCAACAACGTGGAAATAGGTTCTGATCAAGGACACATGTAATACCCAGTGGAATTGCGCGTGGGCTAAGGGATGGGTGGGGGGAGAGGAGGGAGGAATAGAATATGATTTTTGTTACTAAGAAATAATGCTTGAAATTGACCAAAAAAAAAAAAGTTCTCCCTTATATTGATCAGAAATCTGTTTTTGCACCTTCCCTCTGTGCTCCTAGTTCTTTTCTCTGGGATCAAGTTGAATATGTTACATCCTTCTACTACATCCATTGCTACTACTTTTGCCCTCTGGGCCCATACTATTAGATTTGAAACTCATTGAGTTATTGCTTCTGACTTCATTAAGTAATAATTATTATTTATTTTATTGCTACTGTGTAGTTTTTCTGTTCAGACTCTCTTAACTGGGCTGACGAACTTCCTTGGGTCTGATGGTTAAGAAATGATGGTGAATCCCTTCACTGGGTATGAATTTAATTGAATGGATATAGGAAATGCTTATAGAGTCTATTTGTGTAAGCTCCTGTTCTTTAGCCTTTTGCAACGAACTAAGTTTGGTATGTGGAGAGAAGAGACAGGATCTCAAAATCTTGGTTTGAGGTTAGATACTGTTAGATACTGTTATTGATCATCAAAGCTTGGCATTCCAATATATACTCTAACCACCAGGGGGAGCCTGTGAGTGAATTGGAAATTCTCAGGCCTTAAGCCTGACTGCTTCAGGCTCTGGTAGACTTGTGTTGCTGTGGTACTGTCGCTATGGTAACTGCCCAGGCATGAAAGTCCTTGCTTTCCCCCTTCCCCAAGGGCTAGATTTGTGTAGGTAGCCTGCTACCCAGAACCTCTCAGGCTGAAGCGAGGGTGATTTTCTTCCTCACAGTGCACTGCTTTATTGATCATTGTCTTTTTTATTGGCAAAGGTAATTGATCTAGGGTTTGAATTAAGATTCAGATACTTCTGCAACTTAACAGATAATACCAGTACTCTTCCTCTTTCCATGATTCTTCCCCCTGTTCACCTCTGCAGAGTGAAAATTATCTCCTTTCTAAAAGAGGAAATTTCTCCTCTTTCCTTATCTCAATCTATTTAATAAATAAACACAGCAAACATCCAGGGATTTGTTGGCCAACAAGATTTAGCACAAGTTAAGGACTTAAGGCAGAAAATGAATATTTAGGAAAAGAACAAAGTTTCCTAGCTTCTGGCTATCACTCAAAGAGCCTAAAGGACAATGAAAGTAGTCCTCTTCCTTCTAGTTTGGCATGAGGAAAAAGAGAATGATGGAGAGAGGGAAAGTGCTTTTATCTATTTGTGATAGTTCCGTCCTCTGGTCACATTAATATCCATTTGCCTACTGAGGCTGCTCAGTCCTGATTAGGCTCTCTAACTTTAGTCCTACAGGGTGATCTGTTGCAACTCTCTTTTCAGTTCACTATGACCTCTCCTCATTCATCTATAATGATTTCCTAGTGCCTTCCTTATTTCCAGAAACTTGTTCAACCTCAAAGTTAGGGGCAAGAATTCTAGGAACTCAGAGACTTAGGCAAACTCTTTTGGTCAACAAGTTGGCCCTCTCTTAATTCCTCTGAGTCACTGCCCATTTGGATGGGGCTAAATGTTGGTTTACAGTGCTAATAGAAATAAAACTAGAGCGAAAGAAAGTTTATTTTTTTTTATTTTTACTGTTTTTGTCTTCTGGGTACTGAGAAACTGTGTTCATTTATTACAGCTACATACAGAAGGTCCCTGATTTATGAACATCTGTTCCTTAAAAATGATTATGGATGGTCATAACAACTCTCCTTTCTAGATATAACTGTCACTTAGCACTTCTAACTGCCCTTTTCTGTTCTTATGCAAGGTGTTTCCTAAGAAGATTCACCCTATTCAGTCCTTGCTTATTACTTTATCACAGGGCTATTCAAGGGGACTGTTGTGGTGGGAATTAAAAATTGTATATCTTCACCTCCCTTCCTTTACCAATAGCTTCCTCAGATTTGCTACTGGTATCCTTATTAGCTAATTGTTGTTCAGTCTTCTCAATGCTCTGTCAGAAGACTCTATCCCACAAATACTCAGAATTTCTTGAGATTGGCATGCTTTGAATGCCAAAGAATTTTACTTAGATCCTCTATCTACAAAGATATCCATTATTAGCATATAGATTTGTCTTTGTCTTTCCCTTCTCTTAGGTCCATCCAACTTTTTACTAACAATAGAAATCCTTAGAAAATCTTAGTAGGACTGTGTGTGAAATTTTTAACCATTTCTTCGGAGTCCAGAAAAAGAAAGAAACCTGGGTGTATGGAGAAAAAAAAAGGGTGGTAGCAATGGAAGGGGAATAAGAATGGTGAGTCCATCAGTTGTCTTTGTATATAGTAGATACTGTGATAAAGGATGGAAAGGTTTGCAATATCCTAACAATACTCAATGAAGGAGGAGATGAAGAGGAGTTGTGATTTTCCTAATAAACAAATATAGATATAGTTGGTACCAGGGGTTTGTGTTGAATGTGCGAGTATATTAGGACAAAACAAGAAAAATTTTATTAAGACTTTGTTTTGATTTTTCTCTTTCTCCTAGAAAAAAAAAAAAGCCAGCTAATATTTCTTGCTTCTTTGAATGTCATAGTTATCTAGGCTTTAGGCAAGAAGATTTTATTATACCTATGGAGAGCATATTTTAAGTACATATGCAGGAATGTAGGACAAAGGTTGTTAACTCCACCCTTCCCTTTTCATGCTTGTTAAATGAAATTCCAGGTACATAATCTGCATAGACCTAGTACTAATTGCCAAGTTTGAGATTGGAGCTGAAAGGAATTTACTCTCCCAAATCCAAATATCAGACTGCTCTTTGGGGTTTTATTGAAGGATAAGCAAACACAATAGTTCAAAAGATGAATTTGACCTAAGCCACTATGATGGCTAGGTGTACTTCAGGTCTGACTCATAAAAGAGCTAAAGCCTTGAGGCTATGGGCTAATCTCACAAAAGAGAAAAAGAGAGTTAAGTAGTAGCTATAATTCATTATCAAAACCTGAGGTGACAGTAACAGTCCAGTCAAGATCTATTATGGATTTCCCAGATGAACTGAGCCTCAGTCCACCTGAGAAAGTAACCCAGCAGATGACATTACTGGTTCATAGTTCAGGAAAAAACCAACCAAATAACCAAACAAAAAAACACCCCAGGATATGCCATTGGTAGTCCAGAAAATGACACCAGAAGCAGAAGGCAATAGCTTCAAGGTCAATAAGTTGTTCCAGGTGTGATACAACCCTTGGAGTGTGAATAGTCTTGGTTATATGCATTCCCTTTATTTATTTCATCCCCCACCAGAGGCTTGGAATTTGTGGTAGAATATTCCCTTGTGTATTGCTATTTATCTTGGTTTTTTTTTCTGTATAATTAAAAGCCTTTGCTTTGAACTAATGTGTCCTCTGGTTTGTTCTGTTAAAAATGAAGCATGTTATGGGACTTGTAAGCTATGCATTTACTTTACATAGATGCTGACCAAAATGTGCTTTCAATATGAGTGTAATTTTTCATGGTAGATATTGAGAGAAGGCCCAGGCCATATGCATATTAGTTCTAACAAAGAGAACAGGCTTTTTGCTTTTTTCAGTTGTCTTGGTGAGTATGTTCATGTAGCATTGGTATATTTTCTCACCAAAAAAAAAAAAAAAACAAAGGCAGATTGCATTGCATTGCAGTAAAGCTATTTGTTCTTCTATCTCTTTTGGGAGAGAGGTTCTTATGAGGAAATGGAGCACTAACTCCCTGGGGAATTTTTGTTAATCCTCTTCACATACTCCCACTCTAATATGGGGTTCCCCCATTTCTTCTCTTATACTTCAATCTTAGTAATGTCAACTGATATCCCTAGAAACCTCCTATATAGTGCCTTCTCTATTCATTCTAGCTCCCTTCACAAACACACACACACACACACACACACACACACACACACACAGATTCTATCTGCTTCTTTGTCTCTTACTAGGTAGATAGATAAATATTCAAGTAATATTATAAATAGTTATGAACATGTAACCAGCATCCCAGTGGAAAGAGCATTAATAATGATAGATTTGCCACTATCTACTTTCCTTCAAAGGACTAAGATAGGAAAGGGCTTTCAAAATTGTTACTTATAATTTGGAAGAAATAAAAATTTACATAATATACAGAGATTCACAGTATGTTACAAAAATATCAAGTAAAAAGTCAAGGATGCTATCCCCGTATCCCTTCAAATCATCTTGCATGACTGGTCCAAGCTTAATGGTTTTCATCCTTAGCACTCTCTGGATGCCAAGCCTGGCAACTACTGTGGTAGAGTCTTGATTCGGGATCTCTGAGACAGGTGTGCTGCCTCTTGGCCAGCTTTCCCCCTTCTTCTCCAGCAGTTCTTGGCTCTGTCCAACTTCTGGGCAAAACCCAGGTGAATCTGACTCATCCTATGTTCGTGATTTTACAAAACTACTCCTCCAAAGTGGCAAATCTGTCATTACATACACTACATTCTTCCACTAGGAAGCTGGTTACATAGTTATAATTGTTACAGGTTTAGCATGTACATTAAAGCTACCACATTTTAGTTTCTTCTGAAACAATCATTTCTCCACAGATTCGAAGATGATTTCTGAGCATGGAAAGAATATATTTTCAAAGGATTGTTTTTAAACAGCGGTTGCTGTTTGTTTCTGTCCTTTTTTTTCCACTGAGAATTCCTTCATTCATGTGTGCAAATCATGTTAGAGCACATACCAATTAATATGCTCAGTTTTTCATGCACAGTTGCCCATTTACTTGGACAGGGACAAGGCTAGAGCTCTAAAGGTAGAAAGAAACTAGATCTCCTTGATTATAGTCACTGAGGGTTAAATGTTTTGTATAAGCTCAACCTTTCAGTTAGTTGCCATCACTTTCCCAGAATAAGAATTGGAAGAGACAGATCTAATTCGACCTCTACCTGAGCAAAATACCCCTCTATGATACCCTCAAGAGGCCACCCAAGCTTCTCTTGATTACCTTTAATAATAGAGGACACGCTATCTCTAAAGATAGTTAATTTTGCTTCATTAGCTCTAAATGTTAGGAAATTTTTCCTTCTATGAAGGCTAAATTGGTATTTTTGTATCTTTATTTCTAGTTCTGTTTTTTGGGCCAAACAAAACAAGGTTAATCACTGTTCCACTTTAGGGTCCTTCAAATATTTGGTCAGCTCTCATGTTACCCCAAACCTCTTTTCCATAGGTTGTTCATCTAGTTCTCATATGACATGTTTTTGAGGCCCTTCACTATCCTAGTTATCCTGCTTTGGATTTTTTCCAGCTTTTCAGTTTACTTAAAATGTGGTTATTTCAAATGTGGTCCAACCAAGGTAGGTAGGGTACAGTGGAAATAATACTTTCTGTATTCTGGGCACTATGCTTATCTTAAATAATCAAGTATCATGCTAGCTTAAGGTTGCAATTTCATATTGCTGATGCATTGAACTTCTCATACAATTTCTTGCCTGTGAAATCTAGCTTTTGAACTTGTGTGTAGGACTTTACATTTATCCCTATTACATGTCTTCTGATTCAATATGGCATAGTCCATTGGTCTAGTTTATTAGTATCTTTTGGGGTATTGTTTTCTAATATTTTTGCCTGCCAAGTTATATAGACTTTGGTAAGTATTCTTAGAAAAAGAGCATCCTATTCTTAGTGTATCATCAGACATAGAATGACAAAAGATTAAAGAATTAAAAAGTGCTGGAGGCCTTGCTACATTGAAATTGTATCTGTTGGTAGACATTTAACCTACCCCATAGTGGCATCCTAGTGTCAAGCAGCTGTGTGTGTTAAAAAAACACACCATCTGAATGCTCTAGAGGGCTTTTTATAACATGAGTTAGAACCACCTAGAAAGTCTGATTGGCCCAATTCCACAAAGAGTGTTCCAATAGGTTTTAAAGCCTTCTGTCTCATTTCTCTCTGCATTTGTTTTTAGCTTAATAAATAATAAATAGAGGCATTGCACCATCACCAGTTTGTCTGCTTTTTTACCAAGATATTCATGTTTGAACAAATTGCTATTAAAAAAATATTGAATATGTGCTTTCAGATGTGGTACAATATAAACATAAAATTGTTCTTATTTCCGTTATTTGGTTTTCTCTTGGTGACTGCTATTTTCTCTGGTTATAGTTTTTCGGTGTTCATGTTTGAACATTTATTGCACCACTCCCCAGCATCTAGGCTGTTGGTGGTGTCTGCCTGCTAAGGCTTTGCTTTCTTTATGAATAGATCTTGTTGTTTAAAATTCTTAAATTGTCTTTTCTTAGAGGTCTAAAAAAAAACTTACAAATTTCTTATTTCCTTAGGGTTTTTTCTCTACTAATATTGTTTTGTCTTATCAATCACTAAAATATTTGCAGAAATTACTCCTAATGACATTTTTCATTCTCCTCAACATTTACAAGGTCCATCTTTCCAATAATGTTTCCCAAATTGTTGTTGTTTAACATAACAAGGGGTTGGATAGGTCACCTAGATATTTTGTTTCTAAGAGGAACTACTTTGTTGAACTGCTGGCTTTTTCCTTTTTAGAACCATAAACTATGTGCTTTACTTACTGTATGTTGACCCTTTCTTGATATGACTTTGGAGATTCAATTTAATTCAACAAATGTTTATTATGTGCACACTATGTGTAAGTCAATTTATTAGGAAAAATGGAAAAAAATGTCCCGGTCCTCAAAGAACTTAAGAGTCTAATAGTAGGTATATGGCATGTTTAGAATATTAGAAAGTAGAAAGTGGTACAGGCAAAGGAGAGATTTAGAGAAAATTATATGAGAAAATTTTAAAAATTTGTTAATTTAATTTAAATTTAAAGATGAAATTTAAATTTAATAGTTCCCTTTCAAAAATAACCTCCCCTCAAATTTGTAAAAGAACTCAAAAGTCATCTTATCCAACCTGTACTTGGACAGGAATTTCCTCTAATAGAATTCTTCCAGAATCATTTAAATACCTTGAATAAAAATGACCCACCATCTCCTGACGCAGTCCATTCCACTTTTAATTACTATTTTTCTGATGTTTTTCTTTGTATTCCACCAAAATCTACCTTTCTGCAACTTTCATCTACTGATCTTCATTCTGTCTTTTAAGGCAAAGCAGAACATAGCAAATCTCTTGTATGACAGTCTTTCATCTACTTGAAGTCAGTTGTCATGTCCCTTTTCAGTCTCTTCCTCCATGCTAAAACTATCTTGTTTCTTTTGCCGCTATTCATCGTGGCATGATCTCCAAGCCTTGTCATCTACTGGATGTTTTAGTTTGTCAGTCCTTTCTAAAAATTGACTCCCAGAACTGAGCATACTAATCTAAATATGGTTTGATCAGTGCAGAGTATGGCAGGATAATTACATTTCTCTTTCTGGATACTTTGCTTCTCTTAATCCAATTTTAGATCATGTTAGTTTGTTTAACTGCCATTGTTACATCTTGTATGTCACACCCTTTGTAAGATTTTTTTTGAGTGGAAGCTCAGATAGATGCCATATCAGAGATACCACCCAACACTGTCAAATAAGGGATTTGCCATCACGAACTTGCCTAATAACAGAAGATAATCCCCTCAGCCAATTGGGAGATACCAACTACAGCTGTAGCACACAAAACTCTACAGGTGCTAGAGAGGGGAGAAAGATTCATGTACTACTTCCCTGGCCATTTTCTGAGGGTTAGGTTTCCCAAGGACATGGAAGCAAAGGAAGATATACCACAAATACCTGCCACAAGAAAGTCCCATAGGAACCTCATCTATGCAGCTTTCTTCTTAAAGGCCAGAATTTCACCTGAATTGGACTAATTTTCTGAAGACAATCCAGACAATTATCGAGCTATATAATAGCCTACTTTTTACATCATTAAATTTCCCAACCCCAAACACTCACCAATGCTAGCAAGTGCAGTCCAGTGCAGCTTGGAATTGTCCCTTATAATTGACACTAATTGAGCTAATTTAGCACACAGTTCAGCCTCTCTTTGCCCTTCTTCTGATTGCTAACAGCTGTGTCACACTTTGGATTAATTCAGTTTGTAGTCTACTAAAACCTTTAGGTGCCTTCCCACATGATCTGGAACCTATTCATACATCCTCCATTCTCTACTAATACAGGGGATTTAAAAAATCTGGGGGCAAGATTCTATACTTTACCTTTATTAAATACATTTTGTCTTAGTAGATTTGGTATACCTTTCTAGATTAATATCTTTAGCTCTGTCATCCCAAAAGTTAGCCAACATTTTAAATTTTATATCCTTTGTAAATTTGGCCAAGAAGCCTTTATGAAGAAATAGCATCTTAGTTGGGCCTTGAAAGATGAGAAGTAAATTCTTAACAGCTCTTTAGAAGAGTAAAGGAAGCTTCAGAAAATAGTAATGTTAAAATTCTTTAGGTGTATAACATCTCGTTTGTATCTTTATTTTTTTCTGCAAAGAACTAACTCTTTAGCTTAAGGAGGAATAGACTGAGACATGGTAATACTATACATATGAAAGTGAATGGCAACAGGAATTAAAATTTATTGTTTTCAGGTCATGTTGGGTGAATATAAATGCCTACTTAGCAGCTAAACTGCAGAAGCCAGATGCATGTCAATGCATATTTCTGACTGGTCTATACAGATTCCCTATTGCCTTTTCTTTAGCTTCCTGAAATATTTTTGAGTCCTCCTTTTCCCTGTCACTATAGAAAGAATAAGTACAATGGGATTAGACTAGATTCTCTAAGATCTCTTCCAATATAGAAATACAGTGATCCTGTGATTAGACAACTGCATTTAAGTAGTGCTTCCAGTGTATCCATAACTAATGCTAAGTAGTGTGGATAAAAAAGAAAAGTTGAAACAGTTCCTATCCTCAAAGGACTTACAGTCTAATAAGAGACACCACATATATAGATCATAACATACAAGATGAATACAGATGAGATGGAAGGTAACCTAGACTAAAGTGAAAATGGTGATATTTGCTGTATTCTAAGTATTTTGACATGGTTTCATTAAAGGAAATTTCAAGTTTTCAAAAGAAAAAATATTCCAGACTTAGTATCAAACACAGAATTGCTAAGCAAACTTGATTAAATGCCCTTTCCGCACATTTAAAAATTTGTAACTTCCCCTACCCTCATAACAGGTTGCCAACTTCCTGTTCTGCTAAGACGCCCACAAGAGTACTGGGTTGGTGACTTAATACCTGTACAGGTTCTAGAGCATGGTGCCTACTTGTTTCACATAGGTAAGTCATCATCTAGTCAATTTAAAAAGATATTTTCTCAAGGTTTTCTTTTTTATTATTAGAGAGATTAATCTCTACTTAAAACATTAATAATTATTTTAGTGACATTCTTTCTCTTTGGTGATTGACTAATGCATCTTTCCTCAAAGAGCATTTCCTGAATAAAGTGGTTATTTTTTCAAACAATCCATAGTTGTATAAAAGCACCAGTTATATTTTTGAACCTGAAGAATGGTTCTGTTTTCTCACCTTTTCTCACCTTGCCCCACCAGGAAATATGGATTATTGTAATTTGGGGCTATACCTCTTTGTCAAGATTGGACCATGCTGATTTAGTGAAAGAACTATCTTATGTTATCTTGCCAGAGTCTGACTTTATTATGCTCTTGATACATTCAGAAACATATTCTGTTAAGTATATGACCATTACTTGAAGAGCCTGGTGGATACTTACAATGTCTCAAGGGGTGATGTCTGGGGGACCATTTCCTGTGTCTTTGAGTTGAGGTACAAATGGTAGAATTTCTGCCTCAGGGTGTGATGGCAAAACTCTACCTTTTCTCCAGTGTTTTGTAACTGGGATATAAAACAAGAATAACAATAAAAGATAAAACCTTAAAGAATTTAAAAAAAACCTTAGAGAACCATTTAATATTGAAATATGACTTCTTCCTTGACCTTATCCTCCATAGGCAGACTCCATGCTCTAGTGGTAGTGGTTAAAGTCATCAGCTCATTCTTGCTAGAAGTCTTTGTGGAGCCAGAAATCAGTGAATGGCAACTTTTCAGTTTTAGAAAAAGGAAAAAATAACATTTTCCAAGATGTGTTTGAAAATCTGCTCATTTGGTAATTACTTTTACCCATAGTCAGTTTTCTATATACTTATGGTTAAAATGCTTAATGCAATGCCATATCTATATATTAAAAACAAAAAAGATTATACCTCATCCTTAATGTTTCTCCATAATTTCCTTCTAATCATTTTTGGATTCCTCTGTGTTGGTGAATTTGCTGGTTTTTTTCATACTGTTGTTTTGAAATTTTCTGAATTGCTCTATTTCTGGGCATGCATTCAGAACTAAATTAATGATCAGAGTGAATAATAATCATTTTTGTCACATTAGGGAGGAGACTTTACATAATATGACTTTTCTTGCTATGAAGAACTATGATAGCTTTTAATTTCACTAGTTGGTCAACTTAACATATGCTCTTTGACACCTTTAATCAAAAAACTTTAAATTTCTTATAAGGTATAATCAAACTTCATATATACATTTTATGCATTTTTATCTTTGATCTACAAAGTGCTTTCTCTCTAGAATACATAGAGTCTAATGCAATTTGTATCACAGTGATGTGTGAAAAGTAAGGCAGAAGTTAATCAGAGAAGAAAGGGAAAAAAAAGTCCAATTTAGTGAAGTTTTGTAAAACACAAAAACATAGTTTTGATAGAGAAGGGTCTGGCTCAGTATATTCATCTTTTCTTTTAATTGTAAGAAGGAAAACATGGTAGGGGGTGGCAGGAAGACTGCTTATTGAAAATGTATGGGGGAGGGCAACTGGGTAGTTGAGTGGATTGAGAGCCAGTCCTAGAGACAGGAGGTCCTAGGTTCAGATCTGGCCTTAGACACTTCCTATCTGTGTGACCCTGGGCAAGTCACTTAACCCCCATTGCCTAGCCCTTACCACTCTTCTGCCTTGGAACCAATACACAATATTGATTCCAAGACTGAAGGTAAGGGTTTAAAAAAAAAAGTATCACCAGCAACCTGGAGTCAGGAAGATGTGGGTTCAAATGTAGCCTCAGATACTTCCTAGCTATGTGACTCTGGGCAAGTCACTTAAACCTGACTTGCTTAGCTTTTGCTGTTCCTCTGTCCTAGATTGATCCTAAGACAGAAGATAAAGGTTTAAAGAGCAGGAACAAGAAACCCTCAGGCAAGAAAGGTAACAACACTTTCAGTTGAACCCCAAATCACTCTTCTTGAGGTATAGGTCCACATCCCAGAATAAAAAGCCAGGATTGAATTTTAGAGGTTTTCATTAAAAAAGTTTTCTAGTTCCTATCCAAATCTGCCCAGGAGGGCCTTTAAAATAAATGTTTAAGTATGCTATTATTTCATTTAGATAGAGGAAAAGAAACACTGAAAATATGGACCTTCATCTGGGCTAAAAAAGGTTATATTGTTCTTAGTCTTAACTTGAATCCCCACAATTCTTCATAATATTCTATATTAGTCTAAATGGAAACAATCCTTAGTTTTCTAAACTAGAGTTGTTTTGCATTTTTTTGCAGCAAAATTACTTTTTAAATGGATATGTAAAGTCAATTTGGATTGGTTCAAAATATGTATCCTCCCTCCTTTTCTGTAGTTTTGTTTGAACTACTTTACAAATGCCATTGTTTTCTTTAATCTTCTATGGTGTATTTCATAGATTCACACATACACATATTCTTGTTTACTTACATAATTTACTTTTCTGACAGCTTTTTCTTGTGCTTATAATGGCAAAGTCTTCCTGGGACTCATTCGTATTCCTTTTGGGTTTATTCATTAAAAAAAAAAAAGAGAGAGTATTGGACTAGTGTGTTTTTCTTCAATCTCTAATTTAAAAAGATGCCTTCTGGGGATGCAACTGAAGTTCCAGCTTTTGGTAGTTTCAACCACAATATTAATGCCTAGTACTGACTATATTCAGGAAAAGAAAGGTGTGAGGAGCTGGCTACTTAGGTACTCTTCAATTCCTTAGAAGATTTGAGAGCTCCATTCATATTCATTCATTGAATGCAAAATCATGTGATTATTTTTTAAAATTTGAACAAAAATGTTGCATATTTGAAATATAAGCTAATATATTTTTGATGAAGCATGTGCTAGTTGAATTAGATTATTATAGTCGATGTAAAGAAGTTTGAAATATCTGTGTTTTAGATATTATAGCGACTATCGTCTATACACCTTAAGAGACATGGGGCAGAAGATGGGAGAACATAGCAAGCAGCATCCCAGGGAGAGCAGTATTCCGAAAGACTGTCTGAGTAAGAGTCTTTGGTGGATAAGCCAGGTCTATTTTTAAATATTAAAGTGAATTCTAAGTCATTGGTAATACCTGGTAGTTGGAAACACTTGATTTAAGACACTCAAAATGAGAAGAACCAAAGGAAACCTGACATTTAGCTGGGAAAACTGAGCTCTCTCTCAGAAGAGCCGCCTAATTATGAGTCTTTAAACTATGCTTATGTGTATTTAAGTTTGTTTAAAGGCTAGAATCTTGTTTGCTTATCAGCATAGGCCTGCACGGATTCGGGGTTCTCCTTACTATTTGTGTTAATTTTCTTGTTTCTGTATTGGTGTTCTTCAGGATTTTATTCTTTGTAAACAAGATTACTAAATACAGCATTTTTTTTTTTTGTGCCAGGTCATGAAGAGTCAGATTCTCCATTGACCATCCCTTTTCAGAAACTACCCCTGCCATCCTCCCTACTCCCCAATTCTTGGGAGGAACTGGAGCAGCTGAATACAGTGTGATCCAAATCCAGATCCAAGCCCGGCCCAGTACTATCTGGATTAAACCTTAGACATTAAGAACTAAGAGGCTCACCATTCATTTGCCATCCACTGTTACACTGTACTTTTCTCTTTTTCTCTCCATATCTCTCTCTATACTAATTAATCAGCATCTGTTTAGAAGAAAATTATCCCTAGACCTTCCTCAAGTTCTCATCTGTAGCCCTCTCAACCGTACTCCACACATGTTCCACTTGAACCCTGCTCACCCCTTTAACTGTGTCCTCTGGTGTTCCTATTCATAGTGAACACTGCCCCTCTCTCCCAGTCTCCTGTACCCTTTCCTTGCACATTCTTTCCATTTACTAGTCCATTTTGAGATGGCTATTGCATGGCACCATATCCCAAGCTATCATTTCCAGTACTGGAATTTTCATATTTTCTCCAAGCCCCTGACAAATAGTTCCTGGAGGAAAAAGTCGAAATCCTTCTAGTTCCTCAATTTTATTTTCAGATTCTCCCTTTACCACCATCACTTAGGAACATTTCCCCCTTTGTATTCTATTCTATCTGAATTTTCTATAATTCAAATTATAGTGATTCTAGTATAACAACCCCCAGGTCTTTCCCCCTATTTGCTCAAGGAGTTCAGCTCTTGGCTCCCCATCTTCCACTCCTCCCCAATTCCTCTTTTTATCCTAGGGGACCTTAATAATCCACACAGATGCTTCCTCAAAATTCCCAACCTCCCAAAGCATTAATTAAATTCATCTTTAAATTCCCGGGATCTATTCCTTCATTCTACTTCACTCACATAAGTATGGTCACACTCTAGATCTCATCATTACTTCCCTGTAAGTAAGTAATGGACATTCCTCTAGATCTGCCTCTCCCTCCTCCTCACTGCTCACACACCTCTTCTTCACCTTCATTGAGACCTTCATCCCTTTCATCCCTCAGTGCTTTCTTAAGCTATTACTCCTGCTCTAACTTATTTTCTTCCCTCTCCTGTCTCACCCTTCTAGTTCACCATTTTAACTGTGCTCTCCTTCTGAATCTCTTGCCCTTTCGTCCTATCTCTGCTCATCTATTGTCATCTTCTCTCCTTGGATTATTCCCTACCATCAGCCTCCTTTGCCCCAACTCAAAAGCTGCTAAGTACAGGTGAAGGAAGTCTCACAACTATGTTAACTGGGTATGCTATAAATTCATATTATCCAGCCTCAATTGATCCCTCGAGGCAGGAAGTGGTACTTTTATTCCTCCCTATTGATTCTTTACTTCACACTCTACATATGCTATTCCAAGCTTTTCCCTCCTCAAACTTCCCGTAGCTCCCTACCGCCTGCCTTTCCTTTCAGGCTGAGCACGGTCTCCTAATTTACTGAGGAAATTGAGGTCATTTAACATGAGCTCGGCTTCTCTTATTCTCCTCATTTGAAAACCACTCGACCTCTCTCGCTTGTCTCCCTAGCCCTAGCTTCTGCCAGAGGTGACCCTTCTTGCTAAAGCAATCCCTCTCTGTCGGCTCTTGGTGTTATTTCTCCTATTCTTCAGTTGACTGTATTCTCAGTCATCTTCTTTCTCTCTATTATGTGCTGGTACTTTCCCTATTGCATTCAAACATACCTACTTACATTTTCCCCATTCCCAAAAAACCTTCACTTGTCTACTATTGAAAAAGCTCTCCACACTTGCTTTTTTCACTTCCTCTGCTCTCTTGCTTCTTAACCCTTTCCAATCCCACTTCTGATATTATTATTCAACTAAAAGCTCCATTCAAAATAAGCAATAATCTCTTACTTGTCAAATAATATTCTTCATTCTTTTCACCCTATCTGTTGCATTTAACGTTATTGAGCACCCATCTCCTCTTGTATCCACTTTCCTCTCTGGGTTTTGGTGACATCACACTCTTCTAATATTTCCTTTTATCTGTCTGGCTGCTCCTTCCCAACCTACTTGACTGGCTTAACTATATCTTTCACCCTAACCAGAGGTTTTCTTCAAAGTTTTGTTCTAGGTTTCTTCTCTTCTCCCGTTCTACTTTTTCTCTCTAACTTACTAGCCTTCATAGGTTTAGCTGCATATGACTCACAGACAAATATAAACAAACAAACATGCTAACAATATATAGAGATACATATTAGTATGGTATGGGTACTCATGTGTACTGGTATATACATATATGTATGCCCTACAGTTTCTTTCTTGAGCTTCAGCCTATCACCCACCTGTTGGACATTTCAAACTGATGATCTCAAAAACAGCTTAAAATCAACATGTCTAAAACTGAACTCATTGTATTTCCTCCCAAATTCTCTTTTTCCTATTCTTTTCCCTCCATTCCCCTAAATTGATAATCTTAGCAATTATCTTGTATTCTTAATTCTCTCTCATCATAGTCCAGGCCTTCATCAGCTATTTTAGTTCCCAAATTGGTTTCCCTATTTCTTCTCTCTCACTACTCTAGTCAAACCTAAATACTGCTGCTAAAGTAATTTTCCTTAAACACAGATCTGATAATATGAATCCCCTATTTAATCAACTTCATTGGCTTCCTTTTTTCTAGTTAGGATAAAATATAAACCCCTTCATTTAGCTTGGCCTCAACTTACCTTTTCATCCTCATTGGACATCATACTTCTCGATCCAGCCAATCTGGCCTTTTTTCTGTACCTCACATTCTGATCTACATGCCCTAGCAATGGCTATTCCATATGCCTGGATTAAATTCCTTTCTTATCACCGTAAAATCCCTCTCTTTAAGTTGTAGCTTGGGCATCATCTTTAGCATGAAACCTTTCCCTATTCTCCCAACTGCTCATGCTTTCCTTTCCACAGTACCTGGCGTTTAACTTAATTTTATATTTATGATGACTTTATGTATATACTGTTCGTCTCCTCGCTAGAATGTAAGCTCCTTGTGGGCAGAGACTGTTCCATTCTTTATAATTTTGTCTCTAATGCCTACCATAAAATATATGCTAAAAATGATCATTGATGGATCAATTGCTTAAACAGTGAATTAGGCCTTGATTATTATCTGTGGAGGGGAATCTGGAGAAGCTGACCAACTGGAGGTGATCATTTGGTTGGATCTTTGTATCTTACTGTGGACTGTGGACTATATGGATATATCCATTGATAGCTGCAGAGAGAACATGTCCTAGCCTTTGGCTAACCTTTTCTGAATTCAAGTGCCCAAAGGGAAAATTTAAACTGTCTGTGAGCCCTGGGATTGCCTGAGGGAGTTGTGGGAGAAAGTGCTTGCTTTGGGTGGCTGGACAGAGGGATGGAGCATGCAAACAATGTCCTCAGGCACTGGGAAGAGGGGGATGGGAGCAGCAACCCAAGTGGGATTCAGAACTCATGCCAAGTCTTGGCCAATGCTGTCCTAGGCTTTGGTAGGCTTGCCTACTCATTCACTCATTTGCATCTTATTTAGGATGTGGAATTAAGACTCAGCTTTTGGGGATGGGATGTTCTAATTGGTTTTGGACATTTTATAATGGAGCCACCCCTTTTTACTATAAGAGGGGAGTGTTTAAGTCACAGGTTTTTTTGATGGGGTGAGTGATAACAGTTGGCAGAAGAAAACTATACCACTTGTAGGTGTAGAGCTAGGGTGGGTAGGAAGAGTGGAGCTATTCATATTCTTCCCCACCTCCCCTCTGCTCTGGAGACAGATCTCGTGCCTGTAGAGTTAGAAGCCCATTAAGGTATTAACCCATTGTTAGTATGAGCTTAAGCTTTGGTTTAATTCTCTGCTGTTGTTGTAAGTTAGCTGGACAGCCCAAGCCCAAAGGGAAGGGTACTATCTCTCTCACAATCCCAAGTTTGTTTCACTTCTCGGGTGACCAAATTCTTGAGGTAGTATTATAAGGAAGGATCTGGACTTGTGCCCTTAGAGGTATGTATTTCTGTCACCCCTCACACATATCTAGTCTAGAGAGACAAATCTGAGATTCAGAATAAAGGCTACTTTCCCTAGCCCCTTTCAAGGGGAATAATAGTAACCCTTAACTTACACTGAGCAGCTTACTCCCTTCCCACAAAATGTTAATTACACAAAATTCCCTTACAGATAACTAGTAAATTCTTTATTAGAGAAAGCAGCAAGTAGAAACAGAAGTTAGATAGGTTAGGATATACCAAAGGGTACATAAAAGCAATTGAGGCTTTTAGTGGGGAGAGAGGTACCATCTCAGTTCAAACAAAAATGATCTTACCAAGGGGAACCTGTCTTCTAGAAGTGAACATTCTACAAGTTAAGGGAACTCGATATCAGGGTTCACTCTTCAAAACTGAAGCGCTGGGATCAGAAATCTATTCTTTCCTTTTTTACTGACCCATCTTTCTCTTAAGTTCCTTTCTCAAAGTATATCTAACCAACTGAATTTCTCCTCTACTCAACTGCAGCTCCAAGTTCTGTTCACCTAATCAGGAGTCAGAAGTTAGCCAGGTTATAAACTGTCTTATACACTTATAAACTAAGCAGTGGCAGATCATAAGGCAGGCTATCTCTCAGGGAAGCCACTCTATCCTTGAGCTAAAGCAGTGTTACAAAAGCATAGGTAGGAATTCAACTGGTGAAAAGAGGGAAAGAACATGTTCTAAGCATAGGAAATAGCCTAAGTAAAAGTTAAGGACCTGTGAGAGCTCATTGTATGTTTGACCACTGAGTGTTTTCGGGGGATTATCAGGAGATAAGGTTGGAAAGTTGAGTGGTTCCAGGTAATGGAGATGTTTGAATGCTAGGCAGGGGAGTTTTAATTTTACTTGGTAGAAAATTGGGAGATTTTTTTAGGACATTTTTCAAAGTAGTATTATTATATAGCATTGGTATGTATAATGTAGCATCTTGTAAAGTTCTTGGGCAGATTCCCAAATGATTTTTAATTTGTTCTTAATAACATAAAGGGAAAAAGACAAGATAGATTGTGGCAGTAAGAGAAGAGAAATGAGGAAAGACTATGTAGAGCCTGATGAGCTGTCAGTCAGTCTAAGAAGAGGGAAGTCCCCAGTAGCTATTGCTGGGAAAGGCAGACTGATTGCTTGCAGTAGCAGTGGCAGAACTGCTCCCTGGGCTCTGGTCAGAACACCTGAAATCAATCATGGACTGGGACTTGGTATTACATCAGACCCTGGACTATAAAAACTGGAATAACTAAATGGAACCCAGATAAAAACAAATACAAAAAAATCCCAAAACCTGAGGTAACATACTCCAGCACAATCGGGACCCTGGGAGTCCAGTAAAAAAGCTGATAATTAAATTTATTGGCTTGGCCACTAAAAATTTTAGAATTAAAAAAATGAACAAGCAAAAGAGACAATATAACTATTGATAGCTATTATTGGGACAGAGAATACTTTGGCTCAAACTCAGAGGACAGTGAAGTAAAAATACTTAAAAAACAGCAAAAAGATTGCCCAGATGGGAAAAGGGGTCTAGAAGCTCATGGAAGAAAATAATATATTAAGAACTGGAAATGGAAAAGGGGAAGTTTATGACTTTCTAAGACAACAAGAAATAACAAAGCAAAAGCAAAGGAATGAAATAATAGAAGAGAATATGAAACATCATATCACAAAAACAACTTACCTGAAAAATAGATCAAGGGGATACAATATAAGAATAGTTGGACTCCCAAAAATTTACAATGAAAAAAAGAATTTAGATACCATATTCAAAGCAATCATCAAGAAAAAATGTCCAGAAATTCCAGAACCAGGGGTAAAAAAGAAATTGAAAGAATTCACCAATTACCACTTTAAAGAGACCCAAAGATTAAAATGCATAGGAATATCATTGCTAAATTCTGTAGCTCTCAGGTTAAGGGGAAAATACTATGAGCAATGAGGGGAAAAAAAACAATTAAAATACCATGGAACTATATTCAGAATAACACATGACATAGCAAACACAATATTAAAAGAATACCAAACCTGGAACACAGCATTTTGTAGAGTGAAAGTACAAACTTTCACTCTTTTCAAACTTTTCAAAAAAGTGGGCTTACAAACAAGAATAACATATCCAGGAAAGATAAACATAACTATAAAAAGTAAAAAAATGGATATTCAGTGAGCTAAAAAAGTTTCAACTCTTCCTGAGGGAAAACCCAGAATTCAGCAGAAAATTTGATCTATAAGAAACATACAAAGGTAGTGAAAGACTAATCAAAAGCAATACAAAAGGTCAAATTGCTTGATTCCTGTATGAGAAAATATCATCTATGGCCCCAGGGAATGATATCATTGCCTGAGTGTTTCAAAGGGAGGTTATAGATGAAAGACTCAAGGTTGAGTTAAATGGAATAGAATGAGCTGAAATGGTAGGGGAATAGACCCGGAAGGGTGGAACACTATCTAATATGGAAGAGGAAAGGGGAGGAGAGGGTAGAGGTCTGGTAGTACTAGAATTCTACTTTCATCAGATCTGGGATAAAAAGAGAAGAACATATATAATTAGAAGGATAAACATTTTCTTAATGTATAGACAAATAGGAGGAAAGGGATTTGGGATAAGAGAGGAAATGATTAGAGAAGTGCATATCAATAAGTATGGGAATTAAATATCTGTAGTCCTCCAACCCTGTCTAATCCTGGAAAAATTCAATTTAGGAATCAGAGTCATGTGTCTACCAGCCTGATGGTGTGATGGTGGCATGATGGTGTGATAGCATAATGGAGGCCAGGAGGCATGATGTATGAAGGCTATTGGCCAATTAAAGGATCCAGAGTTGGAGCTTAGGTTTGAAAAATCAGTGAGGGAAGTTGGGTCAGTTTTTTTTTTTCCATCCCTCTCCTGGTCTGACTTTCTCTTGAGCTCTCCTGGGGGCTTTTATCTTACTTGCAATCTCTAGCAGGTGGCAGTATGGAGGGGACCACATAGGGCTGGAATCTGGAACCTGATATTACTTTAAGTTAGAAGGGTTGGAAACTTTATTTTTCTTTCTCTTTACTAATAAATGCTTATAAATTTAGTATAATGTCTTCAAGATTAATTTATATTTATTATAATTGGTAGAGGGTAAAGTGAGGGAATCTGAAGATACTCTTAGGACAAGATAGGGAAGGGATTTTTAGAATTGAACTCGTATCAAGAAGAAGAAGGACGCAGTTGTGGAGATAAGGAAAGGATTTTTGGAAAGGTAAGTGAAAAGTAAGGGAGAAGGGGCAAGGGAAAGACCTTTGGAAAAGCAAACTAATTTGGAAGTAGGAGGGCAAAGGGAGAAGATGAAGAAGGATTTTTGGGAAGGTGATATTGGCCAAAGGAAATTGGACATTTCAGGAGGGATACAGTGGAAAGAAAAGAAGAAGGGGATAAACAATGAGAAGGAGATGGATGGAAATACATAGCTAGTAAGTATGACACTGAGTATAAATGGGATGAATTCACCCAAATACAACAAATAGAAGAAAGGATCAATAACCAGGATCTAACAATGTGTTGTTTATAAGAAATACACTGAAAATGAGAGACACACATAGAGTGAAGGTGAAGGACTAGATTAAAATATACTGTGACTCAGCTGATCCAGAGAAGGCAATGGTAGCAATCATGATCTCTGACAGAGTTAAGACTAAAATGGATATAATTGGAAGGGGTAAACAGGATAACTATATTATATTGGGGAGTATTATATATAGTAAAACATTATCAATACTGAACATGTATGCACTAAGTTTTTTATAGGATCCACATTTTTAAAGTAAAAATTAAATAAGATAAATATGGAAATAGAAACAAAATAATAATGGCAAGGGCTTTAAACTTCCCCTCTCAAAACAAGGTAAAGCTAATAAAAAAAATAAATAAGAAAGAAGTAAAGGAGATGAATAAAACCTTAGATAAGTTACATATGATAGAGATATATGTAGGAGATCTCCATTCCTACCCCTACCCCAACCTGCATGAAGTTAGTAGTAGATCTAAATTTGAGTATATACATAATCCATATTTTCTGGGTGGGATAACTTTTTTCTCACATATTTTCTGGTGGGATAATAGTTCAGAGAGCATAAATATTCTGCAAAAGTCTTACTTTAACATTCATCATACTATGGAGATAATTCTGCATTCCTGAGAAGGTTGTGGTATTGGAACAAAAAGTTCCATTGGGTATGACCAAGTAGAAAGACATGATTTTAGAAAGAGTATAGTCCTGGCAACAGATTGTATCTTCTGCATAAGGACCAAGCTATCTAAATATGGTCCTGGGAATGTATGATAACTGAGATCCAGATGGATTAAAGAGCTAAAATTAAATGCAGATAGGAACATGGACAAACAGGCCTAATATTGCTAAAACATCTATGGATTGTTTTTTTTTTTTTAAGAAAACAAGATGGAAATGCACATTAAGAGCCGTAAAGCTCTGTTTATGCTCACTGACCTAGGGACCCCTTTGCTAGGATTAGGCCCTAAGGGCATTATTGAGAGGATGAAAAGCTGTGTATGTATAAAGATATTCATGGAAGCTTTGTGTGTAAAGACAAAATAATTTGTAAAGACAAATGCAATGAATGGGAGAAATGGCTGAATAGATTGTAATATTTGAATGTAATGGATTGTATTATGTTATTAGAGATGACAAACATTTGAAATATAAAGAAAATAATGGAAATATATGAAGAGATGAAAAGAGAATAAGAATAATACATACAATGATTACATTAAAAAAAGCCAGCCAAGAGAAAGAAGTATCCAAGTAAAACTAATTCAAAGGGAAATCAAAAGCAGAGGATGTTTATATTAGCACACATGTATAATTTACATATTTTTAAACAAAGTGTAAATAATGTGGAGTTTGTGGTTTTGCACATAATTTTTATGCCCTTTCTCTGTTAATTATTTCCTATTTATCCTCTATGGGGCAGGTAGGTGGCACCATAATATATATAGAGTGCTGGGCCTGGAGTCAGGGAGACTCATCTTCTTGAGTTAAAATCCAGCCTCAAGACATTTACAAACTGTGTGATCCTGGGCAAGTCACTTTACTGTGCCTCAGTTTCTTTATCTGTCAAATGATCTGGAGAAGGAAATGGCAAACCACTCCAGTATCTCTGCCAAGAAAACTCCAAAAAAAGACTATAAGGAGTTGGTGACATAGTGATTAACATGACTAAACAACAACAAAATATGTTGTATAAAAATATGTAATTAATTCTACCTACTACTTTCAAAACTGGTCTGATTATCTAAAATTCCTTCTGTTCTCTTCTGTAGATTTGAAAAATGAATTTTAATGACCCTCTGTTTTGGGTTTTTTCCTTTCTTTCTTTCTTTCTTTCTTTCTTTCTTTCTTTCTTTCTTTCTTTCTTTCTTTCTTTCTTTCTTTCTTTCTTTCTTTCTTTCTTTCTTTCTTTCTTTCTTTCTTTCTTTCTTTCTTTCTTTCTTCCTTCCTTTCTTCCTTTCTTTCTTTCTTCCTTCCTTCCTTCCTTTCTTTCTTTCTTCCTTCCTTCCTTCCTTCTTTCTTTCTTTCTTTCTTTCTTTCTTTCTTTCTTTCTTTCTTTCTTTCTTTCTTTCTTTCTTTCTTTCTTTCTTTCTTTCTTTCTTTCTTTCTTTCTTTCTTTCTTTCTTTCTTTCTTTCTTTCTTTCTTTCTTTCTTTCTTTCTTTCTTTCTTTCTTTCTTTCTTTCTTTCTTTCTTTCTTTCTTTCTTTCTTTCTTTCTTTCATCACTACTGCTAACTCTGGAACATCCTCCCCCTAATTAATAACCCAGAGAAAATGGGAAAACAACCCATAACATAAGTCTAGAGCTCTCTGACCACCATGAAACTTTTTTAGGAGAGCTCTTTAGTTTTGCTGCTTCTTTTTAATGACTTTAATGGCCACCCACTTTTGGAGGCCATCAGAAGTCATGGTCTACTGGCTCTAATTTTGCTGTCCATCCCTCTTCCTACTGACCTGAAGCTTCTTACTGACCTCTTATCCAATTTTGAAGTAGAAGATGTAACTTGCTAGAGTTTCTTGTTGGATTTCTTGATCATTATTTGATCTGGTGAAATTTTTAAGATTTTGTTGAAGTAAATACACAGGAACTAGATAGTCTGATTACCAGCTGGGCAACCACCTTGACTGGAACTTCTTGACCATACTATCTTTATATGAAGAAAGGTTCTAGGGCAGGTAGATGGCTCACTGGATTGAGAGCCAGGCTTAAAGATAGGAAGTTCTGGGTTCAAATCTAGCCTAGACACATCCTAACAATGTGACCCTGGGCAAGTTATTTAACTCCTATTGCCTAGCCCTTACTACTCTTCTGCCTTAGAACCATTGTACAGTATTGATTCTAAGATGTAAGGTAAGGGTTTAAAAAAATCCATGTATATAAAAAAAATTCTGTTAGTCATATTAGAGTAGGAGGAGTTACTGGAAAATATTAGTGATGTAAAAAGTAAAGAGAGTCAATAAAATTTTTTTAAAAGAAAGAATGTTGAGCTTATACACAAAAGTGACATGACCCTGATTAACTATGTGACCTTCAACAGGTCTCTTAATCTTGCCATCTCATTTTTAACATGTCAATAATCTGATCTGTATTGCCTATCTCATAACATTATTATGAAGAAAGAGCTGGATAAACCTTAAGGTACATGATAAATGTGAGTTATTAATATTATCATTTTAGTAAGATTATTCAAGAATTAAAGAATATTATTATTTGTATATGCTTCCAAACAGTGAATTTGGATTCAATTTTCTTTTAAGGTAATAATTTAAGGAAAAATTAGTCTAAAATTGATGACTTTGCTAGGAAAATGATCTATTTTTAGAAATTTTGTCTTTAATTGACTTTTAAAAAATATTTATTATCATTGATTTTATGATAGGATGTTTCCATAGTGAGTGTGGTACCATTCTTCATCTCTTTCAAGGAGAAACACAAATAGGGGTGAGAGACAGACATTAAAAAAAGTCACAGAGTCACAAATAGCATGTTCCTAGGTTTGTACTCAAATAATTTCCATCATGGCAGGACGGGCCAGAGCTTGTGCTCCTGGCATAATCTTTGAGGATCAGGGTCACTACAGTGCCTCAATGAGACAGTGTAGGCATGGATACAAGTGAATGAAATACAAAGGTGATTAGGAAAACATAGGAGGTGATAAGTGCCATAAGAGAAGTTCACAGGCGGGTGAGAACACTTCTGGCTAAGAGGATCATGAAAGGTTTTATGAAGAAAGTAGCATATGATAGGACTTGAAGAATAAATTGGATAATTAGCAGGCGGCAGTAGAGGAACAGGCATAGAGCATTCTAGTAATGAAAGCAAAGCAAAAGAAGTGGGAAAGTGTAAAGGTATATTTGGACCATAAAAAGAAGTCTAGTTTGGCTAGAATATATTGAATGTATATAAGAATGGCAGAGGGTGGGACAGGGGGAGGAAGCCATGAATATATTGTGGAACCCTGTTAAGGAGTTTCAATTAAATTTTGTAGGCACTGAATTTACCGAATGTTGGGGCCATGGATGATTATTGACCTTAGAATCAGAAGGCTTAAATTATCTTGGCTTAGCCACTTACTAGCTAACCTTGGCTAAACAGCTTCATCTCTCCATACATGTCTCTTACTTGCAAAATGGTGATAATAGCATCTGTACTATCTATTGTAGAAAGAGTAGTTTTGAAGCCAGCACTTTGTAAACCTTAAAGCACCTTGTAAATGGGAACTACCATTATTATTGGGGCTGTTTATTAGAAAGGTTAGTCTAGCAATGGTACATAGGGATACATTTAGAGAGAGAAAAGAGATTTCATAGGGAAATCAATTGTAACATTTTTTAATAGCTCATGAAACAGTTAATAAGGACCTGAACTAGGGAGGTGGCTATGGAAATAGAAAGGAAGAGATGAAAGGAAAATATATCTTGGAAGTACAGTTGACAGAACTTTTTGACTTATCAGTTGTGAAGAGAGAGAGTAGAGTCCAAGAACTTTCTAGACTTAGTTCCTATTACTCGCCTCCCATAATCTCTGCTACATAAACTGCTCCCAGTGTAGATCACATTCCATTCCAATTCCATGTTCTTTGCTTTTGCTCAAGTGGGTCTAAGAATCTGGAAGACTTTATCTTCTTCCTTCTGCTTCATAGTACACTTAGCTTCCTTTAGAGTGCAACTCAGGTACTACCTCCCACAAGAAGTCTTTCCCCATCTCCCTTGTTGTAGCCTCTCTGCATCATCCAAGGGTCCAGGGAAATTTGAAGATGAGTCTTGGTGGAGCAAATTTTGAGATTATACACAAGAAATGGATTCTATATTTCCTTCCCTCAAGGTACAATGATTCCTTTGTGGTGAGTACAGCAACCAGTTATTCCAAAGTAAAAAAGATATCATATGTATATGATCTCTTAAGGCAAGCTGCTTTGGTATTTAAGAGATGACCTATAGGGGAAATCTAGACAACAGATAGATATTGCTTCATGATCTGGAATCTGTGGCTAACCATGTCTATTAATGAATTCTTTTTATAGTCATGGTTATCAGAGACAAGGGGAAGGGAAACCTCTTCCCTTTGGTATTTTTTTTTTATCCATGAGAGGGGAGAATGAAAGCTTCTTCCTTCAAGGGAAACTGCCCCATCCATAGAGAAAATCTTGACTGATGAAAAGGAACAGGAAAGAGAACTAGATAGTTAATAGTGACCACCTTTCCTCAAATGAAGGAGAGTGCTACCCATTTTCTATGTCACTTTATTCTAAGTATGATAAAATACTGTGATCAAATATTTAATTTCTAATTGGTACCAAGAAGAGACATGACTGAATGAATTACCCCCAAGATATGGGGGGCCTGGAACCAAAATATAATTGATGTAATTTAATATTTTAATATTTTGCCAATATTTTTCTCTCTATTATGACTCAGGAAAATATGAGGTTACAAGTAACTTTTGAAATGAATATAAATGAATATTAAAGGCTCCTTCATGGGAGGGGAGGCATCTAGGTATTTTCAGGCTTTAATACCTTTAAGTTACCTGCAAACTGTTAGGAGGTCCTGTGAATTTTAAAAGTCTCCATCTTGGTCTAGCACCCAAAAAAATCGTGCACACCCACACTAAACGGGCATGTGCTAGTCAATGACAAATCAGAAATAACTAACTGCCCACCTGGGCTGTCCTAAGCCAAGCTAGAGCCAACCATTGGCATTTGTGAGACACAGGAAGTGAGGTAGGGAACAGCCTCTGGAATTCGCTCACTTCCTGTGTAGAGAGCTAGAGAGGAGTTGGTGTTAGGAGCTTGGAGAGGGAGGATGCCCGCAGACAGCTTTCCTTCAGATTGGTCACGTGAGTTAAGGACTGATTCTTTCCACCTGGGCCTTTGGGCCTAAAACTCCCTCTGCCTTGGTCAGAGGTTGAGTAGCCCCTTTCCCTTTTCTCTTCTCTCCTTCTCTCCCTATCCTTTTCCCTACTCCCAGTGTGATTAAACCTCCATAAACTCCATTCTGACTTGAGTGTTTCATTTTTAGGAATTTCATAAGTAAATTCCTTGGCGGCCATTGTTCAATATTACATAAATCCTGTAGCCACACTTTAACCATTACAATGTTATAACCTCTCCCAAAAGCCCTAAATTTCTACCATTACAGTCCATATGAATAGCAGGGAAGACTAGATTGACTAGAACGCCATCTAATAGGTAACAGATATTGGATAGTTAACCCATATCCCTATAAGCTTCTAGAGGGCAGGGACAATGTGAATTTTCCCTGGTGCCTGACACATTGCCTTGTACATAGTAGGCACTTAATAAATGTTTATAGACTTGAATGACATTGAGTATCATTCTTAAAGATAAGATTGAAAGAGGAGAAAGAGGTAGAAGGTACAGTGAAGTTTTGAGTTAAGGAGGAGAATTTTAAGAGCTCTTTAAGAGCTCATCAATCTCATTAAAAAAGGATGGTTTGGTCACATATGCTAAGATTGAAGGAGATAAACTTCTATATAATCAGGCTTGAGAATGAAGCAAAGAATATGAAACTCTTGTTAGAATATGTTTTTTTATTCCTCTTGGACTTAAACTCAACAGACATACTAGATAGAAAACAAAAATTCTAACCTGACAGCATTATTGAAAAGCATTAGATACAGAAATAACTGATGCTGTTGATTTTACTCTTAAAACAACAAAATGTTAACAAAGCTTAACTTTTAAACAAGATTTTAAGAGTAGGATTAAAGATTTTCTTACTCTTAGAAAGCAATGGAGATCCTGATTTGTAAAAATATTCGAGATTTAATTTGATCACTCATATGAATTTATCTATTATTCTTCTGTTGCAGTCCATTATGTGATTTTAATACTTCAGCAAATCTGACCCAGCTAAGGAGTCTGAAACACAATAAATAATACAGTGGAAGCCCACTGAAAGTGATTCATTATACTACTGATTCATATACACACCTTCTGGGCAAGGAGGTCCAACTTACTAAAAGAGCAAGCCAGAATTTGATATTCCACAGGCATGGGCATAGTGTAGCATGGTGTGCATGGAATGTCCTGAAATCCAAAATTATACATCACTTTTTTTTTTCTCCCTGGAAGTTCAGGCTTTAGGGGAAACCTGATAGCTGTCCTCAAATAATTAAAGGGCTGTCCTGGAGAGGAGGGATTAGAATTATTCTGCTATGCCCCAGAGGATAGAACAAGGAACAATGGGAAGAGATTACCAAAAAAGAAAATTTAGGTTTGAAGGAAAGAGAAATTTCTTGAAAATTAGAGCTATTGAAAAATGGAATGTCCCTTCTTTTGGAGGTAGTACCATTTCCCCTCATCTGAGAATTTCAAGCCCAGGCAGAATAGCCACTTAGACAAGATGGTCTTTGACTATTTTGTCCCAGGGTGCAATCATCATTGGAGATTCCATGATTCTTTGTGATTTGGTGAGCAAATTCCCAGGAATCTGATGCATTTTGTCATTATCTTTTTTTTTTTTTAGAAACCCTTACCTTCCTTCTTAGAGTCAATTGGCTCCAAGGCAGAAGAGTGGTAAGGGCTAGGCAATGGGGGTTAAGTGACTTGCCCACGGTCACACAGCTGGGACCAGTCTGAGATCAAATTTGAACCTAGGACCTCCCATCTCTAGGCCTGTCTCTCAATCCACTGAGCCACCCAGCTGCCCCCTGTCATTATCTTAAATGGAATTTTCCCACTTGTTTCTTTTTCCTATGTTTAGTTGGTAAGCTTTTGAAAAACTAATGATTTTTGTGGATTTATTTTGTCTCTTATTACTTCAGAGAAGTTATCACCATGATGACATTTTTTTCCCAGAGTTTATCATGAAAAATAAACAAACCAGAAGGCTTATGTAAATCTGTTGAGGCACTATGCAGGGTTCTAGCCCTGTGCACGATGGTAATTCTGGGTCAAAATTCTTGGGTCTTTCACTTTTGTTTTTGGGCTCCTCTTCTGCATGAAGTCTTCATCATTAACAAATTTGGTGTCTTTGAGGTATATAATTAGGATAGTCTTAGAGATGGTCCATCTAAGATCCAAATTCTAGAGAATTTAAGGGTTTTATATATCTAATGTTTTATTTAAAGGTTCTTAAGGGCAGAAATTTTCTCTACCTTCTTCTTTAGCATTTTATTTCTTATGATTCTATTCACAAAGGAAACTTTGTCACTTCTTTGTAAATCACTCTCAGGTCTTCCCTTCTTATTTTTAGTTCTGCTTTTCCAACTGCCTGCTAGAATCTACACCTGGGTATCCTGCTGACATCTCAGACTCAACATGTACAAACTAAATTTATCATCTTATCTCTTATACTTGACATTCTTGTAAACTTTTCAATTTCTGTTGAAATATCTTCCCACTCACTTAGGTCTGAACACAGCAGTCACCTTTGTTTTTCCCTTTTCCTGATGGCTACCCCTATCTCCCAATCCAATTAGTTATCATGTCCTCTGAGGCTCTTATTTGACAATATTTTCCCCACATGCCCCCCCCCCCTTACCAACCCCATCTCCAATCACTCACACAGTCATATTACCTTAGTTGAGGTGCTCTTTATCACTTACCTAGACTATTACATGTTTCTCTTTTATTTTTTCCTCTCTTCAATACGTTCTTATGCAGAAACAATTGTCTTATGCTTGGCTCTGACGTGACACTTCCCTGCACAAAAATAATCCAGGGTTTCCTTAATACCTATAGAATAAAAGGTAGAATCCTTAGACTGACATTTTAAGTTAAGCTGATAAGCATTTATTTTTATTTCCTATTATGTGCCAGGTAGAAAGGCAAAAAGACAGTCCTTGTCTTCAAGGAGTTTATGATCTAAAGAGGGAGATAATTATGTATATGCAAACAACTATTAGTATATAACATATAAGCATATATAAGCAAATTATTTATCTATCTGTGAAAACTTGAAGGCATTCTCAGTGGAAATAATCTAAATAGTGAGATGAGGAGAAAAAGAGAGAGATCTCCACAATGATTTCAATTTTTTCATTAAAATAGGAGGCGGACTTCTCAGCTAAGAAAGTTGGGGGAGAGGTCGCCATAAGAAGTTTAAAGAGAGACGAAAAGATTTGGAAAAGCTGTTAAGAGAGCAAATTGGTTAGGAAGGTGTAAAAGAATTGTCTTGAGTCAGTGAGAATCCAATTGAGATGATGAAACACAAATTTGTAGTGGATCCAGTCAGTATTGTTTTGTAATTTTCTCCAGCTTCATTCAGTAACATTGGAATAGAAGTGAAGCACTTCCATAATCCTCTAATCAAATTTTCTAGACATGTTTCATATTGTTTCCCTTTACCTAGGAGAATCACCCACATTGTCCTTCGTGCCAAACTAGACTTACTAATAGCTATTGCTTGATCTCATCTGTAGTTTTCCACCTCTATGTATCTTTGTGGTAGATCAGATATACTTGAAATATATTCTGTCTTCATCCCCTTCTATTGAAATGAGGTGATATTATATAGCAGAAAGACTGTTGAATTTGGTAATAATCTATGCATCCAAGGGCAAATTTGTAGACTACCCTCTCTGAGCCTTAGTTGTCTCAACTGTAAAATGGGGGTTGGGCTAGACATGTTCTAAGGTCTCTTCCAATTCTTGGTCTATGCTCCTATAATTCAGTGAAATCTTTTTTTCCCTCTTAAGTTACCAACATAGGTGCCACCTCTTTCTTCTTTATTTTTCTGAGCTAAAGTAATCACTCCTTCAGATTTTTTACAATCTTTGGTGCAGATGTGTCCTTTGCCTTTATCAGGTTTATGTGTATACCATTAATACATGGCAATTATATTCCTTGAGGGCAGGAACTGTTCAGTAAGCACATTACCTAGTATCATACTTTGTATGTAGTAGGTGTTTTTTAGAAAATCAAATTTTTATTAATATCTTTTGTTTTGATGTAATCTAAATTTCCCCCAGTAATCCCTCCTTCTTACCATTTTTCCCAGAGTGCCAGTCATATTAAAAAAGAATATTTTAAAGAAAAAAGGAGAATAGGAGAAAAACAACCAATATAGAAATAATGTTTAAATCTGAAAATATACATGCAATTTCCACTTTAGTGAACTTCCTGCATCTGGAAAGGAAAAAGGGATGGTCTCTTTTCATATTTTTTCTTTGGGTCCAGGCTTGTTCTTTGTAATT
Source organism: Monodelphis domestica (assembly GCF_027887165.1). NCBI lineage: Eukaryota > Metazoa > Chordata > Mammalia > Didelphimorphia > Didelphidae > Monodelphis > Monodelphis domestica. The sequence continues at coordinate 432,901,504 of NC_077227.1, forward strand.
TTGAATCATTAATTTTCAATTGTTTTGGTCTTGTTCTTTCTATTTACATTTCTGTAGTCATTGTGCATATTTTTTCTTAGCTTTGCTTACTTTATCTATATTAATTCATATGTCTTTTTGTGCTTCTCTATATTCATCATATTTACCGTTTCTTACAGCACAGTAATATTCCATTCATGTACAATTTGTTTAGCCATTCCCCAGTTGATGGACATTTACTTAACTTCTCATTCTTTGCTACCATGAAAAGTGATGCTGTAAATATTTTAATGTATTTGAGGCCTTTTTTTTCATCAGTAACCTTCTTTGGATATATAGCTATTAGTGACCTCTCTGAAGCCTTTGACATTGTTGGTCACTTTCTCCTCTTTGATATCCTCTTCTTTCTAGGTTTTTGGGATACTGCTCTCCCATGGTTTTTCTCCTACCTATCTGACTGCTCCTTTTCAGATTCCTTTGCTGGATCCATTACAACCTTTTAGAGTAGGTGCCCTATTGAATTCTTTCCTGGGTCCTCTTCTCTTCTCCCTCTATACTTCTTCAGACTTCATTATTTCATCAACTCCATTGGATTGAATTGTCATCTCTATGCTGTCAATTCTGAAATATACCTATCTTCCCCCAAACTCTTTGCTGATTTTCAATCTCATATATCTAATTGGCTTTCAGATATCTCAAACTGGATATCCAAAAGATGTCTTAAACTCATGTTTAAGATGAGTTACCATGTTAAATATGTTTTAGATGCTTACTTAAAAAATTAGAACTCATTAGAACAAAGAATTCATTACCTTTACCCCTAAACCTTTCCCTCTTCCTATCTTTCCTATTACCATCAAGGCCTTCACTATCCTCCTAGTCCTTTAGGCTCACAACCTAGAAACTATCCATATCTCCTTATTATCTTTCACTCCCTATATGCCAATTATTGTTGAGGTCTGTTAATTTTATCTTTGTAACATCTCTCCAGTGCACCTCCTTCTCTCCTTTGACACCTCACCACTCTGGAAGAGGTCCTGATCACCTCATACCTGGATTATTGCCACAGCTTGTTGGTAGGTCTTCCTGCCTCAAATCTCTTTCCTCCCTCCAATCATTCCCCCTTCAGCCAATCAGTGATTTTCCTAAAACACAGGTCTGGTTCCCTCTTGTCTTAGGTTGAAATACAAAATGCTCTGTTTGGCATTCAAAGTCTTTCCCAACCTAGCCCCCTCCTATCTCTCCATTCTTCTTACACCTTTTTACCTACCACTTAAGCTTAGAGCTAGTGACACTGGCCCCATTGCTGTACTACAAAAATAACACTCTGTCTCTTGGCTCTAGGCATTTCCTCTAGCTGTCTCTTATGCTTAGAATGTTCTCCCTCTTGGCTTCCCTGACTCCCTTTAAGTCCCACCTAAAACCCCATTAGCTACAGGCAGCTTTCCCCAAGTTCTCTTCATTCTAGTGCCTTCCTTCTCTTTATTATTTATTTGTACATGGAGCTTGTTCATACATATTTGTTTGCTTGTTTCCCCCATTAGATTGTGAACTCCTTGAGGGCAGGGAACTGCCTTTTGCCTCTTTTTGTATCCCCAGAGTTTAGCACATTTCCTAGCCTGTAGTAGATGCTTAATCAATATTTATTGACTATTGACAGTGAAATCTCTAGATCAAAGGTTATGGACATTTAAAATGATTTATTTGTACAATGCCAAATTGCTTTCCAAAGTGGTTGTACTGATTCATAGTTCCACCAACAATACACTAGTGCTCTTCTTATAACCCCCTTAACATTGATTATTCCTGCTTTTTGTCATTTTTGCTAATTTACTGGCTATGAAGTGAAATTTCAGAGCTGTTCTGATTTAATTTATTAATCATATTATAGTGATCTGGAGCAAGTAGGTACTTAAAATGTTTTCTTTCACTGAAATTCATCAGTATGGACTCCCTCCATTGCTATGCAGATCATAAACTCTCCAGGCCTCAGTAGAAGACTTCATGACTTGCCATGTATGACCAATATGTTGTACTAATGGGAATAGAGGTTATGGGAAGATAGATACACTAGTACATTGCTGGTGGAGCTATAAATCCATACAATCATTTTGGAAATCAATTTGAAATTGTGCAAATCAAGAAACAAAAATGTCCATAACTTAGTTATATTGATAAAAAAGTATTGCCAAATAATAAAGACTTTATCACAGAATCGTAGTTTTAGAGATGGAAGGGATCTTGGAGAGGCATCAAGCCAATCTCCTTTATTTTGTAAAAGAGAAAACTGAGCTCTAGAAAGGCTAAATGATTTGCCGAGGGTCAGATAGTGTCTGTGATGGGATTCAAACATAGATCTTCCTGACTTTATATCCACTACTCTCGACACTGCACTCTACTGCTTAATTAACTAAAAAAAATAGCAAAGACTATGAAGGAAAGGAGATTTAAAGTCAAAGATAAAGGTGGGAACATCACACAAGACCATTAAAAAATGTCTATGAATGTTACTAACACAGCATCTGATATATGTGGTTTCAATATTTCTTTTCCCCTTCTTGCTGATTGCTATGAGATTTGTAAACATAATCTTCCTGTTGTTTTTTTTTCTAATTGCCCCATTCATTAAGTAATGTTAAAATTCTATGTCTGAAACATTAAAATTCATAACCATGGAAGTAATTGTTGTGCCACAAACACTGGATCATGCCAGTTGAGAATATATTGGTCAGACTGAGAGTGGCTGATTATATAGGAGAATGTTTATGTTTACATACAAATACTTCAATAATCAGCAATGCTAGAAATGGAAATATGCAAAAATATTCAGGGGTTAGGATTTTGTGCTTTGATGTCCCATCTATCAATGTGGTCTTTAATTCTGTATTCCCAAACTATTCATGATTTAAGCTAAGTCTGTAATGATTTCCTTTTTGTTTATGGTTTGTATGTTGTTAAAACTTCATCTTTTATGTAATTTGATTTTTAACTTTTTATGTGTTACTCAAGAAAACATGAGGAAGATCTAAACAGTAGATTTTTAGAGTCTCACAATCTAGAAATTAGAAGAGATGCAACTCTCCCAATTCTTTTTTTTTTTAAACCCTTACCTTCCATCTTAGAATCAAATATTGGTTCTAAAGCAGAAAAGTGGTAAGGGCTAGGCAATAAGGATTAAGTGATTTGCCCAGGGTCACACAGTTGGGAAGTGTCTGAATCCAGATTTGAACCTAGGACCTCTTGTCTCTAGGCCTGGCTCTCAATCTATTGAGCCACCCAACTGCCTCCTTCCAATTCTTAAATGGCTTTTTTGCCTGTCTAAACAGACATACATTACAGGTTTTTAAAGTACCTATTAAGCTTGGTTGGTCTTAAAGGTTCTTTACAACCTATAATATTCTTATCTTTCCAGGCAATAGTGGCTTACTTACTGTTCTCAAACATCTGTCTCTGCCTTTGCCCAGAATGTTTTCCCTCTTCACCTCTTCCTCTTGACATTCCTAGCTTCCTTGTAGATCCTGCCCTAATGGCCACATTCCATAGTGTAGCAAAGGAAGTTGCAAAGGACTGATTGACAGCCCTCAAGCCATGGATTCTACATGAGCTGGCTGGGTCAGAATTCTAAGGGGTTAGAGAAAGCAGTTTTTCAACTGACTCTCAGTCTGTCTGGAGTCTGGAGTTCAAGCCTGAAGGTGTGGATCTGGGACTCTCCCTGGACAAGCCCATCTATCAAGCTGCCTACCCTCATAATAACATCAAGCAAAGGTGAAGAGGAAGTTCCCCACTTCATTCTGGCGGACAGAGTGATTTGGAAGAGGATTTCCCTCTCTCTGGAGCTTCTAAGGACTCTGTGACTGGATCTCTGCTGCCTGACCCACTAAGGACTCTGTGAGAATCTGGGCTTTTTGAGTGGACTTATCCTTAGCTAGCTTCAGTGTAGTTTAGTTTAGACAAGTTTAGAAAATAACTATAGGGGGTTAAGTATCGGGGGTTAATTAGTAAGCTGGTCCATTATCCTCTTCCCTTCCCCATCATTCCCTATTTGTTAATAAACATTTATTTAACTGTTTTGCTTTTCCTTCACCCTTTCCTCTTCCTTAAATTTCCCATAACAATAGGGATTCTCCTTGTTTTTTTTTTTAGCCATTTGATCCTTCTCCTCTAAAGTTATCTTTCTTCTCATCTTTATGTACCATATATATATATATATATATATATATATATATATATATTTTTTTTTTTTTTAAGGGCAGCTAGGTGGTCCAGAATATAGAGTGCTGGGCCTGGAGTCAGGAAGACTCATCTTCCCTCAGACATTTACTAGGCTCTGAGCATATCGCTTAACTATTTGCCTCTTTCTTCATTTGAAAAATGAGTGGGAGAAGGAAATGGCAAACTATTCCAGTTATCTCTACTAAGAACATCCCAGATGGGGTCACAAAAAGTCAGACACAACTGAAAAATGACTGAAAAATAACCCATATCTTCTATTTACTTATTATTAAAATACAGAATCCTTGAGGGCAAGGATCTTTTGCCTTGCTTTGGATCCTTATCTTCCCTGGAATAGAGTAAGTACCTAATAAAAATACTTATTGTTTGATTGATATCTAGAACCAGATAAACATTTGTGCTTTATGTAGTTTTATTAACAAGAAAATTATATTCATTTTAGTGATTTATGAATTCATATGTCAGATATAATCATATGTGAATAAAGATTTCCTTCCAAAGATGAGAATAGAAAGGTGTGATTACTATTTTTTCAAAATGGAATAATATTGTGCTTCTTTTTCAGCCTGTGCTGATTCAATTTAATTAAGTGAACTATCACTAAGCACTCATTAAATACAGGACATTGTCTAGGTACTAGCAATAAAAGATGAAAAATGGACACTGTCCTTGTCCTCAGAGATCCTACAATCTAATTAGGGAAATTGGATGGGTACAATAAATCTATCTGAAAACAGCTTCTTTACCTGAATATGATTGGCTCTAGAATAGAATAAACAAAAAATAGAGAAATAGGGCCCACACAAACTGGATCTATTGATGTATAAGGAGGCTATGTTCAGGGAGTAGAAATTCTAGTAACTACCCCAAATGAAGATCCACCCTCCTCTATAAACATAGCACTTTGTTTCTTTAGTCATTTTAGCTTAATTTACTTTATTTTTTAAAATTAAATTATTTAGTCAATTTAGAACTTTATTCGCTTAATTTACTTTAAGAAAACCCTATTTCCACTTTTAAGCACTTCCCTTCTCCATCTTGCCCCTGTGCTTGGCACTCCTTCCAATTTTCTCTTTTGGGCTTTCTTTTCTGTGTTGTCTTCCCCCATTAGATTCTTAAGATCCTTGAGGCCATGTTGCCTGGCATATAGTAGGTGGTTAATAAATGTTTATTGCTTGACTGACCTAAGAGATTATTTTGTACAACTTTCATTTTGCAGATGAGAAAATTGAAGCCCACTGAGGTAACTGATTTTCAGAAGTCATAAATAGTATAGTCAGGATTTGAACACAAGATTCTCAATACCAGTTTCAGTGCTCTTTCCACCATGTTATAGCTTTGATGTCTTTTACTGAGAATATTAAACCAGACCAAATGACATTTCAACATTCCTTTCAGTCCCGTGATGCTATAATTACTTGGGAGAAAATGACTTTAATCAAAAAGTATTTACTACTTACTTAAAGTAGACCATGTGTCCAGCTCTAAGCTAGACTCTGCCAAGGATGTAAAAGAAGTAAAAGGGTCTACTACTTCCCATCCTAGTGGATCTCCCATTCTAGTCTAGGAGATTAGGCTAAACATAAAATGCCTAGAGGACAATATAAAAAGCAATACAGTTAATCCGGGAAATCCATGAATACCAACATAGTCTAGAAAGTCTTAATGGAGGAGGTTTTTTGAGCTATGCCTTAAAATTGGGATTGGATTTGGAGAGACAGAAGGGTAGGTAATTTGGAACTATGGGAGTTGGTGATAAAGATATTATTGGAATAGTTGCATAATTCGTTCTTTCAGCAAATATTATTGCAGTTCTCCTGTGTTCAAGGTCTTATGTTAGGAGTCATGGAAGAGACAAAGATGAATCTGAGAATCAAGAGTCAACATCTGAAAAGGTTTTGCAAACTTTATGTTAGCTATCATCATTATTATCAATTCAGAGATTCTTAACTTTTTTGTGTGTAATAGACACCTTTGACAGTCTGGTAAAGCTTGTGGTCATCGTCTCAGAATAATCACATAAAACAAAATATATTACAGAGGAAACCAATTATAATGAAGTAAAACCATAAAAATATTTAGAAAAATATATTCATAGACTCTGCATTAAGAATCTTTTCCCTAGTTATGCAATTTAAATTCCTTTCCCATTATTTCCATTATTCTAGTTGTCTCTAGCTATAATTATAGAAGATAATATCCTTTTTTAATTCCTGCTGTTATGATTTATTCAGCAAATAATGAACTGTTAGTTAAAACAAAGGAGAACACTCTGTTCCCTATATTTTCCATCTCATTTCCCTTCAGTATTCTTCCAGTTTACATTTGCTAAGTAGCTTTTTGGCAGCCTTTGATGCAAAGATTTACATAGCATCTGCTTCAGCTTTCGAAGACAAAATTTTATGTAATATGATTTTTAAATGATTTATCAGCAGGAACCTTAATTCAACTTCAAGAGTCAAAAAGAGTAACTGAGGGGTGCAAGGGGAAATATGCATTTGTTCTATAATAAAGTATCCATTAATCTATTCAATACTTGTCAGATTTTATTTTTAAATTTCTTTTTTAAAATTTCTTACTGCTTTGGTACTTAAATGAATCTGTGATCTCACTGGTATTAGTGTTTCCTGAACCAATGCAGGCCAAAACTCTCCTATGATTTCCCATTTATGATTCTTGCCCATATGTTCCCATATACTGTATTTGTTGGAGAAGATCCACTCACCATGTACATTCAAGAAGACTCTTTGAATTGTCTACTTTATATCTTAAATTTCTACTACGTGTTGTCCAGTCTACCTTCCTTTTCAACTGTATTTATATTCCATGATTTCTCTTATGTCACTCTTGTTAACATTTGACAGCCTAATTATGTCCATCATACGTATAGATTGTTAAGTTATTCATGATTTTAATTCTTCTGAGTTCATAGTATTATGAGATATGTAGCTATCTGCCATTATTGGGAGACTATTTTTTTCAATACATTTTATTGCATTAAAAAATTTCTTTTCAATGAACAAGCATCTGACTTTCTCCTTGTCACCCCCAACCCTTACTGAAAAATGAAAACTAAAATCTTCCAACAAATTATTCAGTTGTCTTTCAGTTTTGTCTGACTCTTTGTGACCCCATTTGGGGTTTTCTTGGCAAATGTTGTAGAATGTTTTGTCACTTTCTTCTACAGCCTGATTTTACAAATGAGGAAACTGAGGGAAATGGGGTTAAATGACTTGCCCAGGGTCACAGAGCTAGTAAGTATCTGAGGCAGGATTTGAACTCAGGAAGATCAATCTTCCCACCTCTAGGCTTGGCACTCTATCCACCATATCGCCTAGCTCTCTCCAGTAAATACACATAGTGAAAACAAATCCTTACATTGAATATGTCCAAAATGTGTATCTCACTCTGAATATATCTAGTTGATCACCTTTCTTTCCAGAAGATGAGCAGAATTCTGAATCATTGGTCCTTAGGAATAGTTCATTATTGTATTGATCAGAGTGTTTAAGTATTTCAAAATGAATTGTTTTTACAATATTTTTCTTACAGTGTAAATTGTTGTCCTGGTTCTTTTCATTTCATTCTGCATCAGTTCAAAGTATGGCTTAAAATGCCTGATCTTTTTCATTCTTATAACTTTCTGCTTGCCCCCTTCCTCCAGTTCTATCTGACAATGCCTCTCTCTATTCCTCCCCCATTTTTCTATGGTATTTCCTTTCCCCTCTCCCCTTCTTTTCTTCTTTTTCCTATTGCTTGTTTATATTTTACCATTTGATTTTGTTGTTTTTAGAAAATAGGAGATAAACCTCACCTTTTTCTTTCTGTTTTTCAATCTTTTGATTTTCAATAATTTGAGAGCCTGTTACTCAAGGTTTTGTACCACTTGTGGAAAGTTATTAATTCTATCCTCAAGTCTCTTTATAGCTCTTTGATTCTTTTCTAGTTTTTTCTTCTATTGCTCTCTTTTAACTTAAAATTTTAAATTCAGTTTTTAGTTCTTGCATGATTTCTTCTAAGATTTCTAAGTGATCTAATGGACAAGCTGTGTTTTTCTTGGAGGCTTTGCTTGTAGGGGTTTCAGAGTTATTCTGCTCTAGATTAGTATCTTGGGTATTCCTCTCTTCATAATGCTGTTTTATCTTTTTAAAAAAGTCATTCTTTCAGTTTTACTGGCCAAATTGGGAGCTTTGGAGACTGAGTATTGTGATTGAGGAAATATGGGCACAGACAGAATAATGATATACAAAGCAAGGAGAGCTCAAGAACACATGGAACCCAGATCATTGGGGGAGGTGATAGAGAGAGAATTCCATGGAAGTTTGAAGAAGGGACAATTGGACCCCCCAGCTGACTGGACTTGACTTCTGCTTGAAGGTGGTTTGAAGACAGACCACTTCATCTTCTCTCTGGCCATTACCTTTCTACTCCTATTGTGAGCCCAGAAAAGACCCTGGCAGGGTTATTGCCATCTTCCCTCAGAGGAAGATATTTCATTTCTTTTTTTTTTAAGAGACTTTCTTCACAGCCTTCAACAATTGATACAATTTAGAAATAGGGAAACCCTTTCCCTCCTTCTAAGTCTTCTCCTTATATCCTTCCCCCCAAGAGAATAAAAAGATCCTTTAACTAAAGAAATTGGTCTGAAGGGTTTTGTTATCAGAGGTAGGAGCTGATTTACCATCTGTGAGAAGTTCTGGATTAATTTACTTAGTGAGGAAGAACAGGAAGTAAAGGAGGGGCTAAGAAATCAGCTTCCTTCCTTCAATTACTTCCTGGAGTAACATCTTTTGACTCCCCTTATCATCTTTCTCAAACTCCCCTCTCCAATACAATTCTAATACGGTATATGATTCTAGCCCTTCTGAGAGATTCTTTACCCCATTGTTGGCTTGTACTCCTGCATAGCAACTGTGATTACAATCTAATCTGGGTGACCCTGAGCTCTGGGCTCTTGGTGCTGAGTTCTTCTTGGTCTCTCTTAGAGACCCCAAACTGGAGTACTGGGCTGGGAGGAAAGTCCAAGGTCAGTTCTAGATCTCCCCTTACTGCTGGCATAGCTTAGGGTTCTGGGAACTGAGTCTGTTGATCATGGCCCACCACTGTTCCATAGTTCTTGCCCTGGCTACTTTCCTATAGGCCAAATTTGTCATCTTGGACTGGAAACTGGACTGGCTCCACTGTAGTTCTTCCTTCAATTTTCCAATCACAATTCTGTCCAAAGTTTTCTTAGTGTGATATGAGCAATGTTCTCCTGACACAGCTTTTTGCTTCCCACCCACAACATGGAGAGGTTTTATCTAAGATGAGACAAAGTGACTGGCCCTGGCTTCCCTGATATAGCATCCTGGTCATTAAAGGGCATAAAAAGTCTCTGCTCCTGGGAATTCAAGATCCCTGAATAGAGTGGATTTTTGAAGACTAGATAAGTTCTTTCTATTTCTTGTTCTGCTGACCAGAAACATTTCCCCATGGAGACGATGGGGACTGCTTCCAGAGAAGCTATGTGACCCTTTGGCCTTATTGCATATCATTATGGTGTCATGGCATATTAAACCTCCTTTTGTTAATTGTTCAGTGACTCTCAAGTACCCCATTTTGTCCCAACATCAAACCTGAACTGAGAGTTCTAGTATTAGAGCTGTTTCTGAAACTTCAGAATATTGTTGGAGGATCCAGGCTGTACTGCTTCCTCCTATTCCTCCATCTCTATTGGTCTCTCAATATATCTTAAAGAAATGAATGATTTGGAATTTCTTTAGAGTGGGAACTTCCGCCTCTGACAGTCTCCAAATCCCTTTTCCTTTAAGTCAATGGTCTTTGAGAGTTGTTCTGGTCAAAGAATTCATCCCCTTTTTGAATTTAACTAAGCTTGTGCTTTCACTTGAAGTCGTTTCAGCTGTTTACAACCTGTTAGAACTTGTGATCTATAGTAATAGCTTTCAGTAATCCAGTATCTCTTCCCAGTTGTGGTGAAGCATCAGAGTATAAGACTTTAATAGTTATTTCTTGTGTGTGTAATATACACACATATAGAAGCTTATATATGCATATGTTAAAATTTTATTTAAGCGTTATGTGATAAACTAAAAACAGTTATGATTTTAATGTTAGAACAAAGTGTTCAATTTTTCACAAATTAATTTTGGCTTCAGGCAATGGTTAATAATCAGTCTCTTCAGACAGCAACTATTAATCCATTAAATACTTACTGTTAAATACAATCTACATCCTTGTTTTTCCATTGTGTTTCTGAAATATCATACTTCTCCCAGTGACTCAGTTCCCTCATCTGTAAAAAGATGGTTTTGGAATAGATCATCATTGAAGTTCCTTCCAAAGCTCATCTTCTATGATTCTTTTTTTAAAGTAGGAGCTAGAGGAGAGGAACCTAGAAAGTGTAGGACCACAGACTTAGAACTGAAAGAAATCTCAGAGACTATTTAATCCAACCTCTTAGTTTTACAGATGAAGAAGGTTAAAGTGACTAATCAGAGGTAACATTTGAACCCATTTTCTCTGACTCCATAGTCAGTGCATTGTAACAAACTGTCTCTTCTCTGGCTCCTTCTCAGAATGATTTTTTAGAAAGGCAATATTTTCAAAGTTTGAAAATGTCTTAAAGGTCATCCTTGCTATTGTTCAGTAGTGTCCAACTCCTCATGTGGACTACATATGTCATATAGACTGCAGAATGCCATTATTGTGCATGGGTTTTTCTTGGCAAGATCCTAGAGTGGTTTGCCATTTTCTTCTTCAGTGGATTAAGGCAAACAGAGATTAAATTACTTGCCTAGGATCACACAGCTAGTAAGTATTTGAGGCAGGATATGAACTTGAGTCTTCTTGACCCCAGGCCCTGTGGCATTTAAAAGAGTGGGAGCCATAAACTATAATAGTTAAAATGGTTGAGGGTCATAAACTGTAGTGATTAAAATAGTGGAAGATATAAATTGTGATAGATATAAGAGTGGGTGAGTAAATTGTGACTGCAGGAAATATGTTTTCACCACAGTGTCTTGTTTTAAATCAATATATAAGGTGGTTGCCAGGGAAACATTCCCAATTATGAATATACCCAAGTCAACTGGGTTTTATAGAGACTTTAATTAATAATACAATGAGGAATCAAAGAAAGAGAGAAGGAGTAAGAAAGGAATAAGTATGAAGGGCCTTGAGCCAACATGCCCTAGACCTGAGTCTTAAGAGAGAGAGATCAGTCAGTCTTTTATCACTCACCACAAGATCTGTCTAAGCAAGGATTCTAGTGACACCAGGCCAGCTCCATCTCAGCTGACTCCACCAGCTCAATGCCTGAATCTGAATGTGCCCAATGTCCCCGAGAGAGTCCCGAGAGAAAGACACTTCAATTCAGCCTTTCCCAGCTGACTGTTTTCTACTCGGATTTCTCATCTCCTTATATAGGGCATTTTCTCCTTTGTCACCTCCCCTAAATTCTTACATCCACCAATCACAGTAGACGTGTTTCAAAGGACAGACCATTCTTAGTCCAACCTAAGAAGGTGTGGATTTTTGAGTAATTCACACCAGGAAAGCTCTGAGTAAGTTTCCCAGTTCTTCGTTCCTTGTAAATTCACAAGTTGCTTGACTTGACTTGACTTAGACTTAGCACCCTTTTTGCCTTATTATAAGTATGGGTTTAAGTACTTTTCATTGTTCTGCAAGGAATTTTTTTCCCTAAAGCAGTCTTAAGTATGGGTGGAGTAGAGGTCTTCCCATTTCTGATCTAAGTAGAGTTCTCACATTTTAGATGGGGAATGGTCCCTAAAGGGAATTGTCCCAATGGAGAATTCCCCAATGGGGAATTTTTTAACATTCACAAGTCTGAGAAATTTCAAGATTCACAGCCCAGTGCAGCAACCTATTGATTGATTGATATTGACCAGCAATCTAGCTGCCTCTAAATGTTTGCCCTATACTCCAACAGCAGTCCCTCTGTAATATCTATGGCAAGTAGTCATCTAGCCTCTACTTTGAGAATCTGCTACTCTTGAGGAAGTCCATTCAATTTTTGGAGAGATCTAATAATTGGGAAGTATATTGATATTAAGCATTAATCCATTTGATCTTTGATCTATTAATGGGATTATTATTTAAAGTGGTTTTTTGCATATTAATGATTGCTAAATAAACTATGCTTTAAAAATATGGGTTCGCATTAGGTGACATCATTGTTTCCCAGTTACTTAGCCTATAGTGCCTTAAACACGTAGCAAGTATTTAATTTTTATTTAATTTATTTGAATATAAAGACAGTAGTAGTCACATTTATAATTCCTGATAGCAATCCTAAAGCCAAAAAACAGGGCATCTACTAAGTTGGAATGTCAGGTTAGATCACTGATGTTCTTAAACATGTTTTAAATAGTAATATTTGGATGGCTGCCTTAAAAATGAAGATCTTGAATTAGCCAAATTATGACTTGAAGTAATTGAGAACAAAAGCAAGTGGCTATCTATAGAAACAAAGGTCATGAAACATCCCACTAAATCAGCGACTGATTAATTCCCTTATAGAACTAGCTCTCTGCTGTTTTTGTGCCTTTATGTAGAACATTCCCCATAGTTGGAATGACCTCTTATTTCCTGGTATGAGTCATATCTTCAAAGCTAGGTTTAAGAGCTATGTTTATGAAGTCTTTTCTGTTCTCACACAGTTTTTTCTCCAACATAGATTGCTAAATCCTGACAGTTTTACATATCATAACAGCTCTTGCATATATGCCCCTTCTCTCCTCTGATGCCGCCACCATCTTGATGCAGGTCATCATCCCTGAACTTCTACAGGAGCCCACTGAGAGGTCTCTCTGCCTTCAGTTTCTCCCTACTCCAGACCATTCTTTGCCCAGCTGTCAAATTAATCTTCCTAAATTTCAGATCTGACTATATCCCTTCCCTTACATTCCTCTCCCCTACCATACCCCATTCAATAAACTCTAGCAGCTCCCTCTTACCTCTAAGATCAAATTGGATATCTTGTTTAACTTTTAAGGCCTTTTCCTGTCTGGTTCCCTCCTACCCTTACACTGTCCTTATATATTACTGCCCCCCTGGTCCTCAGTAATCCTGCAGCACTGGCCTCTTTGCTGTTTCTGGTATAAGACACTTCATCTCTGGGCATTTCCACCAAATGTTTGCATGCCTGCATTTCTCTTCCTTCTCATCTCTGTTTTCTTGTTTCCTTCAAGTCCCAGCTAAAAATCTCACTTTCTAAAAAACCTTTTCCCCATCCATCTTAATGCTAATCCCTTTTCTCTATTGATTATTTCCAATTTATTCTGTATATATCTTATTTAGACATTTTTATTTTCATGCTGTCTCTTTCATTAGCCTAGCAGGTGCTTGAGAGTAGAGACTTGCTGCCTTTCTTTTTATTCCCAGAACTTAGCACACTGCCTGGTACATTGTAGGTGCTTAATAGATGTCTGTTGGCTTGCCTTCTCCCCCACTTTCTCTGTTATGTGGTATATATTTTGTATTTGATTTTTCTAAGTGTTTTCCTATTCCACTAGGACATGAGCCGCTAGAGAACAGGGAGAGTTTCATGTTTATCTTAGTACCCCTAACAGTATCTTGCACATAGCAGTAAGAACTTACTAAATACTTGTTGAATTGGGGTGATTCACTAGAATTATCAGTGTAGGTAAATGAGAGCTAAACATTGCTTAATGAAACATTAAACGGTTTGAACTTATGAACAGTTATGATGGTCACGTTCACGGAATGAATTCAGAGGTAGGCTTTTACTTTGGATGCTAATGACAAATAATTGGTGCCATTTTTGAGGTTTGAAATACACCCAGGTATAGAGGGTATCACGTGTAGGTAACTGAGACACATATGAAAAAGATGCCCTAGGAATTTCGTGGCAGGATAGTTATATGTCTAAAATGATGACAGATTTCTTTCCAGTCTCTTGAAATATGCTTTTTTAAAATATCGTCAGATTTTGAATGGTATTGCCTAGAGAAAGAAGACACTGCAGTGCCCCCTGCTGGTGAATGGCAGCTCAGTGTTTCCATCATGTCAGTGATTGACTGGACCAAGCCTATTGCTGACATCAAGCTCAGGGTGATGCGGAGCCCTGCCACTTCCTTTCAGATCAGATCATTAAAATAACAGAAGGATATTTCAATAGAAAACGAACTGCTCACTGATTTCCCTATATTTTTTAGACATGATGGTTTACTGTTCTTGAGTTTGGCTGCAAAAATATGAATCCTTCATAAAAAAGTGTTTCCATATTTCTGCCTTCATCTTGTTACATTTTATTAACCCATTCCCCTCTCTTCCCAAGGTCCTCATTCTCTCCCAAGAGCAAAGCCAAATCTAAACCTTTTAAGTGAAGCTTTATGTAGCAAAGGCTTCAGGGTTGTATACATTGGAAATGCATTTGAAAGATATGTCTGTTTTAAAATAAAAAGGTCCATTCGCTTGCATCTTCACAGTGGTATGAACCAGATGCTTCAGTGTAATTGTCTAAATGAGAGGGTCCTCTTGGCAGATTTCCTATAAGCAGTTATAGAGGAAGCAAATTCAAAGGACTAGATGAGTGTTTTGGTATTTTGCTTCTGGCCAGTGGTGATGGTGAACATGTTAGTGAACAGTTATCCATTTAATTATGTTAATATATCAGGAGGGATGCATTGCTTTGTCTGCAGCTAAGGTGAACCTATTGCAGCACAATCTCTTTTTGGCAGCTTCTAATTTAGAACTACAACACATTAATTAGGATTCACATTTCCCAGACAGGCAGACAGGCTTTGCCATTGACCTAAAACTTCTCTATGTTTCTTTTTTATTCCTGGGTGAGAAATCATAGCCTGCTGGTTACTAAATGGAGACCTTGATGCTTTTTTAGTTGTTGTTATTGTTCTTTAGACGTTATTTAAATTCTTTGGGTTTTGTATTAAGTATTTACAAATTAAGCTTTATACATCAAAAATAAACCATTTAACCCTCCTTGCTCTTTGTTAGGCTCTTTTCTTCCTCAAACTTCCATTTCTCCCTTCCTTTCTCTCTTTTAAGCACTAAATGGCTTATTAGTGTCATTATAGATTCTGAATAAAAAAAGCTGCATATCCTCTTAAAATATTGTTACCACATTGATTTCCCCGATTTAAATACTTAAAATATTTAGTGATGAAATGATTTTCCATTGAGTTTGTAGACTTTTTATAAATATAAAATTATATTTTTAAAAAATTGTTTTTGGTCTTTTATATGTTGCCTCAAGTATAAATAAGTTCATAAATAGTTTTAATGTTTCGTAGTGTTAGCACTGGCCTAGGAGTCAGGAGAACTGGGTTCTAATTCTTTGACACCTGTGCAAATCACTTCAAGTAATACAAGAAATATTTTTTAAGTGAAGGAATTAATGAAAAAAAGTATTTATCAAGAGCTATATTTTGTATCAAGCACTATTTTAAGTGCTGGATATACAAAAAGAAAAAGCAAGAAAATCCTTCCTCTCCAGTTGCTCACACATAAAAGGTAGGGAGAAAACACATAAAAGAAAATTTAATTACAGGGTCCTTGGAAAGGCCTGAAAATCCTAAGGGTTCAGCAGCTGGATGGATGGCAAGACCCAGGGGTCCTTACTCTATGTCAATAGTCATATGAAAATGTTGGGAGTCAGCAGGTTATAGAGTCAAAGCAGATGGTAAGGCCTGGTAGTCCTTTATATTACAGTTGATGGCTTCCATCTCATCTAAGCCACGAGAACAGTAAATTACTCAGATTGAGTTCTGAATGATCAGTAAAAAGGAGAAGGCAAGGAGATTGGGTGTCCTTGATGGTGATGGGAACCTTAGGGCTCTCCTGAGTGGACTAGGGAAGGGGTTGAGGGGAAACAAAAAGGGGAAGAATATTCCAGAATAGTAGTCTTTTGCATCCCCTCCCCCCAGTAGTAAACCTACTGTGTACTACTAGGGAGTGCTAGGTTTGAGGACACAAAAATGAAACAATTCTTGCTCTCAAGGAACTTTTATTATGCTGTTAGGAAAGAACAGGCACATAGTTAGATGAATGCAAAATATACTGAAATTCTCACATTTTCTAATGGATCTGTGTTTTAATAGATGTGACTATTCCTTCAACATTGCAAATTGCAACCCATTCATGGCAGCCCATCCTGTGAAGCTCTTGTAAATGCTCTCCCACCAGTGCAACCAACCAATCAACAAGATTTATTAGATTTTCTCTATGTCCCAGCTATTATGTTGAAGTCTAGGGATATAGAGATGAGGGGAAAAACAAAAACAAACTCTCCCTTCTTTTAAAGATATCATATTCTAGGGGGCAGCTAGGTAGCTCAGTGGATTGAGAGCCAGGCCTAGAGATGGGAGGTCCTAGGTTCAAATCTGGCCTCAGACACTTCCCAGCTGTGTGACCCTGGGCAAGTCACTTGACCCCCATTGCCTAGCCCTTACCACTCTTCTGCCTTGGAACCAATACACAGTATTGACTCCAAGACAGAAGGTAAGGATTAAAAAAAAAAGATGTCATATCCTAATGAAGGAGATAGTATACAAACAACTACGAATATGGAAGATGTATATAATGTAAATGGGAGACAATCTTAATGAGGAGGTATTAGTAGTCAGGGGCATTGGGAGTGATCCTTTTCAGAAGGTGATCTTTGAGCTGTCTTCCCTCCCCTCCCTTACTTTCTGTCTTAGAACCAATCCTGGTTCTAAGAAAGAAGAGTGGTAAGGGTCAGGCATTGGGGTTAAGTGACTAGCCCAAGGTCACACAGCTGGGAAATGTCTGAGGCCACATTCTGAATTGTCTTGATGAAAGCCAATAGGCAGTGTTACAGGCATGGAGATAGGCAGGGAAAAAGCTGGAAAAGCCAGGGTTGGAAGAGGCTTTAAAAGCCAAGTAGAAGGGGCATCTAGGTGATTCAGACCAGACCAGACCTAGAAATGGGAGGTCCTGGATTCAATTGTGGTCTGCTACTTTCTGACCTTGTGACCCTGGATAAGTCACTTAACCCCCATTACCTAGCCCTTACTGCTCTTCTGCCTTTGAATTCATACTTAGACTAGATTCTAAGAGAGAAGGGAAGACTTTGATGCCAGAGATTTAATGCTGGAGTTAATGAGGAGGAAAGTGGGGTGACATGGTTAAACTTATGATTTAGGAAGATCACTTTGACATGAAGTAGAAGATAGGCTGCAATGGAGAGATGCTTGAGGCATGTGGACTAAGAGGCTGACTATTTCAGCAGTTCATATTATGGATGTGAGGTGGTGAGAGCATGCTCCTGGATAGTAGCTGTGAGGGTGAAGAAAAGGGGATACACAGAAGAGATGCTGTGAAAGTAGTAATGACAAAAACTGGCAACAGATGGAATATGTGGAGCGTGAATGCAAGTAGAGTACCCAGAATGACTGACACCAGGGTTTCCAACCTGAGTGGCAGACTGAGTCACTGGGAGAATGATGATTCCCTTGAGAAATAGGGAATTTCACAAGATGGAAGGCTTTGAAAGGAAAGAGACTAATTTCTGTTTGGGACATATTTAAATGCCTGTGGGACATCCTGTTTGAGATATTCAGTAGACAATTGGTGATACAAGACTGGAGGTCAGGAGAGAGGTTAGATTGAGATAAATAGGTCCAAGAATAATTTACATAGAGATAATAATTGAATTAGTGGGAGCTGATGATGTGACCAAGTAAGATAGTAGAGGGACAGAAGAAGTGGACCCAGGACAAACCCTTAGGGGATCCCCTAGGTTAGTGGGAATGAATCAGAATAAAGAAGAGATACTTAAGAAAGAGTGGTCAGACAGACAGAGACCCAGAACAGAGCAGTGTTACAAAACCCTAGAGAAAAAAAAGAGCATTTAGGACAAGAAAGTGATCAACAGTGTTGGAAGCTGCAGAGATATCTAGAAGGATGAAGATAGAGAAGAGGATGTTGGGTTTGGCAAGTAAAAAAATCATTGGTAACTTTGAAGAGAGCAAGTTCAGTTGAACGATCCTTCCTTCATGAAGCATCTTACTTGCTCTCTCTTGACATTTTGAGAATATCAGTGGAATGCCTAGGCTCTCTATCATTCATTCTTTGCTCTTTATTTAGGACTAGCCCACCTTCCTTTTTATTCACGGATAGATAGGCAAATTATTTCAAGTGATTTTGATTTTTTCCCAGGGGTATTTGTAATGTTCTGGCTTGCTGAAACCAGCATGCCACCTTACAATAAAAGGAGCACATGAAAGACCACACCATCCACAAAGAATCACTACTTCCTTCAATTTGCACTCTGGGTTAGATTTACTACAGGACAGTAGAAAACACCATTGGCAAATATGTTTTCCTGTTATTATTCCTTGCCTGAAATAATCATGTGGTCAGTGAATACAATTATCTCTTATATCTTTCAAATAATTTTGAGCAACTGTGATATGTGTGGATAGAAGGCACTCTACTGGAGAAGAGTCTTTGGGGAGGTGCTTTATTCTACTAAATCAAAGGCCTTCCCTACTAAGGTTACCTTCCAGATACTCTGAGCATATCTTGCTTTATCTGTTCATGTACATGTCTTCCATGTTAGAATATACAAATTCCTTGAGGACATGAACTATCTTTGCATTTTTTCCTTTTTTTTTGGTTTTGTTTCTCTAGCACTTAGCAGTGCCTGGCATATAGTAAGCACTTAATAAATGTTTATTGATTGATTATTATCAACAAATAAATAGCCAGGGTTCTTGTATTGTCTATAACTTTCAGTTAATTGTGTGGCAGTAAAGGTGTGGCGTAATGTAAAATGTCTTTTTTAAGTCTGCCTATTCCTTTCTAGTACCCTCTTCAGGCATGCTTTCAATTTGTGGATAAATTATTCTACTAAAATTTTATGTAGAAAGGAAATTAGGAGTATAAATTGGTATTTGTTGATGTTCCTTGGTCACCTTTTTTCAGTATTAATAAAGTTTAAAACTTAGTTCCATACCTTTAATGTCTTCCCTTCCTTTAGATACTTCATGAAACACTCTGTCAATGCTCTCGCAATTGGGTCAGCTCCATCCCAGCTGTCCTCTTTGTATACTTGGTCAAATCCAATTGCACTTCCTGTGTTTGTTCTCTTTTTCTGTTATTTCTATCTCTACATTGCACATGTTGGACTACACTGTTAGAGTCTAGGTGTGATGTCTTTACCATCTTTGATGACACACCAAAAAAATGTATTATAAAAATGTTTGAGATCTTTTTCTTCTTGTTGTCATTCTTCTATTTTCATCTTTAAATGCCCTTTGGATGACTGATTGGTTGGTTCCCTTGTCAGACTTTCTTTAAACTGGTGTTACCTGCTGCCATTTTATGTTGATGTAGATACCGTAGATCCAAAGTAATTTTGGAGGTGGGAGTGAGAATACTAGAAGGATCAATAAAAAATCTCACCTTATTCAGGAGCTAAGCCTCAGCTAGAGAGAGAAATTAAAATAGGCAGGAGTGAGAAGGGAAACATTCTAAGCATGGAACAGTTTGTGCAAGGACCCACAGATAGCAGGTTTATGGGAAACAATAAGTAGGAAGGCTTGATCAGATTGTTGTGAGGAGTGGGGTCTGGAGAGGTCTGGAATATAAGGTAGAGTTAGATTGTAAAGGCTTTCCAAAGCCAAACTGAAGAGATTGTATTTTATCATGGAGGCTATCAGGAACCACTGAAGCTTCTTAGGCAAGGGAATAGCATGGTTAGTCTGTGCTTTAGGGATACTGGTTTGGAAGCTCTAGACAGGTTGGATTGGAGAAAAGAATGACTGGAGTCAGGGAGGTCTGTTAGAAGATATTATAATCATTCAGATCAGAGGTGATGAAGGGTCCAGAGTAGAGTTGTGGTTGTGCAAGTGAAGAGAAAGGGACAGATATGAAAGATATTCAAGCAGTAGGACTGACCAGATTTGATAAGTGATTGGATATGTAGGGTGAGAGAGAGAGAGCAAAGAGTCAAAAATGATGCTGATGTAAAATCTGGGTATCTTGCACTACAGTGGCATCTTCCTCAAAAATGGGGAAATTAGAAGGAGTGAGCTCAGAAGAAGAGACAATATGGTCATTTTTGACACGTTGACTTTGAGATACTAATAGAATATCTTGATGAAGATGCCCAGCATCTAGTCATCATGGGACTAGAATTCAGGAGACAAACTAGGACTGGATATATTGATCTGTGTATAATATACTAAACGGTGGTGATAGTTGAATCCAAGATAGTAGATAAGATGCTTAAAGAAGAGAGTATAAAAGGAAAGAGGAAGAGGGCTCAGAACAGAACCCTGATATGCCATCACATATTCAGCAAAGAATATATTTAACTTTGTTCTCAATTTTCTAATCTGTAGAGCACAAATGATAATCTCCACCTTGCCTCTCTCCTCAGGAGGTTGTTGTGAAGCTCAAATGAGATAGTACCTCGGACGACACTAAGGGATATGTCTGTGTGTGTTATAGTTGTTTTATATTTATTGCCTAGAGTAACTGAAACAAAATATACTCAGAGCCTGTTGAATTGCCAGAGTATGGATTTTTAAAAAGCAACTCTAGCTAGAGCTAAATTTTTTTGGATGTCTTTCAAATTACCATCTTAAAAAGCTCGACTTAAGTTATGTAACTATTACGAGCTAATAAATTAATTTAGTTTAAATTCAATTTGTTTAATATGAAAACTCCCAAATCTGTCTTTCCTACAGTTCAGAAAGTTTGATATTAAATTTTAATAGGCCAAGTTCCTGGCCCTATAGCAAAAAAATTTTCCATTAAAACATAAATTTGATAAATCTGATAATAAAATTGATTCTGGACAACATTCTTGATAGGGTTGGATTACCCTGTTGGGATCCTATAGATCTAGAGGCTGCCAACAATGGCTCTGGTCAGCCCCTTAGCTAACTCAACAATGGAGTAGTGATGTTTCATAGCATCCTTCTCTAGTATTTTCCCTTGGGTAATTACTCATTCCTGCCTCTTGCCCTCAGCATTTCTGCATCCCCCTAAGAGCAAAGTTGAGGGCACAATCATGGGCTCTAAGGATTCTAGATTTAGATCTAGAAGAGTCTAACACCCTTATTTATAGATGAAAAAACTATAGCACAGGGAAATTGTGACTTGCCTGGGCTCAAGTTCCCTTCCTGCTCTGCCTTCTCCAGCCATTTCTTAGATTATATATCCCTGAAACTTTCAGTTTCTCTCTTTCTCCTTCTCTACCTCAGTCTGGTTGACCTATAAAAGTTGTCAGAATCAAGTCAAGGGCTCCACATAACAAAAAAGTAAAAATCAAGGGGAAGACTGAATCTAAGCATGTGTCTGGATAAGAAGAAAATATGAGATCCTAGATAGGAAGCTGAACTGAGAGATTTATCAACGTTGCATTCATTTCAGAAATGGGCATGAGACAATGAAAACTGAGACAGGAGGAGGTCGCCCAAGTGCCTCAAATTAGACGGCATCAGTATCATGTTAGCCTACTCTAAAGCACTCTAGATTTTGCTACAGCAAATGACAAAATGACAAAAATGCTTGGAAGCACCCTGATTTTTACCTCGCCTCCTGCTGAGATAGTATGTGGAGGCATTTTCTCTTTAAAGAATACAAGAGGCAGGATTAAGAATGGATTCACTGAAGAACATTTGCTGTGCCATGCATTTGGGAATAAGCAATGCTATTTGAATTTGCCCAAACCATGATGTAATCACCGAAAATGCAATTGTAAGACGCCAAACCCCAGGGAGCCTATTAACAGTGTATCCTTTCTTTTTCCTGTGAGAATGTTATTGCCACTTACCATAGAGAAGATGGGAGAGGAAATGCTGCTCATGTGACTAAAGTCTTGCACCTATAGAAATGAGAAGTTTCTAATATGTCACATATATTCAGAATAAGATATAAACATAACAATATCGGACATTTTGACGGGTCAAACCTGTTATCTTTGTTAGGTTATATAGGAATGTGTGGGATATTATTACCTGAGCTAAATTCAGGTATGTGTTTTTCAAAATAAGACGTTGAATCATCTTACTAGAATTTTGATGGCATGTCAACTGTAAGCTATGGCTATAAGCTGTCTTGTGTCTCACACAATCAAAAGTTATGTTTGTCAATGGAATAGGAAAGGAGGTTTTCTGTTAGTTTAATCGTATAATAGACTATAAACTTTTACTGAGTTGGTATAATAAGTGTTATGTGTATAAATGAACTAGATGGACTTATTAGGGAAGGAAGAGGTCAGAGAAACACACTGAGGATGAAAAGGACCAAGAGATGGAGATTGAGAGATGACCTCTCCTTTCTTCCTTATTTTCCTATCTCTCCCCTACAAAACCTGTTATTCCCTGAAGTTTACTAAGTGATCTAAACTATGGGGGGTACATTTAAAATATTTATGGCTACTTTGACCATTTTTTTTGGTCTGGCCTTGCGAAATATTGCTCTTTTAAGTAGTCCTTAACTTATATGACACCTAGTTCTGATGTGACATTTAAAATAACTCATGCATAGATCTTATTTATGTAAAATAGTTGGATTGTTATATGGATGAATTGCTCATTCTGAGAAACCTCATTGTGAAAAACGGAAGATATTTTAGATGAACTATCAAGAATTTGAAAATATAACCTGTGTTTAGTACTTTACATCTTAAAGCTCTTTACAAATATTAGCTGATTAATGTGGAGAAGTTAAGCTTTTTTTTTGACCAATAAAATTGGTAACATTTATGAAATTCACATTATTTTCAAAGGTCACCTAATAATTCATCAACTTATCACATATCCTTTTAGATTTACATCAAATTCAAATAAGCTTTGCTCTGAAATGTTCCTCACTTATCAGTCTTTTTGGCATATTATATCTTTTCTTTCACATTTTCTCTAAGGCTGCTATAAGGTTATAATAATAGAGCACCTTGTTTTTAACTATGTAGGTTACTAACTATTTGAACTTTGTATTTTAAGTTGTGTTTTAAAGAAAGAACCTAAAATGTTTTAGAGTTACTAAATTGTGGTCTAATTATTGCATTTGTAAAATTCACAGATATTTATTTTCTTCTATTTTATGCTTCAGCATGAAAATCAGGAATTACAGATAGATCAACTGAAATGATGACCTTTATTTCTCAAGTAACACAGACTAGATGAAGAAGTTATTGAAAAAGTCACAATAATAACACAGCATTAAATGGAATACAAAGTAAGTACAGCCCAAAAAGGCTAAATCTAGTGAAACAGCTTAAGAGAGAAGATATTTGGTAAACACATTCGGCCAATCTCTCCCTTCTTTCCTCCCCTCCAGTCTTTCTTTTACCTTTCTATCATTTTTTCCTACCTCTCCGCCTCCTTCCCTACACCAGCAGTACATAAAACTATTCCCTTTATTGGTCTTTCAAAAGGTTTGACTGGAGATGAACCAAGTAGAACCAGTTTGTAAAATTCTGTTGTAGTTCATTTATCAAAATTTCTTTGAGCAGCTGCTAAATTTAAAGTACCAGGGGATCATTGTTTACTGTGAAGCTGCTTAGTTGTTTAGTCACCACACCAGACTTGCTGTTTGTTGTTTCAGAGCTACATTAAAAAAGGAGACGTGCAGATGGTCGAAAAAGGATGCTTTGCAACAATTTGTAAAAAATAACACAAAACAAAACAAAACAAAACCCAAGCCTCAAGAAAATGTATTTTTAAAAATCCATTTTAGTAGCTGTCATCTTTCCTAAATGTCAAAATGTTTGAAGCAAAATATTTAATGTTTTCTGAATGTTTGCCATTCTTGAACAGAAGAGACTTTTTGAAAAGACTGATGATGGGGTGTTTGTGTTTCATTGATTGTAATGCCTCCTTGATGTAGCATTACTGGAGAGTGAGCTTTCCCACATAAGTAGAAGTCATCACTTTTTAAAAAATGTTAACTGTTTTTGATAGAAATCTTTATAAAATATTTTTACAGACTTCCCTTCTTAAATAAAGCATGCTAAAATAATTCAGACTTTTCTTCATTTCACCTCAGCAACATTTTTGGATGCTGGCTACATGGAGGCACTTTGCTAGGCACTGGAGAGGTAAAGACCAAAAAAAAATCTTTGCCTTCAAATAGTTTATATTCTATTGAAAGATTATTATTCTATTGTCTATACATATATAGGGCAACATGGAAGGAAGGAAATATTTATATATATATAATGCATATTTTAATAAATAAATAAAAATGTATTAAGGACCTACTATGGTACTGTGATAAGCACTTTATAAATGTTATCTATTTGATTCTCACAACAGTTAGCAAATGTTTGATACTGGGTTTTGAACTCTGATCTTCCTGACTCCAAGATAATTATTTTATTTAGAGAAAAAGTAAGATAGACTGGGAGAAGGTTCATAAGAGGAATGAGCTTTCATGGATAGGTATGAGAAAGTGGGAAATAGTGTCTAGAAAAGGAAGCTTAGGCCTATATAGCTTATAGTTCAGAATCAACGAGATTGTGGATAGAGCTAAAAGGACAAGACGTGGGTAGCTAGGTGACTCAAAAGATGGAATGGAGGCAGCAAGATGTGAGCTCAAATCTGCCCTCTGACACTTACTAGCTGTGTGACTCTGGGCAAATCACTTAACCCTGTTTGCCTCAGTTTCCTCATCTGTAAAATGAGCTGGAGAAGGCAATGGTAAACCAAGAAGACCCCGAAAGGGATCACAAAGCATCAGACACAACTGAAAATGACTGAACCACAAAAGGGTAAGAAATTGTCCTGCTCTTTATAGTAGCAATAATATTGTTTATTTAATTATCAGTCCACATCAACTGTTGGGCTGTGAATAATATGGTAACAACTTTAGGTTGTTGAATGGCGTGTGTGTGTGTGTTTGTGCCTTCACCAAGTGGTCCCAGTTTGTTATTGTTTTCAGGCCTTATATATACTTTTTTAGGATTTGTGGATGGATTTTGGGGGTCTCTTTCATCTTTGCCAGCTTCCAACTTTTGCTCTAGCTATTTCCTGATTCCAGCTACTTTTCTCTTCTAAGTTTCTGTTTCTGATCTCATAAATTTGTAAACCAGATAACCATACTTAATGTTTCTGAAATAAGAAAAACTAGATTTCTAAAATGGGCCTAAAGAACTTCCATATTAATAAAATGCATGAGCTTTCAACAAACATTTCTATTCATCATTAAGTACCTGTTCTGTGTAACTATAGTTCTGTATAGACTAGGGATTGAAGACACAAACAAGCTGATTATGACAGGGTCTACCCTCAGGAAGATTTCAGACATAGTCTCTGACACTCCTCTTTTTGACTGCAGAGAGACTTTTTTTCACTTATGTTTTGTTTTGTTTTTTTTTCCAGGCAGTTGAATTTGCTAAAAAAATGACTTCCAGTTAAATGAGACCCACATCTGAAGCCTGGAGCCTTAGAATTAGGGACATTATGATTCAAAGAGTTCACCCTTTTTTCCTGTCCTAGGAATTATCTTGGAATTATGGGTGTTTTCTTAGGCACTTCTTTTGGCAATAATAAAGTTCTAGACTTTTTCTATTCCTTTGGTATTTTCCCTCCCTTCAGATGCTTAGGGACTACTTCCAGATAACTTAAATATTTGCAAAATTTTATCTTTTCTAGCATCAACCTCTCCTGTATATATTTAGTATAGTTTAGTTTCTCTTCCCATCTTTATTTTGTTCAGTGCCATTTCCACTTACTTTAAAAACATAAGAAGGATAAAGACATTAGGGACTAAGTGCAATGATTCTGACTTTCCTTGAAAGTCCTTTGGTTTGTTATAAAATATCTGTACACCTTTTTCATTTTTATCTGCTTATTGTCCTCCTTCTAGATTCATCCTTCAGATGATTTTGTTTGCTTGAGTCTCTCAGCTTTCTTTTGATTTTATTTATTTATTTATTGCTTGCTTCTATTGCCTTTCTCTGTCATAGGAATTGCTGGATTAAACCACTGTGTCTTGGTGTTTTTAGCATAGTTATTTTTTTATCCTTCTGAGAGAGATTTGTGGTTTCTTTTGATTGGTACTTTTTTTTTTTGCATTCAGAAGTTCTGGACAGTTTTCTTGTATCATTTCTTATATTATGGAATTCAGAATGTTTTTGTCTTATTGTTTTCTTCTGAGAGACCTATACTTCTTGTATTGTTCCTGCATAGCCTGTCTTTGAAAACATTTTGCTTGAATAAAGATCGTGTTCTTTTAACATGATTGATTTTTGCTTTTCCTTTATACATTTTGTATTCCCAAAAGAATTATTCTCTCTTTTGCTGATATGTAAAGAAACATCACTATGGATTCAAGCTTTTCTTCTTCTGACAATTATTTTTGCCTATGCAGGCCATAAATTATGCTCTTACAATTCTTTCTTGAACCATTTGAAAACTCCTTGCATTAGTTCCATGCTCTCTTGGTAATATAGAGAGTTCTCTGCCTTATCAGGTGTTCATTCAATCTCCTTTGTCTTGGAATATTTATTCAGTGATGTTTGGATTCATTTAGATGCCCTAGTGAACATCTTTTCTTCTGTTTTAATTTCTTTCCTGGTGATTTAGTTGTTCAACTCTTTAAGTGAGTTTTCTTCTTTCTGGGAACTTCAGTAGTAATTTCAGACTTTTCCTCTTATTTTCCCTGTAACTCATTTTTTAAAAACCCTTACCTTCCACTTTCGAGTCAATACTATGTACTGGTTCCAAGGCAGAAGAGTAGTAAGGGCTAGGCAGTGGGGTTTAAGTGACTTGCCCAGGGTCACACAGCTGGAAATTATCTTAGGTCATATTTGAACCTCAGACCTCCTTGTCTCTAAGTTTGGCTCTCAATCCATTGAGCTACCCAGCTGCCCCCTTTGTCACTCATTTTTTATTCCTTTTCCTTTAATCATGGATACCTTAAAAGCTGGATTTCAAAGTTATCTTAACCTTTTTTTTTTATGTTGGTAATTCATTTTTCCCCAGCCTTAAATTTCTGCCCCAGGCAACTTCTGGGGGAGGGGTCAATATTGGCCCTACATGGTTTACAGAAGACTTTCCTTCAGACTTGGTACCTTCCCCTTCTCCCACATGCTGCTACCCTACCTCTGGTCTCTCTGATCTTTAGTTTCCTCTTCCTGAATATTGTAACAGCAGAGTGCTGCAGCCCCAGTCAGTGTGCTTCTTCTTTCCTATACCTCTACCTCTTCTGTACAAAGTGGGGGATAGGGTTACACTTTGGTGCTTGTTGCCACAGAGTGGTGGATGGTTGGATGCTGATAGAGACTATGGCAACATCAAGGAAATTGATGAATATATCCCAGATCATTTGCCTGTGGGTCATTGGACTGCTTTGTCGGAATGTGGGGTTATTAGGGGAAGAAGTGCTGAGTAAAGAAGGTAGATATTAGGGATTATCTTTTTCAGTTGTTAAATCATTAGATTTTTGGTGTCTTAAACTATGGAGATGCTACAATTACTTTGCCTCTTACACATAATTATTATTTTGAGAAATTTGAGCATTCAGGAGGTCTGGAGAAAATGTCTAGTCAGCCACTTTGTTGGTCACATGACTCAGAAGACTTTCCCTCTGTTTATTAGGCAATACTATTCATAATATTTCACCATATTCAGTAAGATTTTACAAATGAATTTATGTTCAAAGTTGGTGTTACCCTTAACTGTCACTTGGTCATGTGATTGCTGACTGAGATAGTTTTTAGGGTCTTTTTCTCTTTTTTTTTTAAACCTTTACCTTCCGTCCTGGAGTCAATACTGTGTATTGGCTCCAAGGCAGAAGAGTGGTAAGGGCTAGGCAATGGGGGTGAAGTGACTTGCCCAGGGTCACACAGCTGGGAAGTGTCTGAGGCCAGATTTGAACCAAAGACCTCCCATCTCTAGGCCTGGGTCTCAATCCACTGAGCCACCCAGCTGCCCCCTCTTTTTCTCTTTTTCTTATGTCAGTTAGATGGTGGAGTCTTCTAGATACTCCTGTTTCTGAAAGACATTGTGCTGATTTTATCAGCCTACAGGAACATTATAGTCTCCTAAATGAGATACAGTCACTCTAAAGAGTTTGATGTAACTGTCTACATAGGAAAATCTAAATGGATGAAGAATTTTTTTAGACTAAAGTGTTATGCAAAGTGATACATGGTAAATCTTATCACTTTAAAAAATCCTTTAAAAAGTGAAATATATTCTTTTTGTGCTTCCATCACTTGTTTTTAAATTTGTCACTCATTTCACAGGGTTATTATATTTTTAAATTCATCATGAAATTTTACTTTTACCAGGTTGTATATTAAATATACCTCCTGATGGTCACCTTTTTTTTAAGTTTAGCCTTTATTATCACCCATAGATTTTCAACAGTTTTTAAACTGAGTTCCTAAGTCATTGAAAATGCTTATCTTCATTTCTTGGATATTTCTCGATGTTTCACTACATGCAATCTGGGGCAAACCTGGGTTGAAATATTACATATTCATTTGGAAATTTCTGTAATTCATGAAACATTCTGATGATCAATATAATAATCTATTTATCAGAGTTCACCATTCCGTTTATGAGGACAAGTCTGATAGATGCAAAACAATCCCCAGAAAAAAAATTTTATTTGTTGAAGGTTTTAGAGTCTGATGAAAATGTCCAGATCTTACAAGTTTATCTGGACTTCTCTTGACAAGGGTTTTGGGAAAGTTTTAAAAAATAAATCTCATCTCAACAGTCAGTTCCTCTCTGTTGGTGAAACTTGTCAAATTCCTCTCATCTCACTATTTGCCTTTTCTGGTTCCTTCTTCCTTTTGAAGGTACAAAATACCATTAATTCCAGTCACAAAATTAATATCTCCTCTGCTTTTGAAACAAAGAGTACTGTTTCCTTCCTCCTCATCCATTTCTTCTGTCCAGTTGACAAGATTTCCATTTATGTTCTAATCCATATTCATCCAGGTGCTCTCCACTGTTTGTTCCTTTTTTTTTTTAAACCCTTACCTTCTGGTCTTGGAGTCAATACTGTGTATTGGCTCCAAGGCAGAAGAGTGGTAAGGGCTAGGCAATGGGGGTCAAGTGACTTGCCCAGGGTCACACAGCTGGGAAGAGGCCAAATTTGAACCTAGGACCTCCCGTCTCTAGACCTGACTCTCAATCCACTGTGCTACCCAGCTGCCCCCTTGTTTGTTCCTTTTTGACTCCTTTTCCACCACCATATTTCTTACACAAGTGTGTGTATGTAGATAGAGATATAGAGAGATGTGTATATATGTCTTTTTGACCAGGCATGCTACCATGTCAAATAGTGAGATGAGGGGAATTTGACAGAACTGAATCAATGCTATATCTTTGTTGAATAGACTTCTCAAGCTGTTGCTAAGTAAATTCCTTTTGTTAAATGTTATATTATCTATTGATGTCTTTTTTATGCTTGAACTACCTTAGTCATATACAAAACATCAAATTTGCCTTCATTAGGATGACTAGTTATCTTGTTAACTTGTTAACAAAAAATTTGTGTTTAAAGATCTGAGTCCCTGGGTTTGATTTCTTTCCTGACTTTTGTCTACTGGGGACCTTTGGATGTCTCTTCTAAATTCTGGGTGTCTCAAATTTCCATTCAAACAATTTGAAAGGAATACCTTTCTCATTGCAGTAGTTTTCTAAAAAGTTTCCCTGTCTCTAATCTCTTCCTTCTCCAATTCTATGCAGTTACCATGTTCATAATTCTAGATACATCCATGCCATCTTACATATTCAGTAATTTCATATTAATTCCCTAGCTTCCTCCTCCACTTAAAAACTTTAATACCACCTGTTAAGCCTATGATAAAGTATAGAATCCTTAGCTTGGCATTTAAAGTCCTCAACAATCAAGTTCCCATATACTTTTCTAGTCTTATTTCATGTAACTTCTCTTTACTCTCTCTCTCTCCCTTCCAATAAAGTTGACCTTAATATTTTCTATTCATAATATTCTGTGTTCTACCACTATGACTTTGCATAATTGTTCCCTTATTTCTAGAATATACTACATCACCTCCACTTTGTATAAATTCCATCTTCTTTCAGAACACAGCTTAGGTGCCCTCTCCTAATTGGGACCTTTTCTGATTACCTCAGTTAATAGCATTTCTTCTCCCCTGAATTACCTGCAAATATACCTTGTATATTCTGAGCATGTTAGCTCTCTGAGGGTAAGTCTTTGTAACCTTAATAGTTAACTGTTATATACAGTTAGAACTTGTGTTTGTCAAATTGAACTGAATTTATTGAATAAAAAAGTAAATATCGAGGGAAAAATGTGATCAATCAAAATGTAGGTATCCTTTTTTCATGAGAATTCATTGAAGTCCATTTGATATCCATTCAAGTCTGAAAAAAAATAATTAAACATTCACTTGATTTAAGGCATTGTGCGAGGCATTAACAACACAAAAACAAAATAAAAAAGTTTCTGTTTTCAATAGTAACAAGACTTTACCAATGGTGTGGTAACCGCTCGTGTCCAAAGTTTCTAGAACAAAATGTATAGGCAATACTAGATAAATATACACAGAAAATGGCAAATAATTTCAAGTGATAAGAAAAATGCAAAAAACCTACAAGATTGACAAATCATCTTGGGTGTAAAGTTTGGAGTGCTTTAATGTTTTGTATGGATGCTGATTAAAAAACACAGGAGCAGTCCTGCAATAGGAAGTATATGTGATAGAGGCAATGTACTATTAGAACTCTTGAAACCAATGCTTTACTTTCAGTATGTCAGCTTAGTAGTTATTTGGAAGTAAAGCATGACATTATTACCAGTATCTTGGATATACTTATTAATAGTCTAAGCACTTAGATGTTTTATCAGAAAGTAATTTTCCTTTCAGTTGTGATTTTTAAAAGGTTAGTTTTTAAGTGTTGTTTAAAGAGCACACATTGTTATGTAGAACAATTTTATAATGTGAATCAGAAGAAAAAGTAACATTCACTAAAAAAAATGTGTTGAATTGTAAACTGTCCTACAATATGTTCGTTTCTCTAAATAAGATGTGGTTTTTTTTCCTTCCCTAAGAAATAAAATTCTTATCCAGCTCTCCTGACTTCTTTTTCAGGTTAAGAATTTGAAAATTTTCAACAAAACACTCATTTTTTCATCTAATTTTATAATTATGAAACCCTTCATATTTTTTTCCTCCCTTGGTTATAATTGCTCCACAAGTATTTCTTAAACCACAGTCTATGCATTTAAAGAACAAATAATCTGTGTTTTGGAGAAAAAGAATATACACTGACACCTTAAAAATATCTCTAGATGACTTTGATAATTACAATTATTTTTTAGTAACTAGATCTGCCTTTTTTTTACTACATATATAGATGTTTAGAATCATAAGGTTAAAACGTTTCTTAAATAATAATAATACTATGTATAATTTTATATACTGTACTTTTAGAATATAGATTAATAATGCCATTTAATTTTAACTATGTTTAAGATAGATATCATGAATCTCTCCACAAAACTACTCATTCCCTGTGAATTGTACTTGGACTTAATACTAATAGTTTAATTTGATATTGACTTCTCATATAAATTGAAATTCTCTTTATTATTTTTAGAAAAGTAAACAATATATCACAAGGTCCTGAGGTAGTCTTTTGTAATAAATTTAAAGAAACAGTAATGTAAAGTAGTTAAATTTTTTATTTTTTAATATTTTATTTTCCCAATTATATGTAATAACAATTTTGAGCATACATATTCTGAAATTCTAAGATCCAATAGTCTCCCTCCCTCCATTCCATCCTCCCTCCCAGAGATAGTAAGCAATTTGATCTGGGTTATACATGTATTATCATACAAAACTTTTTTTTTCATATTAGTCCTTATTATAAGGGAATATTCACATAAAACCAAATAAATTCACATAAAAAAATAAAAACACAAATAATTAAAGTAAAAAATAGTATGCTTTGATTTGTATTCCAATCCTAACAGTTCTTTCTCTGGAGGTGAATAGCATCCTTTGTCATAAGTCCTTCAGAATTATCCAGGATCATTGTATTGCTGAGAGTAGCTAAGTCTACCACAGCTGATCATTCCATAATATTGTTATTGCTGTGTACAAATGTTCTCCTGGTTCTGCTTATTTCATTCTGTATTGGTTCATGCAGGTCTTTTCAGCTTTTTCTGAAATCATCTGCTTATCATTTCTTATAACACAATAGTATTCCATCACTCCATACCTCAATTAGTTTAGCCATTCCCCAGTTGATGGACATTTCCTCAATTTCCAATTCTTTTCCACTACAGAAAGAGGTGGTATAAGTATTTTTATACAAGTAGATCTTTCCCCCACTTTTTAAATCTTTTTGGGATATAGATCTAGTGGTATTACAGAATGAAAGGGTGGGCACAACTTTATAGCCCTTTGGGCAAAATTCCAAATTGCCTTCCAGAATGGTTGGATTGATTAACAAGTTCACCAGCAATGCATTAGTGCCCTAATTTTGCCACATCCCCCTCAACATTAATTTTTCTTTACTGTCATATTGGCCAATCTGATAGTGTGAAGTGGTTCCTCAGAGTTGTTTTAATTTGACTTTCTCTAATCAAGAGTGATTTAGAACATTTTTAATATGATTATTGATAGCTTTGATTTCTTCACCTGAAAACTACCTATTCATATCCTTTGACCATTTATCAATTGGGGAATGACTTGGGATTCTTATAAATTTGACTAAATTCTCTATATATTTGAGAAATGAGAACTTTATCAAAAAAATTTGCAGCAAAGTTTTTTCCCAGTGTGTTGTTTCCTTTCTTGTTTACCCTAGTTTTATTTGTACAAAACTTTTAAAATTTAATATAATAAAAATTATTTATTTTATATTTTGTTTTCTGTCTCTTGTTTTGTCATAAATTCTTTAATTTTCCATAGATAAGACAGGTAAACTATTCTATGCTTCTCTAATTTGCTTATGATATTACCCTTTTTCATACTTTCTTCCAATTTTCCTAGCAGTTTTTATCAAATATTGAATTCTGATCCCAAAAGCTGGGATCTCTGGGTTTATCAAGCACTAAGTTGCTAAAGTCATTTACTCCTTTGTATTGTGCATCTAATCTATTCCATTAATCTATCATTCTTTTTCTTAGCCAATACTAGATTGTTTTGATGATTACTACTTTATAGTACAGTTTGGGATCTGGTACTTCTAGATTACCTCCCTTCACATTTTTTCCCATTAATTTGCTTGATATTCTTGAACTTTTGATCTTCTAGATGAATCTTATTTTTTTCTAGTTCTATAAAATAGTTTTGGTGGTTTGATTGTTATGGCACTGAATATGTAAATGAATTTGGGTAGAATTGTCATTTTTATTATGTTAGCTAAGTCTATCCATAAGCAATTAACATTTTTCCAATTGTTTATATCTGACTTTATTTAAATGAAAATTGTTTTGTAAGTGTGTTCATATAATTAACTCCTGGGTCTGTTTTAGCAAGTATATTTCCAGGAATTTTATTTTGTCTAAAGTTATTTTCTCTTTCTATCTCTTGCTGATGGACTTTGTTGGTAATATATTGAAATGCTGATGATTTATATGGATTTTTTTTTGTATTCTGAACCTTTGCTAAAGTTATTAATTATTTTAACTAGTTTTTTAGTTCATTCCCTAGGATTCTCTTAGTATATCATGTCATCTGCAAAGAATGATAGTTTAGTTTCCTTGTTGCCTACTTTAACTTCTTCAATTGTTTTTTCCTCTCTTATTGCTAGTTTTTCTAGTATAATATTAAATAATAATGGTGACAATGAAAATCTTTACTTGATCTTATTGGGAAAGCCTCTAACTTATTTCCATTGCAGATGATACTTGCCGATGGTTTTAGATAAATATCATTTATCATTTTAAGGATTGGCCCATTTATTCCTCTGCTTTCTTGTGTTTTGAATAGGATTGGGTGTTGTATTTTTTCAAAGGCTTTTTCTGCATTTATTGAGATAATCACGTGATTTCTTTTTTTTTTTTTAAACCCTTACCTTCTGTCTTGGAGTCAATACTATGTATTGGCTCCAAGGCAGAAGAGTGGTAAGGGCTAGGCAATGGGGGTCAAGTGACTTGCCCAGGGTCACACAGCTGGGAAGTGTCTGAGGCCAGATTTGAACCTAGGACCTCCCGTCTCTAGGGCTAGCTCTCAATCCACTGAGCTACCCAGCTGCCCCCAATCATGTGATTTCTATTAGTTTTGTTATTGTTGCTAGTAATTTCCCTAATATTAAACCAGCCTTACATTTCTGCTATAAATCTTGGGTCATCATGAATGATCTTTGTGATATATTGCTATAGTCTCCTTGCTAGTATTTTATTTAAAAAATTTTACATCTATGGTCATTAAGGAAATTGGCCTATAATTTTCTTTATCTGTTTTTGTTCTTCCTGGCTTAGGTATCAGCATCATATTTATGTCATAAAAGGAATTTGTTAGAACTCCTGTTTTGCTTATTTTTCCAAAAAGTTTATGTAGTTTTGGGAATAATTGTTCTTTAAATGTATGATGGAATTTATATGTGAATATATCTGACCCTGGGGATTTTTTTGGGGGGGAATTCATTGATGACTTGTTCAATTTCTTTTGTGACATTATTCAAATGTTCTATTTTATCTTTAGTTAATCTGGGCAATTTATATTTTATAAATATTTATCCATTTTGCTTAAATCATCAGATTTATTGACACACTTGGGTAAAAAAGCTCCTAATGATTGCTTTGATTTCTTATTTATTGGTGGTGAATTCACCCTTTTCATTTTTGATACTTCTAATTAATTTTCTTCTTTCTTTTTTTAGTAAAATTATCCAATGTTCTATTTTATTCTTTTTTAATAAAGTGAATCTTATTTATTATTTCAATAGTTCTCTTACTTTCAAATTTATTAATTTCTCCTTTGGTTTTTCAGATTTCCAAATTGGACTTTAATTGGGGATTTGTAATTTGTTATTTTTCTAGCTTTTTTACTCACATTCTCAATTTATTGATCCACTTTTTCCTCTATTTTATTGATATGTGTTTAGAGATATAGCCTAAGTACTACTTTGAATTTATACCATGAATCTATATATCAAAATATATTGTCTCCTCATTGTCATTCTCCTTATTGAATTTGATTGATTGTATAACATGTTCTTTGACCCACCCCTTTTAAAAAAAAATTAGATTAGTTTCCAATTAATTAAATTTTCTTTCCATGGACTCTCGTTCATTATAATTTTTATTGCATTATCATTTGAAAAGGATGCATTTATTATTTCTGTTCTTCTTCATTTGATTGTAAAGTTTTTATGCCCTAATACATAGTCAATTTGTGTAGATGCTGTATATTGCGGAGTAGGAGGTCTATTCCTTTTTATTCCTATTCAGTTTTTTCCAATGGCCATTTTTCCCCCCTGAAAGAATATACTTAGTTTTTCTGGGTAGGTGATTCTTGATTATTAGCCTAGTTCCTCTGCCTTTGAAAATATCATATTTCAAGCATTCTAATCCTTTTATGTAGAAGCTGTTAAGTCCTGTGTAATCCTGACTATGGATTCACGATATTTGAATTATTTCTTTCTGACTTCTTACATTTTTTTCTCCTTGGCCTGGGAGCTGCAGAATTTTGCTCTAATATTCCTGGGAGTTGTCATTTGGGGATTTATTTTAGAAGGTGATTGGTGGATTCTTTCAATTTTTATTTTGCCCTTTTGTTAGAAAATATTAGGGAAATTATCTTTGTTAATTTCTTGTAATATGGTATCTAGTTGATCTTTTTTTAATCATGGCTTTCAGGTAGTCCAATAATTCTTAAATTATCTCTCCTGGTTCTGTTTTCCAGGGCATTCGTTTTTCCAATGAAATATTTCATATTTTTGTCTTTTTGCATTATTTTGATTTTTAAAAATTGTTTCTTGATGCCTTATGAAGTGATTAAACTTGTCCAATTCTAATTTTTAAGAAATTTTTTCTTCTGTGAGTTTTTGAGCCTCCTTTTTTCATTTGGCCAATTCTGCTTTTTAAGATATTATTTTCTTCTCACATTGCTTCTATTTCTCTTCCCTATTTTTTTTTGATTTTTGAAATCCTTCTTGAGTTCTAAGACCAATTATAGAACTGAAGATCAATTAATATTTTTTCTTTGAAATTTTGCATATACATCCTTTGATCTCACTTTTCCTTTCTGAGTTTGTGCCCTGCTCTTCTCTGTCTCCATAATAATTTTATATGATATGGACTTTTTTAAAAAAAATGATTGCTCATTTTCTTAGCTTTTTTTCTTGATGTTTACTTATATATTAAAGCTGGGCTCTGTTCTCTGGGTAGATGAAGCACTATCTTAAACTTCAGTTTTTTCCTTGCTGTTACCCTTAGCGCTTATTCTGGGTTTCTGCAAGTTTCAGGTCTTCCAAGGTGGTATGATGGCCTCTGGGCTGGGAACACTGAAAGCCACTTCCCACTCCTGATTCAATCTCCCCCAATCCCTACTAAAGGCTTGCAGAGCTCAGAGGACTGTGTTGCCTTATGCTGGAGCTCAAGACCTTACTCTAGGTTTACACTGATGAGGGGCTCTGTTTGGAGGTTTGGAGCCTCACTACAGGCTTGGACAGGGGCTCTGGACATTCCCTTAAGAATGCACAGGCAAGGAGCACTGCAAACTACCTTGCACAAGGGCTTGGGACCTCACTGTAGGCTTGTGCTAGGGTTTATAACTTTAAGGATGGACACAGTTTGCTCTGCTTTTGGCTCAGGCAGAGTCTCAGAGTCTCAAAGTTGACTTGGGCACAGGTTCAGAACCTGGAGCAGTAGAGATGGGATAAGGGGGCTTGCTATTGTCTTTGTGCCAGTACTTCCTTGTATAGTCTTGCTTTGGGCTATGTTCCCCTTTTACCCCAGTGAAACAGATACTTTCTGCCTACCTTCCAAGTTTTCTTCAGGAAAATTGCTTCATTCTGTCCTCTGTCACTCCACTATTCATTTTGAAGCATTATTTTATGGTTGGTTGGAGGGGATTCTCAAAAAGGTTCCAACTTTCTGTGTTTCTACTCTGCCATCTTGGCTCTGCTGCCTACATTTTTAAAATGTATATAATTTTCACAAATTTACACACTTTTTTGGAAACATGTTCTTCATTTCCTGGGATGATGAATGGGAAGGTGACAGATGTCTGGTCATAGTTAAAACTTTTTGAACAGTTGGAATATTTGGAGAAGCAAAGAAAAGATGAATAAGAGAGAGAAATTTTATTAAAGGCTGCCAAGATAATTGGTCTGTTGTATTTTAAAAATAGCTCAATGATCAAATACCATTTATATATCATGAATTGATAGGACAAAACATGATTTATATATTAAGGCTGAACTGTTTATTCATTTGTGAATCCACAGACTAGTAAGGGCAATAAAATTAATAAACTTACTTATTATCTTGCTATTTCAAGGTCTTAAAAATAGCTTTTCAAAATATTAAACACACAGCACAGCAAAAATAAAGTTTAATTACCATCTAGTTTATAAACAAAAAGATTAATAATTTTAGAACCTTATTCTCATGTTATTATTCCCATAAGCTTAATTCCCAATTACATATATTAAAAAAAAATAGACATTGATGCTTTGTAGTCTTTTTCTAGAGCCTTTTATTATCCATAAAATAAAAGTCTATTTCTCTGCCTTCAAAGTTTTTATTTCTTCTTATTTCAAACAGCTCTGAAATCTCCCTTTTGTCTTGCCATTTCTTCAAACTATTATTTCATTTCTTTTTGTTTTCCCCTTTTCACTATCAAACCTTTCAGCTATTCAATGCTTCCATTTCCTATTACCTATTTTTTTCTCTTCCCCCTGACAATCTGACTTCTATCTCTATTACTATATTGGAATTTTTCTCTCCAAAGTTATCAGTGACTCCTAAGCATCAATGTAGTGCCTTTTTCAAGCCCTCATTCTCCTTGACCTCTCTGTAACATTTGATATAGCGGAGAAATCACTAAGAAAGAAGAGAAATGAAGGCCCAAGAACTAGGGTCTTGGAGGATATCTCAGTTAAAGGGTGAAGATATGAAAATAAAGCCAGAGAAGGAACATGTAAAGAAATAGGAGAATCAGGAAGCTGTTGTCACAAATCTAAAGGACGAGGAAATATCACAGAATCATAGAATTTTCTATTTTGGAAGCTACCTCAACAGCCATCTACCTCAATCTAACCCTGAAATAAGATACTTTTACTTTTACATGCCTGAGCAAATTGCCACTCAGTCCCTGCTTTGAAGACCTCCAAAGAAGTCTAGAGGCAGCTAAGTGGTACAGTGGATAGAGTACCAGGCCTAGAATCAAGAAGACTCTTCTTCCTGAATTCAAATCTAGCTGCAGAGGCTTATTAGCTATGTAGTTTTGGGCAAGTCACTTAACCCTATTTGCCTAAATTGGTAAAAATGAGCCAGAGAAGGAAATGACTGACCACTCCATTATCTTTGCCAAGAAAATTCCAAATGAGGTCATTGAAGAGTTGAATTGGAGTGAACAACAAAAGGGGACTGGAGCTTTCTTTGGCAGTTTCATCCTTTTGTACAATTCAGTTGTCACTTTTTGAAGGTCATTCCTGTCTCTAGTCTTTAAGTCTTGATCTTTGTCCTGAGTTTCACACTAACATTTTTAACCGTATACTGAACATCTTCACCTGAATGACCAACTTCAAATTCCATGACTAAAAAAATGAGCAACATTCAATGACCAAGTCTTGTCCTTTATTATTCTCTGACCCCTTCATCTGCCTTCTACTCCTACTGCTCAATCCACAATTTTGACAGTTGTAATTATAAACTATTTTAATAATATCCTAACTGGTTTCTTCGTATATAGTCTTTCCCCCTTTCTAATCTTCATTATCCAAGTGATCTTCTTATTCTTGCCATCTAGATGGCATCATAGTGAACAGAGCCCTGGATCTGGAGTTAAGGAGACCTGAGTTCAAATGTGACCTCAGGATTAAGTGACTTGTCCAAGGTCACAGAGCTAGTTATTGTTTGAGGTCAGACTCTAGGCCTGTTATTCTATCCACTGTGCCACCTACCTGCCCTTAGAATACCTAACTTCCTTTAAGACTCAGTTCAAAGCCCACCATTTGCTAGAAGATTTTTCTGTCCCACTCACTGATAGAATCATCCCCTCCAAAAAATTTATTGAAAATTTTTATTTTATTAATTAATTTAGAATATTTTTCTATGAGATTCATGTTCTTTCCCTCCCCTCCCCTTCACCCTCCCGTAACCAACACACAATTCCACTGGGTTTTACATGTGTCATTGATCATGATCTATTTCCATATTATTGATATTTGTACTAGAGTGATCATTTAGAGTCTACATCCCCAATCATATCCTCATCAACCCATGTGATCAAGCAGTTGTTTTTCTTCTGCGTTTCCACTCCCACAGTTCTTTCTCTGGATGTAGAAAGAGTCCTTTCTCATAAGTCCCTCAGAACTGTCCTGGGTCATTGAATTGCTGCCAGTAGAGAAGTGTATCAGTCTCTGTGTACAATGTTCTTCTGGTTCTGCTCTTCTCACTCTGCATCAATTCCTGGAGGTCGTTCCAATTTTCATGGAATTCCTCCAGTTAATTATTCCTTTCAGTACAATAGTATTCCATCATCAATATATAGCGTAATTTGTTCCACCATTCCCCAATCCAGAAGGCATTCCCTCATTTTCTAATTTTTTGCTACCACAAAGAGCACAGCTATGAATATTTTTGTACAAGTCTTTCCCCCTATTATCTCTTTGAGGTATAAATCCAGCAGTGGTATGACTGGATCAAAGGGCAGGCAATCTTTTAGTACCTTATAGAATAGTTGTATCAATTCACAACTCCATCAGCAATGTATTAATGTCCCAATTTTGCCACATCCCCTCCAACGTTTATTATTTTCCTTTGCTGTCATGCCCTTTAAAATTAAATTTCATTTATTTGTAAGATTTTCATTTTATTTACATGTTGTAAATTGTGTATTACCTATTTATTTACATATTGTCTCCTTCCATTAGAATGTAAACACCTTGAGGACTGGGACTGTTTTTGTCTTTCTTTGTATTCTTAACACTTAGGTTAGTGCCTGGCACATAAGTGTAAGAAAGTAAACAAATCCTTGTTGAATGACTACTGAACTTTCTTTGATTCTTCTCCCTTTGGCCACCTGAGTAATCAGTCACCAAGACCTGTTAATTATGCCTTTGCATGTGTCTGTTCCTTATCTAGATACTACCCTAATTCATGTCCTCACACTTTCTATTTGGACTGTTGCAATAGTCTTCTTGAAGATCTCCCCATCTCTAGTGACTTCCTTTCCTCTACTTATCCTGTGTGCTTCTTCTGTAGTGGTGTTTGTGGTATTGAGGTATAATCATGCCACACTTTTGTCAATCCACCTCTCAAAGTATTATGCTCCAGGAATTTCAAATGAATGAGATCTTGGTATTTGCTCACCAAGCTATTTGGGTACTCTTTGATATCATGGGACCCTTGTATATATTTTCCAAATGATAATTTGTATATTCTCTCATTAGAATAAAAGCTCCTTGAGAGTAAGAATTGTTTTTCTTTGTTTTTGTATCCTCAGCTCATAACTACAGTCTAACACTTTAGTAAACAATTAATAATAAATACTCATTGATTGATACAGGTTGATTATATACCATACCTTCTTTGCTGTGTTGATGGCACTATCATATAGGAAGAATTACAATTTCTTATTGAAGTCTAACTATGCATAACCACAATACCTATTAGTCTCAACAGAAGAAAATTTAGAGATTGATCTGAAATTACAACAAAACATCATTAAGCCAAATGTTAGTTTATTCAGAGCAGTGTATAATTTACATCAGCTGCAACTCCCCATCCAACTCAGTGCCTCCTTTAGAATCAAAATATTGGAAAGAAATCTAGTTAATAAATTCAAAGCCTTTTTTTCAGCTTCCTGACATTTCAAATTAATGAGATCTTCATATTTACTCACAAAGTCATGATGGGTTCTTTTTGGGATCATGTGATCCTCAAGGTGTCTTCCAATTGGTAGTATGAAACTGATATCTTTCTAGATTTAGGCATTATAAGAAATAGTCTAAAATTTTCAGAGATTTTTTTTGTCTCGAATAAATTGTCTCAAAGGTTCATCTTTAATATTTGTTTTTCTAGATTTATAGGTTTGAATTTCTTGCCTAGTAATTATATTGTAGAAATTTCAAAGACTAATATTCTTACTAATGTGACATTACTTGGTATCTTCTTTTAGTAAGTTTGGCACCTCAGAAATCAGTGAAAAAATTTAATTTAGGATAATGAGCTAAAGCTTTGAAGGCTAAGTTTAATGATATCTTCTTTAGAGAACATGACATTTC
Organism: Monodelphis domestica; assembly: GCF_027887165.1. Lineage (NCBI taxonomy): Eukaryota > Metazoa > Chordata > Mammalia > Didelphimorphia > Didelphidae > Monodelphis > Monodelphis domestica. Next base: position 432,943,113 of record NC_077227.1, read on the forward strand.
TTTTTGTTTGTATACCACTCTGTCACACAACTCTTAGGAAGGCAGACCTCTGTTTGTGATGGTGTTCTTCCTTTAGTGAATTAGTTCTTGAGGAATGATTTTAGGGAATGAGAAGTTCTTTTTCCCTTTAACAACTCCAGTCATCCCATTGTGTTGAAATTTTAAAACCTTGTCTTCATAGATTGAAATACCACTTAGTATCATATTAAATTTTCTGCATCTAAAACATTGTACCAACAATAATTAAAATACATTTTTTCTGTCCTCAGAACATTTTATTTTTCTGGCATAACCACTCAAGCTGTGGGCAATAGAAATTGCTGATTTATTCTTCCTTGGGAAGCTTAGCAGAAAAACTAATGGATTTATTTTGAGATCACACTTTCAGACTTATGAGTAGATTCTGCTGTTGGTCCTGCCCAAGCCAATTTATGAAGATGCAGAGTTTTTCTGTTCTCTCTATCATTTTTCCTTTGCATTTTTCTGTCTTTTCTGATCATATTAATCCTTAGGGTTGGTCCCTCCACCCCCACCCCGCTAAAAATTATCTTCTGTAAAAGAAAATAGTCATTGAAGAAATGATCCTTTCCTACTTTGGATTTTCATGCTTCTTTGGTAACAAACCCTGCATTTCTTCAGCATGTTTCCTGTTCTTTTATTGTGTGCTTGGTGCCATTCCCCAAATCTCATTCTAATTTTCCCTGGAGGGCAGCCTTCATTACTCGCTGTTGATGAGCATGGAGAAGGGAATGTAGTTGTTTTAGCTTTCTTGTTTTGTGCCATACTCTTAAAGTGAGCACTGTTAGTGGGTGATCATACAGCTGCTTAAGCCCATAGGCTGTTTTTTAACCGCATTACTTCTCTCAGGGGACTTCTGTGTTTATTTCGTACTCTGACGGTACAGTGTTCTTCTTGATCTGGGAGTGTCTGACCCATTGGGGCTTTCAGAAAGCTTGAGATTGTCACTTTTTCCATCAAGTAATTTTTCTGTTTTAAATACAAAAGGGCCAACTAAGTACTTTAAACCAAATTATAGAAAAGCATTGACAGTTAAGTCCATAATAAAAATCTGTCTTTTTTTAAAAAAAGAAAAACATTAGAATGTTTTATGTTTTAAAAGTATAATTCACTTTTGCCTTGCTTCAATATGTTCAGTATTATTTTCATTGACTATTTTCTTTCAGTATGTTCAGTATATTCAGTATTATTTTACTCTGTTAAACCTCATAATTACATAGAATATTGTAAATAAAAAAAGACCTAGCCTTATCCACTTATTTTACAGAGGGGAACCTAAGGCCCAGAAAGAGGAGCAATTTGATCATCATCACACAAATAATCACTAACAAAGCAAAGACCAGAATTCATATACACTGGCTCCCAGCTCTATGTTATTTTCTAGTATGTCTCTCTCTTATCCAAGGTTATCTTCCTTGAATAGTTCAATACATTTCTAAACACTTGCTTTCTCAACTTTTAAATTCATCTTACTCTGAAACCCAGTAACTTTCTTGTTAAAGTGTCTGATGGGTAATGTTTCCTTGCCATTGAGTTGTGCTTATAGAATACTCTTGGCCAAGATACCTAAACCAAGAGACCTACCCTAAACAAGAGACAGCCTTCCCAACTTCTATATACCTATTCTAGAAAAATACTGAATCTCACACTAGATGAAATAACAAGTAAGAAATCCAACAAGAAACTATAGTAAGTGGCTCTTTCCGCCCAAGACCTTCAAAAGAAGTTATCTAGAAGTCCAAAGATAGTAGGAATGGGGGCTTCCCAGAGTGACCAGAGATAGACAGAAGACAGCTATAGCCTTCATAGTACTGTGTCTTTTTTTTGTTTGTTTTTTTCCCTTTTATTTTCCTTCTATAGTTCTTTTTTTTAAATTTTATAATATTTTATTTGATCATTTCCAAGTGTTATTCATTAAAGACAAAGATCATTTTCTTTTCCTCCCCCCCCATCCCCCATAGCCGACGCGTGATTCCACTGGGTATTACGTGTGTTCTTGATTCGAACCCATTGCTATGTTGTTAATATTTGCATTAGAGTTTCCTTTAGAGTCTCTCCTCTGTCATGTCCCCTCAACCGCTATAGTCAGGCAGTTGCTTTTCCTCAGTGTTTCTACTCCCACAGTTTATCCTCTGCTTATGAATGGTGGTTTTTCTGCTGGATCCCTGCAGATTGTTCAGGGACATTACACCGCCCCTAATGGAGAAGTCCATTACGTTCGATTATACCACAGTGTATTAGTTTCTGTGTACAATGTTCTCCTGGTTCTGCTCCTCTCGCTCTGCATCACTTCCTGGAGGTCGTTCCGGTCTCCATGGAATTCCTCCACTTTATTATTCCTTTTTGCACAATAGTATTCCATCACCAACATATACCACAATTTGCTTAACTATTCCCCAATTGATGGGCATCCCCTCGTTTTCCAGTTTTGGGCCACCACAAAGAGCGCAGCTATGAATATTCTTGTACAAGTCTTTTTGTCCATTATCTCTTTGGGGTACAGACCCAGCAGTGCTATGGCTGGATCAAAGGGTAGACATTCTTTTATCGCTCTTTGGGCATAGTTCCAAATTGCCCTCCAGAATGGTTGGATCAGTTCACAGCTCCACCAGCAATGAATTAATGTCCCCACTTTGCCGCATCCCCTCCAGCATTCATTACTTTCCATAGCTGTCATGTTAGCCAATCTGCTAGGTGTGAGGTGATACCTCAGAGTTGTTTTTATTTGCATCTCTCTGATTATAAGAGATTTAGAACACTTCTTCATGTGCTTATTAATAGTTTTGATTTCTTTATCTGAGAACTGCCTATCCATTTCCCTTGCCCATTTATCAATTGGAGAATGGCTTGATTTTTTGTACAATTGATTTAGCTCTTTATAAATATAAGTAATTAAACCTTTGTCAGAGGTTTCTATGAAGATTTTTTCCCAGTTTGTTGTTTTCCTTCTGATTTTAGTTATATTGGTTTTGTTTGTACAAAAGCTTTTTAATTTGATGTAGTCAAAATTATTTATTTTACATTTTGTGATTCTTTCTATGTCTTGCTTGGTTTTAAAGTCTTTGCCCTCCCAAAGGTCTGACATGTATACTATTCTGTGTTTACCCAATTTACTTATGGTTTCCTTCTTTATGTTTAAGTCATTCACCCATTTTGAATTTATCTTGGTGTAGGGTGTGAGGTGTTGATCTATTCCTAGTCTCTCCCACACTGTCTTCCAGTTTTCCCAGCAGTTTTTATCGAATAGTGGATTTTTGTCCCAAAAGCTGGGATCTTTGGGTTTATCGTATACTGTCTTGCTGAGGTCGCTTTCCCCCAGTCTATTCCACTGATCTTCCTTTCTGTCTCTTAGCCAGTACCAAATTGTTTTGATGACTGCTGCTTTGTAATATAGTTTGAGGTCTGGGACTGCAAGGCCCCCATCATTTGTGTTTTTTTTCATTATTTCCCTGGATATCCTTGATCTTTTGTTATTCCAAGTACTGTGTCTTAGGCAACAAGAATGTAGGACTCTTCAGAGAAGGCCCCAGCAAGATAAGAAAACCCCAGAAGTAAAGACTTTGGAGGTAAAAGGTGGTGCTAGTGGGAAGCAACAGAGACCATTACATGATGTAGTAATGCTCAGACCAAGAAACTCCATGCCTGCCCTGAGGTTCCTAGCAAAGCAGTTTCTTCTAGAAGGCCAGAGAGAACTACAAAGATCTAGACCTCTTAACCTCAGGTAGATGGTCTAACCCCAGAAGGTAGAGTCAACTAAGGAATCAGGTGATCCATGAAACAGGGCCCAACATCCCACTCCAAAGCATTGCAGGGCACAGAACTGGACCTGCCATAAAACTTCAGGTCAGGAACTAAATGTGGAGAAATGAAAAAAAAAACCAAAGAAAACACTGACCAATATAAGAAATATAGCAAATTTAAAGATGCTCCCAAAGGAGGAAAGATTATAACATTGTAACAACATCAAGAGAGACGCTAAGGAAAACATGAGCTTTCTACAAAGGAATACATGAGTACCTAGAAGAAATGAAGCAAGAGATAAAACTTGAAGTAAAAGCTCTTGAGGAAAGAAATGGAAGGAAAATAAGCAAAAAATTGCTTAAGAGAGAAAGAAGTAAACTTTACTCAAGAAATGGACTTCCTGAAAACTAGAATGGAACAAATAAAAAATCAGTAATCTATGAACAGAAAGAAAAATTAGAACAACATTAAAAATAAAACTTAAAAAAAACCGAACCAATTCTTAATATGGTATCTAAAAAATTATCTAGAAGATAGGTAAAGTGGAGATAATTTCAGAATCAATGGATTCCTTAAAAACTATGTTTTTTTAGAGCCTAGTTGCCATATTTAAAGAAATCATAAATTAAAGCTGCCCATATCTATTAGAATCAAAGGGCAAGGGGGGCAGCTGGGTAGCTCAGTGAATTGAAAGCCAGGCCTAGAGACAGGAGGTCCTAGGTTCAAATCTGGCCTCATGTACTTCCCAGCTGTGTGACCCCGGGCAAGTCCCTTGACCCCCATTGCCTAGCCCTTACCACTCTTCTGCCTTGGAACCAATACACAGTATTGATTCCAAGACAGAAGGTAAAGGTTTAAAAAAAATAGAATCAAAGGGCAAAGTAAAAGGAAAAAAAAATCCACCAATCACTTCCTGAAAGGAATTCCCAAATAAAAACTTATAGGAACATTATAATCAAAATCCAGAGTTCCCATATCAAAGAAAAATACTATAAGCATCTAGAAAGAAATATTTCAAGTACCACAGTCAGGATTTCACAAGGCCTAACTACTTCAACTAGAGATGAGAGGAGATCATGGAATGCATATTCCAAAAAAAGCAAAATATAGAGACCTATGACTAATAATAAGTTAGCTTGAAAAACTGATTATGATTCTACTGGGGAAAAATGTATTTTAATGGAAAAGAAGACTTTCAAGATTCTCATGAGAAGATCAGACCTGAATAAGCATTTTCAAAGGGAAACACAATAGTCCAGAGAAATCTAGAAAAGTAACTTTATGTGAGCAATTAGAAGAGGCTGTATGATGATCTAGTGTTAACACTATATTAGGGAAGAAGAAATAAATGTCCCTACAGAACTTTAATATTTTAACAGGGTATTAAGGGAGTTAAATAAGAAGAAAAGAAGTCCTTGGAGCAAACTGACTCTGTCCTAAGGCTTTTAAGATGGGAAAGTAGAGACATATATTTTCAGAGATGGCCACTTTGTAGATTTATTTTACTTGACTATGGTTCTATGTTATAAAAGTTTTCCCCACCTATTTCTTTTCCTCAGTTAGTGTGTGTGTGTGTGTGTGTGTGTGTGTGTGTGAGAAAGCCGAAGAAAGTGAGAGAGTCATTCAAATATTTTTGAAAATTCAAAGTTGATATTCTTCATTACATAGGATGGCTTTCAGGGAGAGATGGCGGGCAAGATACAGAGGGAAATTTAGATTATGTGAAAACAAAATATATCAAAAATTTATTTTTAATAATGCACAGAAGAGAAGAGATGTAAGTTCAGAAGAAAGTGCAGACAAGCAAGGACAATTTTGAAAGTAATATGTAGAATTTATTATATACTTTAAAAAAAGCATGAGGTATAAAGTTGAGATTTATGGTTTTATAGAGAATCTTCTTTTGTATTCAGTTCTATGGAAATGCTTTTATTTCTCTTTGGAATAAAAAAACATTTTTAAACTGGCTCATTTGTTATTTTCCCTTTCTATGAAATTTGTATTTTAAAATCAGCTTATAAAAACATCATATTTGTACATACTTATACACTATGGTAAAGTAGGCCAAGACCTTTTGAATTAATTATTTAATATCATGGGTCACTGAAAACTCTTACCAAATTCTTGTGAGATTCTTAGTTCCATAATTACAAAATTTATATTCATCATTGTCCTTACATTCTTTTCATAGATCATAGTATCATTAGTTTAGAACTAGAGAGGAACTTAGAGGTCATCAAATCCAATCTCCCTTTCTCATTTTACATATGAAGAAACTGAGGTCCATAGAAATAATTTGCTTAAAGATACCAAGTACCAGAGCCAGGTTATGAACCTAAATGTTCTGACTCCCAGTCCAGTAATCTATGCACTATACCACAATCCCTCCCATTTACAACATTTATTTTAAAAAACATATTTTGAGAATATTAGAATTTTTAAAAGTATGCTCTTTTTGAGAATTTGATTACCTTTCAGAATCTTTTATTCATATAATGTTTTAGGGAAATTAATCTCCAAGTAGAATGAGTAGTAGGATAAACAGGACAGATCTTCTAGATGTCCTTTAAAATAGAATTCAAGAGCCCTTTTATGACCTTTTTTGTAGGACTCCACACCAGCAAACAGTGGGTGGCACACAACAGACATTCCACAGTAAATATATTATTATTATTCATCTTGTGAATATAATAATAAAATGTATTTTATCTCATGCTATAATGATATGAAGAGGGCAACTCATCATAGAGTTTTAAATTACCCCAATCAAAAGCAGAGTCCATTGAGTAAGTTATCTGTGGGGGCCATGCAGCTGTTTTCATGAGACATTCATATTACACTATAGATATCAAAGTGTAGGATCCCAGGAAACCCCAAGGGCTACACCAGAAGTGGGCAGAAAGAACAGTAAATGCTCAAAAATAACTTTGTTGAATCAAAGCTATCCAATTAGAAGATGAGTTGCCAGTGTACAGACAAGAACCATAGCAGCATTTTTTCTGCCTATTGCTTCATGGTCTTGCATATAGTGGGTGTTTCTTGTATTTTAACTACTAAATAAACAAATGAATGGAATTGACAAGGGAGGTCACAGATGGAAATAGTTTCCTTTTGGCCAGAGTACAGCAGCACTTCCATGTTTCTTTAAGTACAGAGGAAGAAGGCGTGTCTGCTTATTTCATACTTCATCAAATGAGTTGCTATTGTTCATCTTGTATCATTGTATTATATATACATATATATATATATATACATATATATATATATGACCAAAAAGACATACATGCTGATTTTAAGGATGTAAAGGCCAGGTTTTTATAGAAAAATCTGACCACAAATTACTTTTTAAAAAATCCTAATTCGACTTGGTCTTTAAGAGTTTTCTGATTTCTTAGGGTGACCCTTCCCTTGTCATTTTATCACAATATATATGACAAAATGGAATGCAAGCATTGGGGGTCAGGCAAGAGATAAGAGAAGAAACCTGTCAAATCATGAGCTTTTCAGATAACATGGTAGAAAATTTCATAGAACTGTATTTGGGTTACCATAATACAATGTAAATTTGAACCAATTTATCAAGGAGGAAGAGTTATGGTAATCATGGCTTTCAGGTAGAACTGAGGAAGAGTATGATGTCTTCCCCTATTCTACAAGAATGAGTAGTATCTAAATTGGGACCAATTCTATCATATAGTCATTGAGAGGTATGAATTGCTTATATTCAAAAAGAGTGTACTATGAACAATTGTGCCTTTAACCTGTGATTATTATTATTAGAAAATAAACATCAATATGAAACTATTATTATTAATCCAGACTTAAGATTTCATTAGTGTAGGGAGTTCCAGATGCACCCATGACAATTAGTAACTTATCTACAACTTCTGGTCTTTGAAAGTTGCTTTAGGTATTGAAAAAATTAAGTAATTTGCTCAGGGGTACATAGCTAATATGTGAAAGAGATAGGACTAGATCAGATTTTTTTGAACCCAAGACTATTCATCTACCCATTGTACCATACTGCCTCTGTTCTTAATAAAGATCATGAAAGGATAAATTCCTTTGAGGAAAATATTCAGTTCACTTGCAAAGTGAACATCATTTCTATGTAGGCAACAATTTTTTAAGATGCTAAGGAAATTCATTCATTCTTTCATTTTATATGAAGGATAACTAACAAAAATGTACTTCTAGATAAAGCAAAAGTTGGAGTAAAAAACCACTGACATTAAGTTATTAGTGTTTTATTTTGTCAGAATGTCAGAAGATAATAGTTTTTCCTAGAAGAAAATATCATAAGATGCTTATCACACTGTCAGCATTTCATTGGAACCATGGTTTCACCAGTTTGCATATATATCTACTCCAGTGACTGATTACATCCATGACACATAATTCTGTATTATTCTGTTTGTCTTCCCATCCAGCATGCTTATGGTTTTCCAATATTCCTTGAATACCAGTTAACCACTCAGATAATCTATTTGCTATCCTTATGAATTTTTTATATGAACAACTCGTTGTCTAGTAATACATGTCCTAGTTGATATCCTTATGGCACTACATATCTCCAACTCATTGTTATTAAAATTTTATAACTAACTTACCACTATCACAGATCTCTCCATTGCCCTTTGGGTCAATTTTCATTCTTTGGGAATTGTGGTCTCCATGATTTGCCACAAAGTAGTATTATAGTACATTGAATTAGTCCATCAATACATATGTCTTAGATATATACTGGAGGCAGACACTGAGGTGGACCAAAGACTAAGGAGAGCAGGTTGGAGACATTTGGGAAATCATGTGATAGTTTGTTTTAATGATCAGAAGATACTCCTTGAACCCCAAATCCATATTTTAAGTACCAATAGTCTTAGGGTATTATGTGGCTGCATATCGGGGAACACTGATCTCCAAAGAATCGAAATTATGATTGAAGGAATAGGTGATATAGAAATACACATAAATCTAGGTAGGCTGCAACATACTAACAGTAACTAGTGTGGATAAAATGATGTGAATGACAACATAACAAGGCATGTATGGTATAAAAGGAAGTGAATTAGTTATATAGTGTGAAAGAGAGATAGCAGATGGACAGTTTAAGTATTTAAGAAAATATTAAAAGACTCCAAGTTAGACCTCTATCAAACATATTAGTGAGAACCTCCATAGAGGTTCTCCTAGCTCCACTCATTCTCTGGTTTCCTCCACCTCTTCAATTGCCTTGCCACTCCAAAGATACCTCCAATCTGAAGCTCATTCTTCTCATTGTTGAGTCCCTAGTCCATACTACTATTTCATGAAAAGACCTGACTATCCTTGATTTTCTGGCTTGACTCTCTCTGCACCTGACCACCTCACCCTAGGCTTCATTTTTATGAGTATACTTCACTTCCTCCCTTGGATTATAGCTATCTTCCCTTATTACAATGTAAGTTCTTTGAGGGAGCTGCCTTGTTTGCTTGTGCATCCCAGGGCTTAGCACAGTGCCTGGCAGATACTAAGCTGTCTATCTATCTATCTATCTATCTATCTATCTATCTATCTATCTATCTATCTATCTATCTATCTATCTATTTGTCTGTCTGTCTGTCTGTCTATCTTTCCGTCTGTCTGTCTATCTATCTTTCAGTCTGTCTATCTATCTATCTATCTATCTATCTATCTATCTATCTATCTATCTATCTATCTATCTATCTATTTGTCTGTCTGTCTGTCTGTCTATCTTTCAGTCTGTCTGTCTATCTTTATGAGACACATAAGAATTGTCCAGGAAGAAAAAGTATGGATGGGTTGTTATCTCTACTCAGGGAGAGAGAGTACTCATACCAATTCAGATTCATTTCATGTTACTCCACTTTGTGTACTCTCTACTTTAGTCAAATTAGTTCATGAGCTATTCCCTCAACCTCCCATCCAATCACCATATTTGTGTGAATGCCTAGAAAGCAAGCCTTCTTCTCTGCTACCCATCAGAATCCTCATCTTTCCTCAACCTCCAATAAAATATTACTATTTAAATATTATCCCTTATGTGTTTTCCCTATGTACACTCCTAAAATTCTGTTAAGACAAAGGTCTACTGAAGGACCTCTGCTAAGATACTTCCCCAAATACCCTATTTATTGGTTTTCTTTAACAATTTAGTTTAACAAGCATTTATTAAATACCGGACAATGTGCTGGATGGTGGGCATATAAAAAACAAAGCAGAAGGACCTCTTCCCCCTAGAAAGCCCAACATTATACAGGGAGCCAAACAACATAAATAAGTAAATACCAAATATATGGTAAGCAAATAAAAAGTAATCTGGGGATGGGGGAGAGATAGGAAAAGCCTCCTCTGGGAAGTCATTTTTGAAATGAGCTTTGAAGGGAGCTAAGAATTTCAAGAGATTGAGGTGGGGAAGGAATGTATCTAGGGATAGAGGTTGTCTGCCTTTCTCATGAGAAACAACAAATGGGCCTGTTAGCTAGGATGTAGAGTGCATGAGAGGGAGTAATGTGAAATAGACTAGAAAGATACTTTGGAGCCAGAAGGGCTTAAAATGCCAAACAAGGAGTTTGCATTTTATCCTAGAGGCAACAGGGAGTCACTAAAACTTCTCAAGTAGAGAAGTAATATGGTCAGACTTGGTTAGATAAACAGATGGGAGATATCCTTTCTAAGGCTTTCAAATTACCTCCTATTTGACTTTCTGTCTATAGGTTATCCACCCCAAAACTTGTCAATTCTTTGAAGGTCATGGTTATTTTATATTTTACTTTGTGTTCCTAGCACCAGATATTGGTGCCAAGGGTAATGCTAGTTCAGAATGTAAAATCTTATGGTGGAGGTAAATTAGAGGATACTATCACTTTATAAAACAGAAGGAAGCCATGGAGGAAAAACAAATTTGGAGAAGAGTTGGCTGGATACTCACTTAAGTTAAACTTTTTTTAAAGCATTTATGGGTGATACTGAAATGAGGACAACATCAAACAAAAAATGGAAAGGATCTGTCATTATTTTCAAAATAAATTCTTTCATTTTCCTATGTTAGTGGACATTTAGGCTTTTAACATCACAATCTACAGTGTCCTAAATGGGCAGAGCAAAATCAAAAATGGGAAAAGCAACTAGACTAGATCAAATAGACATGCATAAGAGATAAATGCTGGATATCATACAATTTTAGGGGTGTTGTGGATCAATTCTCAAGATAGTTGAATGTCTGGAAAAAACTTGTGTCACTCATTGCCAAAAAAAGATAAAGAGAATATAAATATTTACAAACCCATATGCCTATTTTTTCTCTCTTTACAAAATCTGAGAGTAATCTACCCACCCAATGAATACATCCTTGATGAAGGTATGTGAGGGGACCAGGCAGGCGTTCTCAAATAATATTCTATGACATGCCACAACTTTACAGTTTCACAGATAACTGAGAATTTTAAATAATGCAACTATCTATTGTGCTTATTATTTGTTGATAATTACAATTTTTTAAAATTTGGCAGAACAAAATTTAGCTTTAAGTACTTTTCTACAAAGCATCTCCAATGCAAATGATAAAAATTAAACCAGGTTCCTTTAAAAAAGGAACAATAGAAGTAACTTTCTCTGATGGCCCTTCAGAGATTACTATAAAACAAGTAAAAAAAAAAAGAGGAGTTAGTTGTATGATGGCTAAATGTGTGTGCTACTGTCATGGGGGATTACTAGCCCACAGTCTATGCCTATCTATAGATCCACTTGTTTGAAGATGGCATTGTGCTGATTGCATTCAATTCTAGAACATTGTAGAGCCTACTAAAAATACGTTATCACCCAAAAGAATTTGCCCTATCTACATAGAAAAACTAAGTGGATAAAGAATGTCTATAGTTCAGATAGTGATATGTAGTTGTATGGACAGCCATAGAACTGATATATAGTATAGATATCTTATAGAGACATTTCAGATACATAATGAACCGAGTCCAGAATCCTATAGGAGGTGAAGAATAGATTGTATTACATTTGGGAAATTATGCAATGCTTTTAATAAGCCTAAGCATATCGTTTTTCAAATTATTTTATTAGTACTATTTTAAAATTTTATAGATACCTTTCCTACACAACAATACATTTCTCACTCAGAACCCTTCTTTGTAACAAAGAAAAAAATTAAACAAAACTAACATAATTTTATTTTAGAGTCCATATATCATCTAACACTCACAGTCTCACAACTCTCTAGTGAGAGGAGAAAAGTATATTTCATCCTCCATCTTTGAAATGAAAATTGGTAATTGTATCTGAGTTCAGATGTCTTTTAGTATTGTTTTCCTTTATACTACTTTCTTCATTGTGTGCATGTGTTTATATACATATATAAATTTCCTCCTGGTTCTCTTTACTTTGTAGCAGTTCATTTGTCTTTCCATGTTTCTTCTGAATTCTTCATATTCACTGTTTCTTATAAAGGCCATTATTTTTTTTCCCACTAATATTATATGCCTGTGACTCATGGAATTCTACCTTCTCTGAAGAATTCAAGTTGTGAGTCACCCAAAGAGCAGTTGTGTGGCCCATGGTGAATGTGAGTAAGCTCTAAGATATTACTATTGGATGTGAATCTTAAAACTGCTCAGACTCTATCTTAGAACATTTGGTTAAGGCTATTCCCTTATTGTAACAAATGAAAGTACTTAATCAGGAATGTATTGGGAACTTTACATTACTCCATCCATACTTAGGCATACCTTAGGGGAAGATAAAGTTGTAAACTCCTTACTGAACAATGAAAAGTCCCCAACTCATAGTGAAGCAAAAACCCTTAAGCTAGGTCTATTTTTAGATCTAATACAAAAGGATACTAAGTACCTATAAAGGTTAATTAATCACTAAAAGGTCAAGCAACTTACAAAAGGCAAACTTAGCAAGAGGTGTGAAGTTTTAGTCTACCCAAAAGAAGATGTGAACTAAGAATGGTCAGTACTGGGGAAAACATCTACTGTGATTGGTAGATGTGAAAATTTAGGGGAGGTAGCATAAGAGAAATTTCTCTTTAAAAGGAGCTGGTTCTCTGAACTTAGAGAGAGTTCGGACTAGTTGGAGTTTTGGAGTTAGTGTGGAGGAGCTGGCTCTCTGAACTTAGTTGGAGTTTTGCTTGGGACAAAATCTTGTGGTAATTTTGTGGTGAAGTCTTGTGGTGAAGACTGACTAGTCTCTCTTAAGACTCAGGCCTAGGCCATTTGTCCTAGGCCCTTCATACCATTTTCTCTTATTCTCTCTGTCTCTCTTTCCTTAATTCCTTCATTCATATTGATTAAAATCTCCATAAAACCCAGCTGACTTGAGTATTTCATATTTGGGAATTTTCCCATGGCGACCACTTATTTTTGATAAAAATCAAGACACTAAAATTATCTTTACAGTTTTGGCAATTCACAGTCTTGAAAACCATATGTTTCGCGGTCACATGGAGAAGCAGGAGAAGTGGTATAAAAGATATAATGGATGAGACACACAACAAGAAAATGAGGGTCAGTCATGTGGCAAGGGTGAGATGATAGATGGATAATGAACAAAAGATTGTGCAGGAGAGATGGTATAAAGAATATAATAGATATACATAGCACCTGGGGCAGGAACTGCCATCTTAGTAGATCCACATCTATTAAAACCATCTTTTCCACCTTCTTCCTTCCCCCATGAATGTGTTTATTTTCACCAGTCAGCTAGAGAACCCAGAACAAAGACACTTAAAGAAATAGCATTGTAAGAAAAATGACAGTGGAACATTCTTTCCAAAATCCAGGACTTCCGGTCAAGATGGCAGCTTAGAGAAAGCTAAAGTTCAGAGCTCCAGAAACCCTTCCTTACCGATCTCAAACTGAATGCTCCTAGGGCACCGAAATTCAAAACAAACAACAGAATAGACCCTGGGAACACTCCTCCTGGACCTGGATCAAAAGGTAAGGCCCCCCAAAAGTCAGAACCCAAGATCACTCGGATCTAAGGGGTAGGCAAAAGGAAGGTCCCAGGACCCATCCCCCCCAACCCAGAGCGCTGAATCCGAGGCAGCAGCAGGAACCTCAGGGCAGGCAAAAGGACCTCAGGAGCTGGCTATTCTGAAGGCCGCACCCTGAAAACAACCTGAGCCAGTCGTGGAGGCACCCAGACAGCAGGGAAACAGAGAGAGACGGGGGGGGGGGGGGGGGGGGGAGCCTGTATCCCCCTGACCAGATCCTTCCATCTGAGTCTCACCGAAGTTCCCTGCCTCAGGGCATATTCAGACTGATGTTAATCCTACCACCAGCCCTCAGAGCTCTGGGAAACCACGGCCCCTCCCCCTCAGAGTGCAGGCTCCTCTGGCCAGCAAAGGCATTGAAATACATCTGAGAGTGTCAAGCCAGGCTCAGAGCATAGAAGTAAGGCAACAGAGAAGCATTGGGAGGGAACTGAGGAGGGTAGTAACACCAAAACACCAAAACACCAGCAATTCCGGGCTTCCTGGGGAAGACAGACAATTTGCCTGAGGCTAAAGCCACTGAACACCAGACAGATAACAGAAGAGCCAGCCCCCCTCACTCAGATAGAGATGGCAAACAGCACAGAAGCAAAAAAGCCTCAAAACAACAAGAAAAACAAGAAGGGGGCAACTTTGGACACATTTTATGGAGCAAAAATACAAAATACAGAGGAGATAGAGGAGGAAACACAAGCAAATGCTCCGAAACCTTCCAAAGGAAATGGAAACTCTCCACAAACTTTTGAAGAATTTGAATCGAAAATGATCAAAAAGATGGAAGCCTTCTGGCAGGAAAAGTGGGAATTAATGCAAAAGAATTTCACACAACTCCAAAATCCAGAGGCACATCTTCTCAACAATACACAGTGGAAAGAATGAACATATGTGAGGGTCATGTATGGAAGTACACATGTAGGAAACCCATATTGTAGGAGCAATTTACAAATTTGACACTCTCAGATTGTTGTCTTCTGGTGGATGACATCACACTTTTCTCTCAGGAACTGAGTCTTACTGGACTTTGGACTTTCTTGAGCCCTTCCCTCTGGCCCTGCTGGCTCAGCTCCTGTTCCCAGCATCCAGACCTGTTTGACCCAGATCTTGATCTCCTGGTGACCTGCCCGCCTGCCCAGCAAACTCTAGCCTTGGAGCAGACTGCTCATCACCCCAGGCCCAGCCCTGGCCCACCTGCCCTGCTGCCTGCAATCCCAACCCAGATGAACTGCCTGGCCCAGCAATTCTGACTCATTGCCCCAGGCCCAGGACTCACTTCCACAAGCTGGTAAAAATGGGGTGATGAATTTTTCCTTAGGCTACAATTAGCCTCTACTGGGGGCAGGGGATAACAGGAGGGGAGAAAGAAAGGGAAAGAAGGTAGAGGCTTTTCCAAACAGGAACTTAAAAGCATGGCTACTTTAAGAGGATATCTTTTCACTGCATTGATCCTTTTCTTTATATCACATGTGATCCAGGGGGAAAATTCAGCTCCCTGCAACTCTTTAGCCAACTTTGGGGAGGCAGCTAGGTGGCTCAGTGGATTGAGAGCCAGGCCTAGAAATGGGAGGTCCTTGGTTGAAATCAGGTCATTTAACCCCCATTGCCTACCCATTACCAATCTCCTGCCTTCTGACAATAGGCATCTAAATGTATAAAAACTCAAGGAACTTTAAAGAGACTGGAGGTTATATTTTTAAGGCATTTCAGACTCCATGTTTTATAAAAATCTCTGTATTGCATTTTGTTGATTGCTTTGTTTAAGGTTTAACTTTGTGATTTTAAGTTCATATATTACTGCATTCAATACTATTCTGTAACACTGAATCATTTTAATGTACTGAGTTTTAACTAGTGTTAAATTCTGTTGCCTTTCCCTTATAACCATTCTGAACAAATATTATTGAATAGGCCCATATAAAAAGCAGCTTTTCTATTTTTGACTTTGTAAATTGTTACATAGAGGATAGATGGACTCCATCAGTAAAGTGCAACAACAACCTCTGGAAAATTTAAAGAGCTAATTATCTCAAACTGATTTTAAGGGTTCTTTAGACATGATTTTTAGAAAATTTCTTAACAATTTCTAGTCATTTTTGCCTGCCCCTAACATGAGGTAAGGCCCATTTTAATAGCTGAATTGAAATACATTTATAACCCCCACCTCTGCATTTAAAAAAATGTGAACTGAAGCTGGGCAGTTAATCCCAGGGCATGTACCCCTAGAAGCCTCCCCCCCCAAAAGGGAGCCTCTCTCATTTATACTCTTCAGCTCATTTTACTTCCACCAGAATGATCTCTAGATTTCTTGATGATGTTCTAAACCAAAAATGAGTTTTACTTTATTTAAAAATATGTTTACCAAGGTTGAAAGATTTTCTACATTTGTAAAAATTGTGACAAATATCCATCAGTTCACAGGCTTAAAAAGATGCCATATAGCAACTTATGTGAAAAAAATGATAGTGGTTTGTTTGCTATTGTACTTAATTGAGCTATTGAGAATTTGGGGGATATTGATAACTACATATCTGTACTACTGTTCTTTATTAAAAAAAAAAACCTTGTAAAATTCATTTGCTCATACTCACAGTGGATCATGGCCAGATATGAAGAGGAAATGAATCACATTTTTGGTGAGAAAGCCTTGTATTCTATATTTTATTAGCTGACACAGTGTGTCAATGATTTATAAGCTACATTTTTATTTTTAAAACTCTTATATTTTTCTAGCATGTGCAATATACTATTTAAGTTTTTTATTTTTTCTCTCCTTTTTATATTTGAAGCGCATGTCACTAGTATTTCTTTAGCTATTTAGTACTATAAGTTTAAAATACATTTGCTATAATGTCAATGCATGCCCCCCAAAAGCTTGAGACTATAAAAATGATGCCACTAATTGTTTAAAAAAAATTATGGGACTTTGCTTAAATACTTCTGTCTGATTCCAGGATAAGATATACACAAAAGAGCCATTGCATAGGGCCATAGATAAACCAGTCCAAGACGGATTGATGCACTGCCAAGCCAATACAAAGGTCTTGAACCTAGTGTGAAGACCCAGGGTTGCGATGTTTAACATTTGTTAAGACATAGGCCTTCCTTGTGTCCACACTCACTCTGAAAATACATACGAGTATCCCCAAACTTGGCTCCTACTTGGCTCCTATAATCTGGTCCCTTTTCTGTCTTTCATAGTGTGGCAACTTTCTGTAATCCTGGCTACTGACTGGGTAAATGCATCATTGCTTAGATCATTTTAATTGGGCCCTGATTCAAGGACCTGTTTTAGATTTATTTTTCCTTTACTTGGAATTTTTACATGTAAGACTTTGATAGTCTATAGTTTCATCCAGTAATTTTCTTTTTTATTTGGATTTTTCTGATGTCTTTTTAATTTTTCTTACCAATTGATTCATATACCTCATAACTCAGCCATGCATCCCTAAGTGATCCTGTTTTTTTTTCAATCACCCTCTTCATGGGGAAATGTAAAAATATTATTATTTTAAATTGCGAAGTTTAAATTCCTTTTAAGAAGAATTTTAGATAAAGAAAGATGATACCTCTCCTAGTCCAGAAACCGAACTGTTTGGAAAAGACACCATGAAGATGCTTCCAGACCACAAGCTGCACAAGAAGATCAAAATGAACTTTGGGTGTGATTGATTGAACATTTATTTGTATCTATACTTTCATGTCAAAGGGGACTGCCCCCTAACTGGCTTTTTGTCAATGCATCCAGCAATTATTGGTTTTGTTCTTTTTTCTTCTTATCCTCAAATTATTGTAATCTTTAAGTTGATTATGTTTTCATGATCCTTTGGGGAAATTCTTCTTCCCAAATGATCATATGGGAAAATGTAAAAATGGAGATTTGAACCCTGGATTTCAATCCCCAGAAGTCCTTGCTCTAGTTCCCAAGATGCCCTCTAATCTCACCTGAATTCCCACCTGCATGAGATCAAAATTTCTATTTAAACTGGCTGTAAAGCCTACTGGCTCTCCCTACTTCCGCTTCCAAGCACACGTAGCTTTCTACCTAGCAGGCAAGATGTGAGTGGTTGTGAATGGGCTCTCCAGGCCTAGACACATGCTTTCTTATTTTTGTATTTTTCTTTATTTCTTAATCTTTAATAAACCTCTAAAAATATAATACTTATAGCAGAGAAACTAATTTTAACTGCTACACTTGGCATACAAATGCATCTTACTCCAAATTAAATATTGTTCTTTACCCATATTCTTCCCCTTATTATGCCCGTTTTTCATGATCAAATCCCCTAGTTTTGGTGTTCTCTTTTGACCAGTGAAAACCTTATTGTTTTCCTATGAGTATGATCATATCACCCCCTCCCCCCAAACCCTGACTCCCACTAAACAAATTCCAGTGGCTCCCTATGATTTCCTGAATCAGATATAAAATCCTTTGTTTAGTATTCAAAGCTCTTCATAAACTTGGACTCCTCTACTTTTCCATTCTTTGTTACACCTCACACTCTATTCTCCCACCTTACATACCTTGTCATCCATCGATATTGGCTTCCTTGCTGTTCTCCAGACAAGATCATCTCTCAATTTTGGGCATTTCCACTGTATGTGTCCCATGTCTGGAATACTCCCTATCCTCATCTGTGCCTCCTGGCTTCCTTCAAGTCTCAATTAAAATTCTATCTTCTATAGGAAACATTTCTCAAACTCCTTTAATTCTAGGACCTTCCTACTTTTGAATCTTTCTGGTGTATCCTATATATGGCTTGTTTTGTACCTAGCAGTTTGCATATTGTTTCATTATCATTAAACTGTGAATTCCTTAAGAGCAGGAATTATCTTTTGCCTTTCTTTGGATTCCCAAAGCTTAGGACAATACCTGGCACATAATGGGTATTGAATACATTTTTACTGATTGACTGATTAGTTATATAGTAAGAGCAAGAGATAACTGACTGAAAGCTCTGTGTTCCATTTGTATCCATATGATATCAAGAGATCCAGAGGGAAAACAATAACCCTAATGCAAATGTTGATCATATGGAAATAGGTCTTGATCAATGACACATATAAAACCCAGTGGAATTGCTCATTGACTACAGGAAGGGGGTGGGAGGATGGGAGGAAAAGAATATGAATCATGTAACCATGGGAAAATATTCTAAATCAATTAATTAAATAAAAAATTTCAAATTAAAAAAGAGATCAAGAGGAAGACATTTAGAATTTTGTATGGATCTCTTATAGAAGATTTAAGGCAAGGACATGGAGAAATGTTAAACAGAAGATTGTAGTGCCTGTGTATTGTGAGATCACAGAACCATCAATGTATTGATGCAGACTCTAACATAGTATCTTTTACATATTTGACACTTAACAAATATTTGCTAAATTGAATAAGTGAAATCATGGATCATTCAAAGTAGAAGTAGAGTAGAGACATTTTTAGTTATTTATCTACTATAAGTTTCATTTTTTAAAAAGAGAGGGAGAGTAGCCTGGCAGCTAGGTGACTCAGTAGATAGAGAGATAGGCCTAGAGATAAGACAATCTGGGTTCAAGTCTGGCCTCAGACATTTCCTGGCTGTGTGACCCTGGGAAAATCATTTAACCCTCATTGTCTAGCCCTTAGCACTCTTATGTATGAGAACCAATACATAGTATTGATTCTAAGACGGAAGATAATGGTGTTTTGAGATAGAGAGTCAGTCTTATTTTCCTTCTGTTTGACTATATGATATAGTGGGGGAAATCCTGGGTTTGGGATCAGGGGACATGGCTTTAAATCCTGGCTCTCCTACTTATTACCTGTGTGACTTTGGCTAAGTCACTTACCTACTCTGGGACTCAGGTTCCTCATCTTTAAAGAGCACTTAAACCATATGATTTCTATTTATACAACCATGGTCGTAGGACCTTCCTAATCACAAAAGAGCAATTCATGATCAGAACTGATTCCCAAGTTGGAAATAGGAAATGTCAGCTTTGCTCCTTTCTTGGCTAGAAGATGAAAAGAGACTAAAAAAACTTTTGATTTTCTTCAGAGGAGTAAAAATTGTTCTGGTCCTTTATATATGTATTCCAATGGTGGTGATGATTTTTTTTTTTCTGGCACAAGAAAGCAAGCCCTTCTCTGAAGAAATCTGTAAAGCTGTCACTGAGCATACACACATTCACTAGATACTATAAATTGAATCTTCCATCCTCAGCTAATGTGGCCTGTGGCAATGAAGCCATTATAGTGCAGTTACCATAAAAGGCTATATTTTTGTAATCTGTTGCCTGCGCTCAGTGTGGGGTTTATTGCTACTTAGAACCCTGATTGCTAGATGCTAGAATAGGAAGGTTAACCTGGAATAATCCAGTAGCTTTACCTCAGAACAACTTGAGTCTTTTTTTTTCTTGGCTCATTTATTAAATTATTTTCTTCCTGTCACTTTATGAAGGAAATATAGGACAAGACTGTATTTTTGGTTTGGATTTTGCTGAAAAACCTGTGAAGTCAGATTATTTAGAGCAGTGGCTATTAACCAAGGGTCCTTGAATTGGTTAAAAAAAATTTTTATAATTGTATTTCATTATACATGGTTTCCTTTGTAATATTATATATTTCATTTTATTCATTTAAAAGCATTATTCTAAGGAAAAATATTCTGAGAAATCTTTGGTTTTCATACTGCCAAGGGAATCCACAAAAACAAAAAAGGTTGAGAAACCCTGTCATAGAAAAATGTGAACGGTATACATGTCCCAGCTAATCTCCAACAGTTGAATAACTCATCATACTTGAATGATGATAAAAATGTCAAAATCACAGTCCAGTAATATGTTGATTTTGTTGAATTTATAAATGAGCTTTGTTTGATTGGTTGATGAGCTTTAGCTGGAATGTAAAAGTACATGCTTAAGAACTAACCAATTCAGTCAGCTTATTAAGTATTCATTTAGGACTTCTCCTTTGCCCAGCACTCTGTGGTACATGAAAAGATGGATAAGACATGGTCCTTGCTATCTTAGAACTTCTACTTAAAAAGACAAATATAATGGTTTAAGATCTTTGTGCTAAATTATGTGATAAGGAAAGAGGCTACTATTGGCTGTCGTAATTAGAAAAGGCTTTCTTGAAAGGGTGAGACTTGAGTTGGATCTTGGAGGATGGGTAAAATTTGAATAGAGGAAATAAGGCATCCAGGCAGGGAAACTAATGTGAGCAAAAGCATAGAAATGGAAATCAGTTAGTTAGTGAAGAGATTCCCTTGACTGTAGCCAAGGCACACATTGGGAGTCCATTGGAAGTCAAATGGACTAGCAGACTATGAAGACTTTGGAGCAGAAAAGAACTGTAATAATCATTTAGTCCAGTGATGTCCTCTGAAAGGAACCAGCTGAGTTGTGTTGACTACTAGCAGCTCAGTGCTGTAAATTTGACACTTCTATCTAACTTAATCTCCTAATTTTATAAAGAAATGAGGATCCAGAGTATGAAATGGGAGAAATTTGAGCTCAGATATTAGTTCAGATATACTAGATATATGATCATGAGCCTCAATTTTTTCTGCTTCTTTTTTCATTCCTTTCTAACTCCCCTACAATCTGACCTTCAATCTCATTCAACTGAAACTACTCTCTGGAGTTACCAGTGATCTCTTACTTGACATCTTTGTTGGCTTTTTCTCAATTCTCATTTTCTTGACCTTTGTATAGTCTTTTATATTGTTGACCATCCTTTCCTCCTGAAAATTCTTCTTTTAAAAAATACTTTTTTGCCTTCATTCTCATTCTATCTTTTTTCCCCCTCAGTCTCCTTTGATGGATCATCATCCATGTATGCCTCCTAATGATAGATCTTCCTTAATACTCTCCTCTCTCCTTTCTATACTCTCTCATTTGGTGACTTCGGTCTCATATGTTCAATTATATCTCTCTATATAATTCACAAATCTATATATTTATCTCTATCTCCTTCCTGAATTCTAATCTAAAATCACAAAATAACTTTCAAGTATTTCAAATCAGATGTCCTATAGGCATCTTAAATTCAACATGTTCAAAACAGAACTATTTATATTATCCTCCAAACTTAAACTTTTTTTTGAATTTGTCTATTACTTTGGATACTCACATTATTAAAATGGTTTCAACTTGGGTATCCTCACTTTCACCTTTCCCAATCCAATCAGTTGCAATTTCTCTTTCTACAACATCTCTCATATTTCTTCTCTCTACTCACATAGTCATCATTTTAGAACAGTTCTTTGTCATGTAGAAGAGTGAAACAATCTCCTATTTTATCTCCTAGCCTCAAATCTCCACTCCCACAATCCATCAACCAAACAGTCACCAAAGTAACTTTCTTAAAACACATATCTGATCATATCATCTACCTACTTGATACATTCTAGTGGTTCCCTCTTACTACTCATGTTACATATTCAATTTGTTGCAAAATCTTGTCAAACCAAAAGACCAAATGTAAACTCCTCTATTTGGCATATGCTGGTTTTCCCCTACTTTTCTAGTCCATAAATATTACTCCTTTCTATTCACAATCCTACTGGTCTTCCCATTTTGTACATATAATATTTGAGCTCTAGCACCTTTGCATTGATTGTCTCCCTCACCTCTGCCCCTTGGAATCCCTGGTTTCCTTCAAAACTCAATTCAAGTATCATCTTCTACATGAAGTTTTTCCTGATTTTCTCCAGTTGTCAGTGTCCTCCCTTCTTAAACTATCTTCTATTTATTTAACATGCACTTGCATATATAGACATGTTCCCTCTGTTAGTGCTTAACCAGTACTTGTTGATTGACTGATTGATATGACCACTCAAAAGATCAGGTTAATAATCCACCCATGAAAGACAAAATAGATGAAGAATTATCTATAACATGGTGTTGGATAAGTAGCCATTAAGTGGCATAGTGCCTGTGTCTTGAATAGGTTCTATAGATGGACAAGGAGCCAAGCCCAGAAATGAATAATAACAGAGTAGGCTGGTCAGCATTTGGGAAATTGTGTAGCATTTCCAATTACCCCAAAATATTTCTTGACAAAAACATATTTTTAACACTAGAATTTCACCAGTGTCATGATAAAATCCTACCCTGGTGCCTCAAGGCATTGAGTGTAACCATGGGTTCTGCAAAGGTATGACATTACAATATAAGCCATGTTTTACTATGTTAGAAAGACTTTGAATATTGTTATGCATCAGAGGATCATGGATTTTGAGCTGAAAGGAGTTTAGAGGCCATAGACTCACTCATTTTACAGATGAGCAAACTGAAGCTAACATAGGGTGAAATAGCTAGAAAGTATCAGAGTTGGGATTCGAATACAGATCTTCCTTACTCCAAACTTAGGACCATTATTCCATGCAGGATATGTCTGTTTCCTAAAAACCAGCTTGCATAAGTTTTATAGCAACTCATCGCTATTAGGGCAATACATTTTTAAATATGGTAACACATGAAAGAGGGATAAATACAAAATGGCCTTTAGTCTCCTCAGTCTCCCTTCTACACCTGCAGCAACACTGGCAGAGTGATAGAAAGTAAGATAAAAGGTGCTAAGAGTCACACAATTTTAAAGCCATAAATATTAACTTAGAAATTGTTACTCTAAAAGTGAGACCTTTGTCAAGTGGAAATATTACTAGAGGTGCTTAAACCTATAATCTTGACATGCTTGCTATTAATGAAACCATAGGACTGAAAGAAGTTGAAGCTAAGTGCCAGAATGGCTCACAGGTTATCCTTTAATGGACAAATAAAAGAGTTAGCAGATTTGATTTTATAATGTGAGCAAAAGCAATAAGAAACATCAAATTGATCTGAATGCAGACCAAAACATATTATATGTCACTTTCTTTTTTCTTCCTCCCCCTTTTCTTGGTTTAAGATTTCTTCTACAAAATGACTAATATGAAAAAAATGTTTTACGAGATCCCACAATTCGGTAAAACCAATCAATATATTTTAAAAGTCTGATATATGTGGTATCCTACATCTATAATCACATATTTCTTATTTGGGGCCAATTCTAGTCATTATACTTTCCCAGTATATTGTTTCTTTATTCCTTTCTAGGAACCATTCTTGACTCTAGGCATTATCTACTTTGCCACAGCAGCCTTCTTATCCCGGAAACTAGAATTTCACCAGTGTCACTATAAAATCCTACCCTGGTGCCTCAAGGCATTGAGTGTAACCATGGGTTCTGCAAAAGTATGACAGTACAGTGTAAGCCATGATAGGTTTTACTATGTTAGAAAGATTTTGAATATTGTTATTCATCAGAGGATCATGGATTTTGAGCTGAAAGGAGTTTAGAGACCATAAAGTCCTACTCACTCATTTTACAGATGAGGAAACTGAAGCTAACATAGGGTGGAATAACTAGAAAGTATCAGAGTTGGAATTTGAATACAAATCTTCCCTACTCCAAACTCAGGACCATTATGCCATGCAGGATATGCCTGTTTCCCAAAAACTAGCTTGCATAAGTTTTGTAGAAGCTCATCACCATTAGGGTAATAAATTTTTTGCCATCCCTAAGGCCCCTACCCTGATTGGTCAGTTTTCCTCAGACTCTCTTTTAAAGGAAGTGCCCAGACCAGATACATTTTCATTTCTCTTTGGACTATACTATTTCTCCAGACCTTCTGCTACATTCTCCACTGTGGGCACCTTCTCTCTTCTTTTTTAACTTTCTTCTAAGTGTTCCTCTTCCTACCCCCAATCCATTTTGAGTGTAAGCTCCTATGACAAAGACCATCTCTACTTGCTTGTATTTGTAATCCCCATGCTTAGCATAATACATGGCACATAGTAAGGGCTTAATAAAAGCTTGTTGATTTTTTATGCTTTTAATTTATTTTTTATTAAGGTTTTGATTAACTTTTCCTTTAAGCATTTATATGTTTCACCATTTTTACACATGCAACATTGATATCAATGCATTGTGCTTGTTGACTTTTGATGTTTTGTTATTGTTCTTCTTTATGTTTACATTGTTGCAATTTTGTATATTTTTTCATGGTTCCAGTTACTTCACTTTGTATCAGTTCATTTAAACCTTCCTGTGATTTTCTATGTTCACCATATTCATAGGGAAATGCTATTCTATTACATTCATATGCCAAAACTTATTTATTTGGACCCCAACTGGATTGACATGAAATTTGTTTTTAATCCTTTGCTACCACAGAAAATACTATTGTAAATATTTTGATGTATCATATGGTATTTCTTTTCTTTTTTTCATTTACTCCCTAGCACTAGAAACTCTTAGTTAAAAGGGAAAGGACATTTTAAATACTTTCTTAGCATAATTCCAAATTGCTTTTCAGAATGATTGGATCAATCCATAACTCCACTGATAATGCCTTAGCATGCCTATAATTCAATAATTTGTGGGAGTTACTTTTTTGTGAGCTGTCAAACTTTTTATAGAAAAGTTCAAAATCAATAACTTTATAAAAATAAAAATAAGATCTAGTGTGCAACTAAGATGCAACTCCACTCTGACTTATACTTAACTGCTGATACAAACTATTTATTACAATTACAACAGCCAACAAACCTTCCATTTCTATGCCAAATAGAGAAATATGTTAGTCAAAGATAGTTCTGGTTTAAAATATAAGCCCATTTATAAAATTTTATGGAGAAAGTCGATAAAAGATTATGAAGTATTACAAACAAAAAGTGATAATAAAATATGCCATCAGAAAGATGTAGATAGGAAAGGGAAAAGTGCCAACCATGTAGGAGAATGAGACTAACTGTACTATTTGCTATTCACACAATGATAGTAGACTTACGGTAGGTTCCTACCATGCTCAGTGATCCCCCTTTGGAAGATTTATGAAAAGAATTGGACAATAGTTGCACAGGATGACAGGGGATGAATGGATTGCAATTTACAATGTTGGAAGGACCCCTACATCAATCAAAAATCCATGGAAGCTTCAAAGTATTTATTTGGTGATGAATTATGGGACTAAATTATGGAATGTCATGGCCTCAGAAAATTCAGAATATTGGGTGACCCAAAGGACAATGGAGAGACACATCATAGGTACAAATAGCTTATAGTATATTACCAACACCACCATGCATATGGTAAGTGACATAAAAGGCATCATCACATGCATACATACCAGAAAGTTCGGTGGATCAGTCATGTAGTTCTAAGTTGCCAAATCAACAAATAGACATAAAGAATGGCCCAAAACAGTCCTTTCTGTCAAGGAGCTCACACTATAAATAGATAATATGCAAATAACTACATACAAACATGGTACCCAAGATTAATTGAGAATAGTCAATGGAGGAAAGACACTAGAATTAAGAGACTTCAGGAAAGGTTTCTTGCAGAAGGTAAGGTTTTGACAGAGATGAGAAGAGAGAGATTCCAGGAATAAGTTATAGCCAGCTAAAATATATGGAGAGAAGGGGTTGCAGTTGCTTGCTGGAAGCTAAGATGACAGAGTAAGGGTGCTCAGTTTACCCAAACTCTCCAAACACACAAGAACAGAAAATAAAGCACTTCAAAACAGTGGAAAGTGGGAGGGATACATCTCACTGGAGTAAGAGGAGAGAATAACCCAGTGAATGCTGTAATGAGCTAGGCTGCAGAGTACACACTACCCCTGAGTGCTTCTCCATGGCCAGAAGCAACAAGGCAATTGGTCTGAGAGCAACCCTACCTACTGCTAAGCAGCCTGAGGCAATAAAACATTAGTCAGGGAGCAGCCCAAGACCAGCCCTCCTGAGGTAAGGAAACTTCAGAACTAGGAGCAGCTCTACATTTGGCCTGAGGCAAGGAAATTGGTGGGGGGACTAGCTTATTGTTAGCCCTAACTGCTTCCATGTGGCTGGAGTTTTAAAAAAAAAGATAGAGCAGAGAGTAACCCTAGGAGCTACCAAAGAGCCTGAGGCTGGCAGAGTAGGGGACACACTGCCAAGCAATATGAGATAATAAAAGGGACAGAGTGAGGAGGAGCCCAACACAGGAGACAAAAGGATAGCTGAAAGCAAGAGGAGCCAATCCAGCTGGGAAAAAACTGCAAGCCTGCCCACAAGGAGACAGCTCTTCTATCCCCTGGAAGTGCACACTGAGAAACCCCAAGATATCTAGGCTTGCCCCAAGCAGCAGACAAAGCTATTCTGTAAGCTTGTAATGCAGAACATCAACAGATAGACAAAGTAATGGGGGTCAATGATAACTAGAAAAATGAGTAGAAGACAAAGAAAAAACTTAACCTTAGAAAGTTACTTAGAGACAAAGAAAATGAAAATATAAATTCAGAAGTGGACAACAATATAGCAAAAAGGAAATATTTGAAACCTCAAAGGAAAATGAGAAAGGATGTCAAGCCCCAAAAGAACTCTTGGAAGAACTTGAAAAGTTTCAAAATAAAATAATAAAAGAAATATTGAACTATTCAACAGCTTGAAAACTTGACCAAATGAAAAGGGAGGCAAAAAAAAAAACACTGAAGAAAAAATCTTCCTAAAGACTTGAATGGACCAAATGGAAAAAGAAGTACAAAAGCACAAGAAAGAAAATAACAATCTAAAAAATTAGAATTGAGCAAGTGGAAGCTAATTACTCCATGAGGCACCAGGAAACAATAAGGCAAAATTAAAAAAAAAATAGAAGAAAATCTGAAATACCTCACTGGAAAAACAACTGACTTGGAAAACAGATATAGGAGAGGCAATCTAAGAATCTAAGACTACCTGAAAGCTATACTCAAAAAAAAAAAAGCCTGTACATCATATTACAAAAAATCATCAAGTAAAACTGCCTTGATAGCCTCAAACAAGAGAGGAAAATAGAAATTACAGGAATCTACCAATCACCTTCTGAAAGGTATAAAACATCTCAGGACTACTATTAGTAGTAGTCTCTCAGAAGTCGAGAATGACAATTGTCTTTGTGCATGTGCACAAAGATACTTGTGTGTGAAAGAGATTTAAGTGGAAAAGTCGTTTCACAGAGACAGTCCCACTCTCTCGGCGTTGAAAGCCTGGGTCCAGTGGCACAAAAAGTCGTTACACCTGGAGACTTCCTCAGCTGCATTGGATGGCTGTGTTGTCTTTTGTGCTCCATCACGCCCTAAGCACTCCACAGTGCTTTGCTGCATCGCCATCTCAGCCGTTGAACCTTCTTGTTGGTTTCTTCCGCCTGTTCCACCGAAGAAGTCTTCACATGCTGGGTGAGCAAAGCCCTGGTTCACCAGGGGTCGATGACCCGATGGCTACCCTCACAAGGTTTGGCCAACCTGTCGAAGCCGTTGCCCGGGCTGTTGCTGCTGCCACATGCTAGCAGCTACTAGGAGCCACAAGTGAGAGCTGGGTGTCAGGTAGGGGTCAGAGGATGGAGATCTGCCCTAAGAGGGCATGACAAGCCCTCCATACCAAGGTGCTACCCCTCCCTGAGCACTCCATATACCCAGGACTACTATAGCAAAATGCAAAAACTCCGAGATCAAGGTAAAATATATGGAGCCCAGAGATGGAATGTCTTGTGTGAAAAAGAGCAAAGAGGCCAGGTTCTCTGGATCCCAGAGAATGTGGCAAAGAGTAAAGTGTAAGAAAATTAGAAAGGTGATAAGGGGTTAGGTGATAAAGCATTTTTAGAACCAGATAGAGTATGGTGGACAGCCCATGTAAAGGCATGGAGAAAGGAGATGAGGTTTTTATCATATATGAGAAACTGGCAAATAGATTAATTTCCTCTTCTTCCTCTTCTTCTTCTTCTCCTTCTTTCATAAACCCTTACCCTCTGTCTTAGAATCAATACTGGGTATTGGTTCCAAAGCAGAAGAGTAGTTAAAGGCTAGGCAATGGGGGTTAAGTGACTTGCCCAGGGTCACACAGCCAGGAAGTATCAGAGGCAAGATTTGAACCTAGGACCCCCTGTCCCTAAGCCTGGCTCTCAATCTACTGAGCCACCCCGCTGAACTGAAGTTAGATCTTCTTGAATCCAGGCCCAGTGCCCCATACAATAAGCTTAGAAAGGCAAACTGGAACTATATTATGAAAGGCTTTAAATGACAAATAGAGGAGTTCGTATTTGATCCTAGAAGCACTCAGGGGTTATTAGAGCTTTTTAAAGCAGTAGAGTGAACAGAATTGACTTGGGTTTTATTTGACAGCTGTGTGGAAGGTAGATTGTAGAGGGGGAGTGCCCAGAGGCATGCAGACCAATTAGGAGACTGTGATAAATTCATATTTTGCAGTTGTGCCCGACTCTGTGACCCCATGGAGTTTTCTTGACAAAGATACTAGAGTGGTTTGCCATTTCCTTCTCTGGTGCTTTAAGATAAACAGAGGTTAAATGACTCTCCTAGAGTTCATATAGCTAGTAAGTTCATGAGGTCAGATGTAAACTCAGGTCTTCTTGATTCCAGACCAGCATTTTATCCACTGAGCCATCTAGCTGCCTCCTAGGCAAACAGAGAGTTATGTGATTTGCCCAAGTTCACACAACTAGTTAAATGTCTGAGACTGGATTTGAACTTAAATCTTCCTGACTTCAAGCCCAGTACTGTGTCCATTGAGCTTTAGAGCTGCCTTGATAAATTCAAATAACAGGTGATGAAGGCCTGAACAAGTGTTGTGGCAGTGTGAGCAGAGATAAGGGGACAAATGTAATAGATGTCAGGTAAATAGAATGAGAAAACTTGGCAACTTATTGGCTATGAGGCAAGAGGAGGAGACTGGAAAGATGATGACCCGAGATTGCAATCCTGAGTGATTAAAAGGATGGTGGTGTCCTTGCCAGAAATAGAAATATTTGGGAGAGGGGTAGACATTGGGGAGAAATACAATGAGTTCTGTTTTGGATGTGTTGACTTTGACATACCTAAGGGACATCCAGTTGGAAATATCCAGTCGGAAGTTGGTGATAAAGGACTGGAGTGTGGGAGAGAGGCTGAGGATGGATATGTACACTGAAGAGTAGTCATTTTAGAAATAATATTTGAAATCATTAAGAAGGAGATTATAGATAGAAAAGATAACACCTAAGATTGAGCACTGGGAGCATTGAACATTCACAGATAAGGGGCATATCATGGGAGTTGATCTAGCATATAGGCTGAGGAGCATCAGATAGGTACAAGGAGGACCAAGAAAGAGCAGTCTCACAACAACCCTTGGAAAAAGACACCATTCAAAATGAGAGAATGGCCAAAAGTGTCATATTCTGCATAGTGGTCCAGCAGGATAGGGATTGAGAAAACACTGGATTTAGCACTAAGAGACAAGAAATAATTTTTAAACTACCTGATTTGTGCTGATCTTGTCTCCATTTAGAAGAGCTAGTTTGTTGTATATCTGCTATGACTTTTTTTTGTGGGGATGGTACTTTGTAGGTGTCTCCTTTGGAATCTTTTAATGCTGGGAACCGTTTGCTTAGGAAGTTTCTAACTTCACTGATTCACTGTTGAACTTATTTAAATTTCAATTCTCATCTTCCACTCCTTGATTTTTTTTCAGGTGTCTTAAACCTCTACCTTTGACTTATTCCTTCTCTGGGATAAAGGTGAGAATAGAGAACTGGGCTTTTCACATAGTTGCTCTGATCTTAACTTTCACTTTTTATTCACAAAGCTAATGTGAGGGTAAAGTGTTTCCTGTTGCCAATTTAACTTATTTAATTAAAAGTGAAAGTTATAAGTCAAGAGTGCCATGGGTGAAGTTCTAATGTCGTCAGTAGAAAAATGGGTTTATAATTGAAACTGTTGGCACGGTGGTGATTCCCAATAGTGTAGCACCTGGAGTTGTGACACTTAACTTTATTTAATGAAAAAGCAGAATCTGAAGCATTAACTTCTCCACCATTGCTTTAAAAAAATGCCATAAAGCTATGAGTTGCACAAACGTGAGAAAGGTGCTGCTAAGAGCAGAAGGTGGGTACTTGCCCATGGAGGTGAGAGGCTGAAGAAAAGTAGCAGGAATACCCTGGAGTTCAGCTTCCAAAGTGACTGACAGCCCTTTATTTCTTTTCTTTTTAATTTAATTTAATTTATTTTTAAACATTATTTTATTTGGTCATTTCCAAACATTATTCATTGGAACCAAAGATCATTTTCTTTTCCTCTCCCCCCCCCCCCATCTATCCCATAGCCAACGCATGATTCCACTGGGTATCAGATGTGTTCTTGATTCGAACCCATTTCCATGTTGTTGGTATTTGCATTAGAGTGTTCATTTAGAATCTCTCCTCAGTCATATCCCCTCCATCCCTGTAGTCAAGCAGTTGCTTTTCATCAGTGTTTTTACTCCCACAGTTTATCCTCTGCTTGTGGATAGTGTTTTTTATATCCCTGCAGATTGTTCAGGGACATTACATTGACCCTAATGGAGAAGTCCATCACCTTCGATTGTACCACAGTGTATCAGTCTCTGTGTATAATGATTTCCTGGTTCTGCTCCTTTCGCTCTGTATCACTCCTTAGAGGTCGTTCCAGTCTCCATGGAATTCCTCTATTATTCCTTTGAACACAATAGTATTCCATCACCAACATATACCACAATTTGTTCAGCCATTCCCCAATTGAAGGGCATCCCCTCATTTTCCAATTTTTGGCCACCACAAAGAGCGCAGCTATGAATATTGTTGTACAAGTCTTTTTCCTTATTATCTCTTTGGGGTACAACAGTCCTTTATTTCAAGGACTAAACAAAGCAGAATTCTTCCCTTGTTTGATCAACCTTGGGAAGCTGGAAATGGATTTGGAGGACATTAGAAATTGACTGTTAGAATAGACTCAAATCTCTCCCTATTCCAGTCCATCCTCCACTCACATTGGCCTTTATAAAGTATAAGTCTGATCATATCACCTCTCTAGTCAACAAACTCTAGTGGCTCTCTTTCACCTCCAGAATTAAATATAAAAGCCTTCTTTTGTCACCTGAAATCCTTCACAGTCTGGCTCTCTCCCACCTTTCCATTTTTCTCATACTTTATTCTCCTCCTCACTTCATCCCCATCTCTAATTCAGTGACACTGGCCCACTTGCTGTTTGTCTTATTAGACATTCCATCTTTGGACTCTTTACATTTTCATTCTGTCCCCCATTCCTCGAATTTTCTATGACCTCATCTCTACCTCTTGGCTTCCCTGGCTTCCTTTCAGTTCCATCTAAAATACCACCTTCTACAGGAAGCTTTCCTGAACTGACAATATTGGTTCCTTCCTTGTGTTGATACTCTTTGGTTTGCATATTTTATATATCTTGTATGTCTATAGTAGTTTCCATGTTGTTTCCCTCATTATACTCAAAACCAGGGACTGCTCTTTCCCTCCTTTGTAGCAGGGTCTGACACAGGGCATGTGCTTAATAAATGCTCATTGACTTGACTTTTAAATCCCAATTGCAGGGGAATCAAAAAGTGGAGTTCTTTTGGCATGCATGTCTGTGACATTTAAAGAGGACATAACAAAATGAAAACTTTTCCCTTTTTTCACACATAAAAATCTAAAACTAAAAATATTTTTCATTAACTCTTTTAAAGTGTTAGGGATTTTGAATATGTTTTACTTTTCTCAAATAATTTATTTCCCTTCTTAGTTGTGTGACCTTGGGCAAGTCATTTAACCTGAATTACATAACCCTTATCATTCTTCTGCCTTGGAACCCATATTTAGTATTAATTCTAAGACAGAAGGTAAGGGTTTTTATTAAAAAGACAATTTCCCTGATGCGAAGGTTGCCCCCATTAAAATCCTCCCTGGTACTTGATGGTGACATGGTTGTCAGCCTGCATCCTTGGAGTCTGAGGCCAGTAGAGTATAAACTCTAGCTTATTCTGCCAAGCTAAAAGGATTTTGATTATAGGACTAGAGTCCAACTACATGTCCATTATCCAAGGACTGACTTAATTAGCTAAGGGTGAAGGGGCTCATGGTAATGAATGGTTTTTTCTGCCACAGTAACTCATGATGACCATTTTCTGAGTCATAGAGATGTTGTGTTATGCCTTGGTAAAGGGAGTGTCCACCCTGATGAAATCACAGATCCTTGAAATATTGAAGGCCTTCATTCCCTTAAGTTGAGGGACCCATTCTTTTATTTGGCCAGTGTTGGGCACATGTGAGAGAGGTTAATATTTCATGGAATTATGTACTTTTTTTGGACAAAGGCAAATGCCATGCCAGACATGTCATTTTACAAAGTATTAATAGGTTTTCCAATTTTAGTATTATGCATAGAAGTATTTCAGCTGTAGGATATCAAGCATATAAAATGTTACATCTACAAAGACTTGAACATAAAAATGTCCTAGCTGAGGACTCACGGTAAGGATGTATGTAATAGTAAAACTAAATCAATTTCACAGTAATTTATTATCCTTGAAATTTAAAGTGAGGGGAGGAGTTGAAGGATCTTCTCAGTTAGGTACCATCGTCATCTGTTGTGCATAGTATGGTCACTAAGGACCTGAAAGTCAAAGAAATTCGATAAAACAAACTTCACTATACTATTTAGTTATCTAGCTAGGACTTTTTTTCCCCCTAAAGCATACAAATCCCAACATTGAGGATTCTTTGACATGTTTTAGTTAGCTTATAGACATTTAATCCCAGGAGCATAGGCATTTTTCAGAAGCTTACATTTAAAGCTGAAGCAATAATGACTGACAGAGAGGGCATTTCTTGACAGTTAATGACCAGCTAAAGCATTTGGATGGATGCCCAAGGCAAAGCCAAGAGTCCTGAACCCAGCCGGTCATTAACAGCCAGGAAATGCCTGACCTCGAGGTCATTATACCTCCGACCAACCCTGTCAAATTAATAACAGAAAAGAACCATAAAGCCATGATTATTTTGTGCCATTTGTCCATGTCTGCTGTATGTTGAGGCTCAATGATTTGTGAGGGCTATTTACAATATTAGCTTTTTCTGGCAAAAGAGGACCAGTCTAGGAGCTCTCAGAAGACAACAAAGCATCAAAGAATTAATTAATAATCTCCCAAAATAATTTTCCTGGATTTTTCCAATCTATATTTTTAAACATGCCTATTGTACAAATAAATCTAAACCCTGGGTTTGAAATCAGTGAGAGACCTGGGCTCAAAGCCTACCTCTAACACTAACTGTGTGGTCATTGGCAAATCTCTTAACTTCCTTAGGCCTCAGTTTCCTCATTTGTAAAGTAGGAATGATAACTTATGGTATCTACCTCACAATGTTGTTTTGGGATTCAGACAAAAAATAATGTATGTTAAATGCTTTGCCAATCAATCAACAAGCTTTTGTTAAAGCACATGTTGCCTGTGTGCCAGGAACAATTCTAGTACCTGAGGATACAAAAACAAAATATATGAAACAACACCTGTGCTCAGGGAGCTGATATTATATTAGAACATCACACACACATGTGAACTAGGTACAAAATAGATATTAATATGAATAAATGATATAGAAAATATTTGTGCCCAAAATACATATTTATATCTATATTTTAATATAAATATGAAATAATACAAATATAAAACATTTTCTGGGTGAGGGAGGAAGCAGCTGAGGTGGTCAAGATAGGCCTAAGAGAAGGTAGTGCTTTTGCAGATCTTTAAACACCAGATAAATATGAGGTATTATTATTAACCTCTTAGAGTTTCTTATTTGTAAAATGAATATATTAATGCCACACAGTTTTTGCAAGCAATGTGCTTTGAAGATCTTAAAGAGCTATATAAATCTGATTTTTTTTAGTAGTGCTATTATTCTTTGGAACAGAATCAGTCCCTTCTCAATCCAGCTAATATCTTACTAAAGTTCTCTTCCATAGGTTGCTAATTTCCATTTCAAGAACTATATATTTATTGTGAATAAGGCTTTGCCTGACCAGATAGAATAGTGTTATCTTTGTGTACTCCTTTCAGGACACCTTCAAAAAACTACCTTAAAGATCATTTAAAATACTAGTTGTGATAGCTTGAATTATAACACATTTTATGAGCTATATAATTCATAGCTCTTGGTCTGTGATACTGTGGGCAGGACAATGAAAATTAAAATCTTTCTCCACTTCAAACATTTTTTTTTACTTTTGACGGCTTTTGGGATTTGTCCTTAGCCTGTGTCCCTCTGCAGAATCCCACGCAGTATTGAGTTTTCTTCATTCCCCTTGTGATTCATTAGCATGCCTCTGCTTGCTGAGGCTCATCATTAATATCCAAATGAATAGCCAAGTGAATATCCAAATTCAAGGCAGTATTTTTCAACAGAGGAAATTGGGTTAGTTCCTTTCTTTCCCAATAGAACCACATTTTACCAAATATTTTAAAAGTGAATTTGATTCTTTAATTGCTCAACATTTTTTTAAAGGAATGTTTTGCTTTTAGTTGGCATTTTGGAAGTTGTAATGGTTTTAGTAAGAGATGCAGATTGTGTATACACCAGAGGCCTTAAGGTCAGAAACATGGCACCCTTATCTTTTCTCTGAATAAGAGGGACACACTGATTCCTTTTATTGTTTTCAGCCTTGCTGTACCAGAGTAGGGATCTGATGGAAGAGGAGCTGAAAGACTCACCACCCTCAAATATCTGTCTCCCTTCTGTTATACTTTTGGGCTCTAAAATCTAATACCATTAGATTTGGGAAGTGCTGGGTCCAAAGAAAGAAGCCATTTTTGGCAGGGCATCCTTCCGGACTTAGCTACTAATTAATACAGTGATCCAGAACAATTCTGAAAGACTTATGGCAAAGAATGTCATCCACCTCCAGAGAAAGAACTGCTGGAGTCAGATACAGATAGATCAAAGCAGACTATCATTCACATTAGCTTATGTATGGTTTTATTTGGGGGTTTTGGTTTTATGTGAGTATTCTTTTAACAGTGACCACTATGAAAGTATGTTTTACATGATGATACATGTATGATCCAAATCAAATTGCTTACCATGGGGAGGGAGGGACAATTTGGATCTTATAATTTTGGAAGATATGTTGAAATTTGTTATTACATGTGATTGGGAAAATAAAAATCTTTGAATTTAAAAATAAAAAGGCTTTTCCTATAACAAAGAAATAAGAAAAACTAAGAAGAGAAAGAAAAAGAAAATAATAAGCAAAACTGATCAATACTTTGAAAAAACCTGGCATATACAATGTTCCACACCGGAGGACCCCACCTCTGCAAAGGAACAAGGAGACAGTATCTTCTGATCTTTTCTTTGGGGCAAAGCTGGTTCTTTTTTAGTTTTACAACATTTATTTTCCATTGTTTTATGGTTGCTCTTTTTATTTACATTGTTGTAATCATTGTTTATATACTATTATTATTATTATTGCCCAGCTTACTTAGGATAGAGGATTTTTTTGTTTTGCTTTGTTTTTAAAGATCAGGGTGATTTGAATATGTTTGTAGTCAGCAGGGAGGGAACCATAAAATATAAATTCCATATTAGAGACTGGGAAATGTTTGAGGGGCAATCCACTGAAGAAGATAGTGGAATCAAGGAGCACATGTAAAGAAGCTAGCAAGAAGGCCATCTCATCATTTGGGATTGGAATTAAAGGAGGAAAGATAGAGATGAGGTCAAAAAGTTTTGAGATAAAAAGGAGAGAGGAAGGATAATGGCAAATGACTTGTTTCCTGAACTGTTAACATTTTCCTGTGCCATGTAATCTCATCCTTTCCCCACCAGAAAGCCTAGAAACCAGTATTCAGCCTTGTAACCAGTAATACTAGTTTGCTGGAATTGAACAACTCTATTCTCCTGGAATTAATACTGGGATTGCTAGAGGGCTGACATTTACTATTTATGATTTTTGGAGTGGGAAACAGAATTTAGATTTCTTCTTCATAGGGTTTTTGTATCATAGTCAGTGTTCCAACCCAAGGATTTATTTCTATATCTAAATCACTCATTCTTGTATGGAATTCGTTAAGGTAGGGTAAGAGAAAGTGGGAAAGGGAAGGAAATTAGCACTTTTACATAGCACTTACTATGTGCCAGGTACTGTGTTAGGCACTTTTACAGATAACCCTGTGAGGTGCTATTATTGTCTCAATTTTACAATTGTGGAAACGGAGACAAAGAAAATTTCAATTTCTTGCCTAGAGTCAGATAATAAATGTTTGAGGCTGGATTTTAATTTAGTTCTTCCTGACT
Source organism: Monodelphis domestica (assembly GCF_027887165.1). Lineage (NCBI taxonomy): Eukaryota > Metazoa > Chordata > Mammalia > Didelphimorphia > Didelphidae > Monodelphis > Monodelphis domestica. The sequence continues at coordinate 432,980,012 of NC_077227.1, forward strand.
CCAGGTTCAGACAATGAGATTAAATGACTTGTCCAGGGTCACACAACTAGGCAGTGTCTGAGGGCACATTTGAACCCAGGACCTTCCAACTCTAGGCCTTGCTCTCAATCCACTGAGCCACCCAACTGCCCCCAAGAATCCCATTTTTTAAAGTAGTATAATGCCAACTGTTTTAGGCACTGAAAATTTAGCTTCCTAAGTAAGGCAGTAACTTCATGAGTCTTTCATGTTAATGGTTCAAAAGACTTCACTGATTATAAGTTTTCTATTTTTTTTTAAACCTTACATTCTACCTTAGAATCAATGCTATGTGTTAGTTCTAAGGCAGAAGGGAGATAAGGACTAGGCAATGTGATTTAAGTGACCTGCCCAGAAATTATCTGAGATCAGATTTGAACTCAGGACCTCCCATCTCTAGACCCGGCTTTCTATCCATTGAGCCACCTAGCTGCCTCAGTTTTTGTCAGTTGTATTAAATATCAAATACACAAACATATACACATGCACAAATACATAAATAGACTCACCTTCTAGCCTTATCTCTCACCACTCCCCCAGGTTCTAGCCAAACTGGAGCCAAGCCTATTCCCTGAAGATGCCCTACTATAATTTTCCACCTCTGAACCTCTGGTCCCCTCCTCATCCCCAAATCCCTCTTTCCATCTCCCTCTGCTAAAATCTTACTCATCCTTCAAGGCCCAGGTCAATTCCCCAGTTGGAAAGGATCTCCAGTGAATGCCCACAGTACTTAGAACCTTTCTTAGGAAAGAAAGCATAATCCCTTATATGATAGTTAATTAAATCCCCCCCTTTGGGGATGTGATGGAACCCCCCATTCCCCAATTGTACAACAGGCACAGCTACCTGCCAGTGCTCTACCTCTGACCACTTCTTGTCAGGTCTGATTATATTTGTCCTGTCCACTGTGCCATCAGCAGCCAAAGAGGCCAAGAGGAAGACAATCTGGGGCCCCTTTACTGCTAAACATATAGAAAAAGGTGGCCTTCATTTGCCACACTCTCTCATTCCTTACATTTTAATCTGCTTCACCCCCTTTCATTCCATATCCAGAACATGCACTCTACTGAAACTTCTCTCCAAGACCTTCACAGAATACTAAAATGCATTCATCACAAACAACGTTAAATATCAGTACAACCAATTAAATGTACTTCTAAACAACTATTTAAATCTAAATCAATGAATTTTAATACATAAAATATCAAATTAAATAATACCTGTCAGTCTCTATCAAGATGCTTTGGCCATCCATTCCCATTCACTTTTCTTTCACCAATGCAAACTGACCACCATTCTGCAAATTATTTGGCTTCAAGACTCACCTTGGACACTGAGAGCTTAAATGACTTGCTGATGGTTGCACAGCCAATATATATGCATGAACATACTATGATTTATTTAACTATTGTCATAATTAGAGATTTAGTTTGATTTTAGTTATCTTGAATTCGTAAATTCCTACAAAAGTCTTTGAACAGATAGCCCTGAAAAAAACTTTTTTGAAATAACATTTAAAAAAACCATTTACTTTCCATCTTAGAATCAATACTATGTATTGGTTCCAAGGCAGAAGAGTGATAAGAGGTAGGCAATGGGGGTTGTGACTTGTCTGAGGTCATATAACTAGGAAATGCCTGAGTTCAGATTTGAACCCAGAACCTCCCATCTCTAGGCCTGACTTTCAATCCACGGAGCCACCTAGTTGTTCCCCACAACCCTGGGATAGAATTTTTTTTTTCATGTTGTATTGCCGGTAATACAATTATTGGTTTGCAGGGTATGGTTATTATTTACTGTAAGGACAGCCAAATTGCTTTCCAAAAAAAATTTTTTTCAAATCTACCAGCAATGAAAAGGCAAATTTATTTCTCCAGAGTTCTAGCAGAATTTATTTTCATTCCAGTAACATCTTATTGCTAACTTCAATAGCCTTTCCACAATCCTCATCCGTTTTTGCTTGCTACAATATTTCACATCCTTAATCACACTCTTTTGCTTCATAAGGACTTTCTCCTTTGGATTTCATAATTTTGCTTTCTTTTCCTGTTCATCTTGGTCTTCTAAATTGGTCTGATTTCTTCCTTCTGCCTCATGCTTTCTCTCTCTATTTTTTTTGTCAGTGATCTCATCTATAGTTTTGGGCTCATTTATTATTCTTCTACCAACTGATTCGTACATCTATGTATCTAGCCCCAGTTCCTTTTTTTGTTCCATTCCCATGTTTTCAGAGGCCTGTTTGGTATCTCCACCATGATATTCTGCCACATTCTCAGTCTGGACCACCCTAAATGGACCTTCCCCTCAATTTCTCGATTTCTAATGATGGCTCCATTATGTTTCCAGTCACTGAGGCGTGTAACCTTACATCATCTTTGTCTCTTGTCTGCCTCACGTCTCACCTCTATTCAGTTGCCAAGCCTTGGCAGTCCTCCCTATCCTCCTCATCTTATATGTGCCTATGTCCCACTATTCACTCCACCCTTCCCTCCTGTAGGCACTTGACACTTCTCAGTCAGACTACTGCAGTAGCCTTGATTTTTAACTGGCCTCAAATTCCAGTCTCTTACCTCTCCAACCCATCCTTCACACAGCTGTTATAATAATTTTAAATGGCAGGTCCAACCATGCTACTCTCTTACTCAAAATTTCCAGGAGCTCCCAGTTATCACTAGGATAAAATGCAGATTCCTGGCATTTAAAAGACGCCTCAATCAGACTTGAACTTATCTTTCTAACCTTATTTCTTATTGCTTCACTTGCTATTTCCCATATCATCCTGCCTTTCCCTATATCCACAGTCACACTGGCTGTCCCTCCAAATCTGGAATGCATTCCCTCTTTATTTCTGCTTGATGAAACACTTCTTTTCTTTCAGTGCTCAGTTCAGATGCTGTCTCTTTCATGAAGCCTCTTGGAACTCCTCTGCTGAAAGTGAAATCCCTTTAGATTTTCCTAGAGCACTCTGTCAGATCTCACATTCTAACTTCTGTACTTACTTGTATAGATGCCTTTTTTTTCCTCACAAATAGATCATATGATCTTTGAGGGCATGGATTATGTAGTTTTTTCACCTTTCTATATCCAGCGCAAGCATAATGCCACTGTTTCTTTTTTTTTTAAATTATCAAACATTTGGTTTTTTTTCCCCCTCCCAACTTTCCTCACTGCATTCACTGGAAAAAAACCTTTGTAATAAATATCCATAAGGGGGCAGCTGGATGGCTCAGTGGATTGAGAGCCAAGCCTAGAGAAGGGAGGTCCTAGGTTCAGACCTGGCCTCAGACACTTCCCAGCTGTGTGACCCTGGGCAAGTCACTTGACCCCCATTGCCTAGCCCTTACTACTCTTCTGCCTTGCAGCCAATACACAGCATTGACTCCAAGATGGAAGGTAAGGGTTTAAAAAAATAATAAATAAAAATAAAATAAAAATAAGTATCCATATTCAAACAAAACAAAGCACCGCCATGGCCACATTAAAAAAAAAAAGTGTGTTTCATTATGCATATACAACCCATTAATTAACAGCATTTTCTTTATCATTGGTCTTCTGGAATCATGGTTGATCATTGCATGGGTCAGAGTTCTTAGTTCTTTCATAACGATTCATTTTGACAATGTTGTATAAATTGTTTTGGTTCTGTTCACTTCATTCATGTGCCGTTTATACAAATCCTTCCAGTTTGAGACGTGATTTGTCTCAGCATGTCTTATCACACAATTATATTGATATATAATAATATAATATATATAATATATAATAATAATTGATATATATATAAACGGATATATCATAATTTGTTCATCCCTTCTGATTGGCATTCCCATCCCTTACTTTCCAGTTCTTTGCCTCTACAAAAAGTTGTTAAAATAGACTATTCTTAAACATTTGTTGAATTGAATTGGGATAATAAGAACCAACAACCAGAATTTTTTAAGCTTGAATTGAGCTCAGGTCTTCCACATAGACTGTTGAGTCTGTGATAATCATTTGGCATTTGAACTGAAACTGCTTCATATATCTATGCTTTGTACTAGATAATTAGGACTGTGTGAGTATCTTCTACTCTATATCACCTTGAGGAACCTTCTGAAAAAATACCCTGCACACATGAAGCCCTCCTGAAATGCTCAAATGTTAAACTTTCATAAATTGTCTCATATCACCCCCATCCAAAGTTCAGAAGTGTCCTGCTTCTCTTCCCTCATCCTCATCCTTCATGCCCATTTAGTTGCCGGTTCTTGCCAAAGTTTTACCTACACAACATATCTCTAATCTCTCATCTTCTCTTCATTCACACAACCAACCCTCTAGTTCAGACCCTCATCATCTCTTGTCAGGAATATTGCAATAGCCTCTGATCTCCTTGCCTCCATTCTCCCTTTTTATCAATTCTTTCTCCTTATGCTATCAAATTGATAGCACAGGTCTGATCAAATCATTCCCCTGCTTAAGAAGGTCCTTTAGATGGGGCAGGTGGGTGGGTCAGTGGATTGAGTGCCAGGCCCAGAGACTGGAAGGCCTTAGGCTCAAATCTGACCTCAGACATTTCCTAGCTATGTGACCCTGGGCAAGTCACTTCACCCCCATTGCCTGGCCTTTATCACCCTTCTGCCTTGGAACCAATACACAGTAAGGGTGCATTAGCTCCCTATTGTTTCTCAGCTCAGATATAGCATTCTTTGTTAAGCAATTAAAGCTTTTCCCAATCTATTTCCAGCCTGCATTTATAGGTTTATTGTTATTTTCTCCCCTTCATACATCCTATATTCCAGGCCAATTGTCCTATTTCTTGTTCTCCATAAACTTATTTATTCAACCTCTTATCTCTTTGCTTTACACGGACTGACCTGTGTGCTTTGAAGGCACTTCTTTCTCTGCCTCTTAGAATTGCTAACTTCCTTCTGAAGGAAATCTCTCTGAACCCTTCTTGTTGTATGTGTCTTCCACTCAAATATTACTTTTGTTTTACATTTTTATTATTTTATATTTTGTGTATATTTGTATATTTTAAATGTTTTCATATTTTATATTTATCTTTTTGTGTATTCCCCACTCACAAATAGAATGTAAGCTCCTTGAGAGCAGGGACATTTATTTCTGTCTCTGAATCCCCAGCACCTAGCTTAGTGTCTAACATGCAGTGGATATTTAATAAATAAATGCTTGTTGAATTGAATTGATTATTTAAATCATCAGAGTAAAAACTGTCCTGGGTTCCAATAAGAAGAGAACTCAGAACAAATCCGAAATTTGACTTTTTCTCCTCAGGAAGTTTTCTCCTAAATTTTGTCCTTTCTTTTCCTGAATAGCTTGTTTTTCACCCAGCATTTCAGCACTAAATGCATTAGTCAATACTGTAATGTTATCTGTCCATAAGGTTCTTATCACAGGACTGTCTTGGGGATGAGATCTGTAACACAATTTTTGGGGTAGAATGAAAAAAGGACCTGCCTCATGAAGTAAATGGCAAAATAACCAGAACCCAGCAGCCTGGAATCTTTTTTCCAGACTTCTGAATGATTTGTTTTTAGAATAAAGAAGTTAAAAATGAGAAAATAACTGGGGTCAGGATGTATTTTGAAAATAGCAGATTTCAGGATGGGATCAGTACAAAAGCTCATTCTAAACTTATAACAATGCCTTGTGGTTATTGTAGTACATAACAATGACTTAAAGACATTGCAAATATCAATTTATTTTTCTGTCACTTATAGCTTATCAAAGTTGAGTGTAGCTCATACCTGTATGAATGTATAAATATACATCAACAAAGCATGGTTATTTGGATTTACAGATTATTTCAATTTCCTGTTTGAAAAAGAGTTAATTATATACAATTCTCTCAATTAAAAACATTCCTTTAAATAAATGAAGGAATGTTCTACATTGCTTTTGTTCTCGGATACTCTTACTTTGATTTTGTGTTCATCGCTAGCTGAAGAAATTATTCCACAAAATTCCAGAGGATACTCGTGTATCTTTGTCCTCAGTTGCTAAGTTGTTTCTCTCCTGGTTGGGGCAGTGTCCGATAATAATACATTCTTGTTGGCTCACTGAGTGGCTGATGCTTCCTTAGGACTGTTCCTTTTGTTCCCTGACTTGCCTGGTTCTGGCCTTGCCGTGTAGAAACGACTCCTTCTTCCTGTTCTTTTCCTCTTGTGGATCTAATCCAGAAAGTGAATGGCTTTAGTGAAGGGGTGGCAGCAAGGACTCTGGCGGCTGGCTGGGCAGACGTGCTCAGTGGGACTTTCCTAACCTGCACTTGGAGTTCTGGGCTGTTTGGCTTCTGATGGCCCCTCAGAAGGAAATCTACATCCCCTGTGAAACATGCAGCGACATTTCCACCCCATTGTATTCTACATTCTCTTGGCAATGTCAGCCCTTGTTATATCCTGGGAAAACCTAATGCAGGTGATTCAGACATGTAAAAACTGGCCTCAGGAGGTAGTTCTGGCACATGCAGCCGCTGTATGCCCAGTTGAAACGGGGCAACTGCTGGCATGGCAGGCAGAAGAAATACTGGGGGTGGGGGTGGGTAGCAGCTGTGGTCCCGAGATGGGGGCTGCCAGACAGCAGCAGCGCAGTGGGTATGGGGCAGTGAAACCCCAGCAACAGTTTCAGATAAAAGAGAGAAGGAAGGGAAAAAGATTGGGTGGGGGGCAGTGGAGAAACATGAAAGAGATCTAAATCACTATTTGACTCAATTTCTAGGAAGTTTGATTCTTGTGATAACACAAGCTTATCTTTTTTCTGTCAAAAGACAAATTATGAATTTCTAGAGATAATCTAATATTTACAGTCATATTTAAGGTTCTGGCATTGTTGTTTTAAGGAGTCAGTTTACATTGCAAGCCTTACATCTTTTCTGTTTAAAAATGTATAGGTAATAAATACAGATTACAAAGAACTAAAGATTTTCTTTCAGGATTTGAAACCAAACAAATATATTTTATTACTGTTTTCTTATTAGCACAAATCTTAAGGGTGATCCCCTCAGGATGGAGTCTCTCTGGCAGTATATTAACAACAGCATTAATGGGAAAGAGAAATGTCACTTAGTTTTGGTAGGCCATCTTTGGTACCAGGAGTGATGATGTCATTGTTTAGCAATGGAGGTCTCAGTCTATTGTCCTGGAAACTGGAGGCCTGGAATTTTACTATCAGAGGCCTAAGCAAGATCTAGCGAAGGCATTAGGTGAATTTTTCCCTATTTTATTGGACCCACTTTGCTACTGTTTGGATTAGGCTGACCTGAAATAAAGGATCCAGAAGCAATAAAAAGAAATATAGATTGCCTGGTATTTGAGGGTTCAGGCTTTTTTTTTTTGTAGTTATGATACAGTTATTTCACAGGGAGTTTTTCACATATGGAAGGAAAAGAGAATTAAAAACCTAAGAACTGATAATAATATAAGTAAATTGGGTTGAATTTTTTTTAAACCTACTGTAGATTTTATTTACAGCTGAATATTTAGCAGTTTATTGGGTGAGGCCTACAGGCTTGAAATTGCACATCTATGAATTTAAGCAGCCCATCTTCAACACCTTTGTATCCTGTTCCACTGTCTTTGCTATTTTTTAACTTGCAGCAACAGACGAGGGGCTCTTAAACCATCTGTTAACCTTTTTTTTTTCTTTTTTTTTTAAAAACCATGCAGAGTCGCTTAAGGCAAGAAGACCCAGAGCAAGCAAGACTGAAACAAAAAAGCAAAGGAGGTAAGCAGAGCTGGAGATCATTACATTTGACATTTCAAGGCTTGAACCTATTAATTTTTTATGCCTTGCTACTTGTATATCGTTAATAAAAATCTGACTAAAAACTTTTTAGGGTGTATTTGTTGCTTTGCCTTTGATCTTAATGTTTGCAAACGAATACGTTAATACATGTGAAGCCTAAGGAGCTTTTATAAGAGAATATTTCCATCCATTACATGTTCATTTTCATGGAGGTAGACATAGCCTTTGTTGGTTGTTGATGACCGCAGCATTAGCTTTTGGTGGGAGGCATATCCTTTTGTCTGCCTATAAAATGTCACTTCCTAAGAATGTGAAACTTTGTCATCAATTTCAGGGCTAAATTAATTTCTGTAACAGTGAGCAATGTGGTTGCTTAGAGTTCTGCATTTTGCGGGAGATACTTGGCGTTCTGTTTTAGTCATTAGCCAGAGTCAATGTTGTCCAAAAAAATAATCAAATAAGTGTGTTTGCTTTTTGGTTATTGAAGTTTCACTTAGATTACATTATGAAGAAAGACAAAAGCCAAATGTAATTATCTCTTTTCCTCTAAATTTCTGTTTCCTGGTAATGTAACAGCTGTATTAAATTCCATTGCATTAAGGGCAATGAATTACAAACTGATGCATATGACAAATTATGTTCTATCTATTTTTCTAATTTGTTTTCTGTTAACATTTTATAATTCTGGTATATATATTTGGTAATAAGTAAGGCTGAGCTTTGTTTTTGTTTTTAGCTTTGTTGGGAGGTGTGGGCTTTGTTTGAGAAAACTGTTCTACATGAAGAGTTTAAAAATCTAAAATGAAATAACATCATGTAAGCTTTGGATTATCATGTGAAACTTGGAAATGTCTTGAATATAGTTAAACTATTTTTAACTAAATGCACATGGCACTTGAAATATCATTTATCCTCATATGTCATTAGCATAGTGGCATGGCATAGTGGATAGAGCACCGACCTTTCAGGCAAGAAGTTCTGGATTCAAGTCTTCCCTTAGAGGCTTGATAGCTGTGTGACTTTGGGCAAGCCACTTAACCTTTCAATGCCCCATGAATTTCCATATTAGGAGCTCCTCACAGCTCTGAAACCATAGGTCCTAAGATCTCTCTTCCAAACGTCAAATCATTCAACATGCAAGGAAAATTGAAGTCAGCTAACACAATGACAATTCAGGTTGCACTTTGACAGTAAAAATGGATCCTCTTTAGCCATCGATGTTTATATCAATTTATATCAAGCTCATGGCTTGTCTGTTTTCTTCTTCTAAGTAAAGTTTTTTTAAAAAAAACTATTATCTTCTGAGGTCATGTGTAACTAATGATTCAGGTTAATGGTCACTTTTTTATTCCCTTGGAGGAGATGAAGAATACCATTATTCTACCACTTTATATAATTTCAGGAAAAATAAAATTAATTCACTCTAGCATTCAGAATAGTTCTTGACTGCTTCTCCAAGAGGTGAAATAATTTCAAACCTGATTAATTTTTAATCCCACTAGAGGGAGTAATGATATATTAATATATGGGCATATATACATACATACATATTATATATATATATATATATATTTCAAATGAGACCATTTACATGCTAAACCTTGAGTTTGTAAATATTTTGGTGATAAACACCTTAGCCATTCCCAAACCAAAAAGCCATGGTGGTTTTGAACAGACTTTACTCTTCTGGAATTAGGCCACTACTTCCTTATGGCGGGGAAGTTTAAACTAGATTCAGATTTAATAGGTTAAAAGGATTTCGAGCTAGAAAGGACCTGAGAGGTCATCTAAGCCAACCCCTTCATTTTTCAGATGAGAAAGCTTAGGCCCAGAGAGGGTTAAATGACTTACTCAAGGTCACATAGCTTCTTTTGTTCATTGGCCTTTTTCTTTTGCTCCCTTCAAATGAAGCTATTTAGTTTTCTGACTTATACATATTGCCTTGCAGGCAGCTGTAACATGCAGAGAAGTTTCATTTTTCAAAAACAGAAGTTTTTGAGAATCAATTCAATTCACAGGTTCATGTTTTAGAACTGGAGACCTTCTATGTGCAGAGCCTGTAGCATTATAGAGGCTACATAGGTAGAGGAAATGTATTCCTTACACTGATGAAGTTTATAATTTGGTGGGGAAGATAAGATATGAGGACAAATGACCATGATACAAAATGGAATATCATGTACTGAGCACCATTAAAGGAGGCACAAATATCGTGGAAGGTCCAAGGGAGAAATTCATCAATCAACAGATATTTATTAAATGCTCACTATGTGCCAGGTATGGTATTATTCTAGACTCTGGGGATTCCAATGTAAGACAGTCCCTATCCTCATGGACCTTCTCTTCTACTGAGGAAGTATATCATGTTCAAAAATAGGTAAATACAGAGCATATACAAAATAAATAGAAAGAGATTTAGGATATGTATAGATAAACTAACACCTACGGAGCCTTGGAAAGACCTCTTTGAAGGGAATGGAACTTGAAATGAGTCTTGAAAATTATTAGGAATTTCCGAGAGGCAAAAATAAAGAGGTAAAGATAAATCAAGACTCTCTGCCTTCAGTTATTTAAGGAATTCCATACTTTATAGTTAATTTTTATGATGAGGAATAAATTATTACAACTTAATTTCTATTTCAACTTTTAGGAAAATGCACTTGGTATTATGAAAACATATGAGTATCAGAAATTCCATACCACTAATGTTCTCCCCAACCCAGTATTCAATCTCTGATAATGATACTAGTGAATAACATCATAGTTATTTTAATATACTCATAGACTTGGAATCTATCCTAGTGAGAGTTGAACTATAAGAAAAATATAAGGAAAGCTGAGTGTGATAGAAATGACACTTTCAAATTGTGGTTCTAGAAAAGACTTTTTAAATGCATATTTTATTTTTTATATGTTTTGAGACTACATATAGATGCAATTTTAATAATAATTTTCTATCATTTTTGATCTATGTGCATTTTTGCTTCCTTCTCCCTCCTCCATCCCTGAGATGGCAGGTAATATGATATAGATTGTGCATGTATTATTATGCAATACATAATTCCATGTTTGTCATGTTGCGAAAGAATATACATGTTGCTTATACTAGAGAAAAATTCATATAAGAAATAAAGTGAAGAATGATATACTTCAATCTGCATTCAGATTCCATCATTTCCTTCATGTTGGGAGATAGCCTTTATAGCCTTTTTTGTCATAAGTCCCTTAGGGTTGTCCTGGATCCTTGCTAATAATAGTTGTCATTCACAGTTGTTCATCATCTCTCATGGCGCAATAGTATTCCATTACAATTGTATAAAACAACTTGTTCAGCCATTCTCCAATTGATGGACATAAAAAAAAGACTTCTAAGAGGTCCTTGGACAACAAGGAAATCAAGTCAGCCAAAACTTAAATTAACTCTGACTATTCATTGGAAGGACAAATTCAGAAGCTGAAGCTTAATTACTTGACCATGTAATGAGAAGATGGGACTGATTAAAAAAGACTCTGATGCTGGAAAGATTGAAGACAAAAAGAAAAGGGGATGACAGAAGATGATAAATGGAATGTCAAGGAAGCAACAGACAGACTTCAGGAAATAGTGGAAGTCAGAAGGGTTTGATGTATTATGGTCCATGGGGTCATGAACAGATGCATATTCCTGAAAAATAACAACAAATACCATTTTTTCCCTTTCATCATTCTTTAAAATTTAATTTCAAACCTATATGATTAAAAATTATCTTTTTACTTAGACCATAAGTAGCCTGAGAAGTTTTACTAAAACTTCATTAATGCCATTCCAATTTATATATTTCCTGCCAAAAAGAACCATAATATATGTATATGTGTATATATATTCCATTTTAAATCAAAGCATATTTATAGCTAATTTTGCTCTTTCACTTTGATATAAATCAAGACTTTTTCAGGGTATTTCATAAAACTAGAAATTATATATATATTTTTTTCCTAAGGTCAGAAGACTAGCCATTTGACTGTGATGTAGCAGATTACTAATCTGAGATACTTATTTTGATATTTACATCACAGAAATATAATTAAATTCATTAGGTATGCCTTCTCTGATCTTTGTTTCTTTCCCTAGGATTTGGGCCTGCAGTTCAGGTAACTGGCAAAAGATGTTGATGATGCTTTCTTTTTATGACCCCATTTGGGATTTTCTTCACAAAGATACTGGAATGGTTTGTTGTTTCCTTCTCTAGCTCATTTTTATAGAAACGAAGACAAATATAGTTAATTAATTTGCTCAGCGTCCCATAGCTAGTTAAGAGTCCAAGGCCAGATTTGAATTTAGGAATATAAGCCTTCCTGACTTCAGAACCAACACTTAATCTGCTGTGCTACCTAATTGCCCCAATAGAGCACATACCAAGTGGCAAATCTCCTTTCACATCAAGATTACTCAAAAGGATAGCTGTTGCCCACTCCTAGATACTCACTTCTAAAGGAATGAATGATACATAAGAAAGTATTCATTGCAGGGCAGCTGAATGACTTAGTGGATTGAGAACCAGACCTAGAGATGGGAGATCCTGGGTTCAAATCTGACCTCAGACACTTTCTAGCTATGTGACCCTGATCAAGTCACTAAACCCCCATTTCCTAGCCCTTACCTCTCTTCTGCCTTGGAACCAATACACAGTATTGATTTTAAGATGGAACAGAAGGTAAAGGCTTAAAAAAAAAGGAGAAAGAAAGTATTCATTAGATGATAGATAGAAATCAATAAGCAGATATTTATTAAGGGCTTACTATAGGACATGCAGTAGACTAAGCACATATGGCTGCAAAGAAAAAGAAAAAGTAGTACCTGCCCTCAAGGAGTTTACCTTTGAATGGTGAAACAACACATAAAAAACACATACAGAGTAGATAGAAGATGATTTTTAGAGGGGAAGACACTAGCAGCTGGGAGGACTATGAGCTTAGTCTTAAAGGAAGCCAGGAATTCTGAGAGGTGGAAATAAAGACAGTTAATTTTCAAGGAAGGCATGGAAGAAAAGTAATGCAAAGGCATGGAGATAAGAGATGTGTGAGAAATGGTAATAGGCCAGTATAGTTGGACCATTGAGAGCCTCAGTCAAGAAACTCAAGACACATGATGTGCTTAATTACTGTTGCCTATAGAGGGCAAGGGATACAAAAAAAAAAAAGTTGTTTAGCAAGGGACAGTTGAAACCAGGAAGAACCACAGATAAAGAGCAGAGAGAACCCAAAAAGTCCAGGTTCTATCCTCTCTGAAGGAAGGCATTGGGAGGAGTTTGATACTCTATACTCCAGCCTCCCAATCGGAGGGGAGAGGAGGCTAAAGGAGGTGATGTCAGTCAAGGCTTGAGTTAGCAGCTTGGTGATGAGATTAGAAGTGATGAGCTTACCCTTGGAGGGGCATCCTTTTTCAAAGAGTTGAAACCAGGCAAAGCAGCAGTTGCAGAGTAGAGTGAAACATGTTATAGTAATGATAAGGGGCTTCAATTATCCAGACACGAAGGAGCTTTCACTTTGCCAAAAGCAAAGAAGCTAATAACTTATTGACTGGCCTTAATAATAATTTCACCCTTCAAAAGGTAGAAGAATCATCAAGGGAAAATTCTATGTTCAGTATGATTCTCACTAACAGAGAGGTATTGGCTGTAGGAGTGGACATGATGGGAACCTTGGGGAGATGCGATCACTCCTTCTCAGAGTTTGCAAAAGAAGAAAGTCAGGCATAGCCTAACATCCTCTTAGAGTCTGGGAAGGTAGATTTAAAAGAGTTCAAAGGTAGGATAGGCAAAGTTCTGTAGACTAAAATTCTATGGGGGAAATCAGCTCAGGAGGAAAAGAAGGGAAAGTCAAAAATCAAATTCTGAGGACACAAAGGGCAATGATTCCACTCAGAAGGAAACAAATGACAGTTGTTTGAAGAGCCTGATACGTATACAAAAAATACCTCCTCAAATAACTTAGACTTTTTAAAAAATTCTGTTAATTTTGTATGTATTTGTATGTAAGTCTTCCACTGGCTCACCCTAATAGAAAAACAAATGCAAACAAAAAAATAAATCTTCATCATAAATGCATAGTCTAACATATTTCCACATTATCTATGCCTGAAAATACAAAGACTATGCCTCTCTTCATTTTAAGTCTTTCTTGTAGTAAGTGAATAGCTTATTTCATCTTCAGTCATTTGAACTCATGGTTTCTAATTTAGATTCTTAAAAGTTATGAGCAGAATATGGAAGCAAGGATATGTAACAGGCATAGTATGCATGGCTCTGTAGAAATAGCATGAGTACTTGAAGATACCAAAATATTTATAGCAATTCTTTTCAGGGTGGCAAAGAACTGGAAACTAACAGGGACCCATGGTTGAATTTTTGCTGAACAATTATGGTACATGAATACAATGAAATAGTATTGTGCTTTAAGAAATAACTAAAGGAACAGTTTCAGAGAAACTTGGGAAGACTTGTATGAGCTTATATAGCAGGTGAGCAGAATCAGAACAACTTCTAAAATAACATTGTAAAAGAGTCCATCAATAATTTTGAAAGACTTAAGAACACTGATCAATGCAATAACCAACCATGATTCTTGGGGACCTCCTAACAAAAAAGTGATATATTCCAGACACAAGGTGGACCATAGCCAACATGGGAGTTCATTTTGATTGATTGTGCATATTTTTACAAGCATTTTCTTTTTCTTTTTTTCTTTTTTAATGGGAGTAAGTGGGAAGGAGGAACAAGTAAATGCTTAATTTAAAAAAAGAAAAATTTTAATAATAATATATAAAATTTATATTGCATACTATAAACCAAGTGTTTCGTTAAGTACTTTACAATTATTATCTGATTTGATACTCACAAAAACTATGAGAGGTAAGTTCTAATATTCTCCCTATTTTATATATGAGGAAACTGAGGCAAACAGGGTGGGTGATTTGTTCAGGGTCACACAGCTGGTAAACGTCTGAGATAAGATTTGAACTCAGATCTTCCTGACTCCAGGCTCAGTGTTCTATTCACTGAACCATTTAGCCATAGTAGGCATTTAAAAAAAAAAGAAAGAAATAGTGTTGGCTCTGCAAAAGGTCAGCACAAGTTAAGGCTGTTAAGAGATGAGAATAAAAAATATGTTTTTCAAGTTTATTCTTTTTTTTTTTAAGTTTTTGGGGTTAAAGAGGAAAATCAAAGAAAGCTCAGAATTGCTACATGAGGTAGTTGGGATGATGATAGCTCATAACAGCAAGAAAGCAAAACTGTTCAGTTCTTTTTTCCTCTTTCTTTTCCAATGCAAAAATCACTCTCCCTGGCTGAATGATTTTTGCATTGGAAAAGAAAGAGCAAAAATTGCTGACTGGAGTTGATGACTGTGATAAGTAAGGAGGTACTAAGAGAGCACTGAACTGCTCTTGACAAACTCAAGTTACCAGGCCTAGATGAATTTCAATAGGGATTCTTAACCTAGGGTCCTCAGAGGTTGATAATGGACAAGAATCCCTTGTCCATCAATAGATTTTGTGAGGATCTATGAACTTAGATCGGGGGTGGGAATCATATCTTTATTTCAATGTAATGATTTTCCATTATAATCCTATGTATTTTGTTTTATGCATATATTATCCTGAATTCAACAGACTGCCACGCATACATGACACACACGAAAAAAGGTTAAGAACCTCTGAAATATATCCTCAGAGACTGAAAGAATTGAGGAATATGAATCCTGAGTTTCTGTCAATAAAATTTAAAGATTGTGGAACTTGGAAAAGGTAATGGAAGCCCAGAGAAAGGCAAATGTGCCAGTTTTCAAAACATGGAAGAGAGTAGAGTCTGCAAAATATGGCCAGTGCAATTGATTTTTATTTCTGGAAAGATTCTAGAATGAACCATTAAAGAGATGATCAGTGAGCATCTAGAAAAAGGAGATTGTGATTATAAAGAGTCAACTTGGCTTCATCAAGATAAGTTCTCTCCAGACTAAACTTATTTTTTTAAGGGTTACTAATTAAATAGATAAGAGAAAGTCTGCTGATGAGTATAGTTTATCTGGATTTTTGTCAAAGCATTTGTTAAATTACCTTGATTATTCTTCTGGAAAAGATGGAGAGGTATGGACTAGATCGTAATGTAATATATAATTAGATGAACTCAGGACTGATTGAATGGCTTTTGGACTTAAAATGTTGTCATTAACAATTCAATAGTACAGTGGAATGCCCCAGGATTTTGTCCTTGGCTGTATGTTGTTTAGTATTTTAAAAAAATCAATTGGTTAGAGGCATAGGTAACTTATCACATTGGAAGAGCACACAAATCTGGAAAGACTAGAGCTAACCACTAGATTACAAAGTCAGGAGCCAAAAAGGTCTCAACAAAGGTCAGAGTTGCTTGATGAAGACTGCACTGGATAGAATCTAAAAAGATGAATTCTAATAAGAATAAATGGAAAACCTTGTGCTTGGGTTAAAAAACATCCTCATCCTGCTTATAAGATGAGGGAGCCTTCATTGGAGGCTGTTTGTTTGAAAGAAAAATATCTGGATTTTTTCAGTGGCTTATGAGCTCATGATGAGTCAGCACTCTGATAAGGCAGCCAAAAAAGCTAATGTAATCTTGGGCTGCATTAAAGAGATGCATAGCATCTAGGAATAAGATGATACTGGTCCTGGGTGCTCCTAGACCAGACCACATATAGAGTTTTGGGTTTAGTTCTGAGTTCCACAATATTGGTAGGCTAAAGAGGTTCCAGAAGAGGACAACCAGAATGGTGAAGAGTCTTGAGTCCATATTAAGACTATTAATTAAAGAAACTGAGGACGTTTAGCCTGAAGAAGAGAAGACTCAGGGAGGGATATGATAGCTACGCTGATTCAAGTATTTGCAGGACAGTCATGTAGAAGGGTTAGAGAGAAGATTTAGAGCTCCTGAGAGCAGAGCCAGAAATACAGATTTAGAGAGAGAGGGACCTTTAAGGTCATATTGTCCAACCCCTTCGTTTTACAGTTTTTAAGACACCAAGGCCCAGAGAGGTTGAATGACTTGATCAAGACCATAGGCAATAAGTAGAAGAGTGAGGTTTTGAACCCAGGGCTGTGTCTGATTCCAAATTCATCCCTCTTTTCTACTGCACCACAATGGAAGAGCAAATATTAGAAGTTGAGAAATAACAAAATTAGATAGATGACAGTAAAACAAATAGACTCAATGAAACAATAAGAAATATTTTTAAAAATTAAAATATTGAAAAAAATGAAAAAAATTTAAACAGTTTATCGAAAACAATTTACCTGGAAACCAGTTCAAAAAAGGAGATTGTAAAAATCATTAGAGTACCTGAAATCATGTTTTAAAAAAGACCTAGAATCATCAGCATTTCTACATACTTCCAACACATCCCAAGCAAGACTTAGAAAGATAAATTCCATTTAAAACCACCCTAGACAATTTAAAATACTTAGGAATCTATCTGCCAAGACAAACACAGGAATTATATGAACACAACTACAAAACACTTTCCACACAATTAAAACTAGATCTAAATAATTGGAAGAACATAGATTGCTCATGGGTAGGATGAGCTAACATAATAAAAATGACAATCCTACCCAAACTCATTTACTTATTTAGTGCCATACCCACTGAACTACCAAAAAACTTTTTTAATGAATTAGAAAAAACCATAACAAATGTTCATTTGGAAGAACAAAAGATCAAGAGTATCAAGGGAAATAATGAAAAAAAAATGAAGAAAGGTGGCCTTGCAGTACCAGATCTTAAACTGTACCACAAAGCAGTAGTCATCAAAACAATATGGTACTGGTTAAGAGATAGGATGAAGGTTCAATGGAATAGACTTGGGGTAAGTGACCTCAGCAAGACAGTCTGTGATAAACCCAAAGATCCCAGCTTTTGGGACCAAAATCCACTATTTGACAAAAACTGCTGGGAAAATTGGAAAATAGTATGGGAGAGATTAGATTTAGATCAATATCTCACACCCTACACCAAGATAAACTCAAAATGGGTGAATGACTTGAATATAAAGAAGGAAACTATAAGTAAATTAGGTGAACACAGAATAGTATACTTGTCAGATCTTTGGGAAAGGAAAGATTTTAAGACCAAGTAAGAGAAAAGATTACAAAATATAAAATAATTTTGATTACATTAGATTAAAGAGGTTTTGTACAAACAAAGCCAGTACAACCAAAATTAAGGGAAGCAACAAATTAGGAAAAAATCTTAATAACAAAAACCTCTAACAAAGGTCTAATTACTAAAATTTTAAGGAGCTAAATTACTTCCCCAGTCGATAAATGGGAAAGGGACATGAATAGGCAATTTTCAGATAAAGAAATTAAAACTATTAATAAGCACATGAAAAAGTGTTCTAAGTCTCTTATAATCAGAGAAATGCAAAACAAAACAACTCTGAGGCACCACCTCATACTCAGCAGATTGTCGAACATGACAGCAAAGGAAAGTAATAAATGTTGGAGGGGATGTAGCAAAATTGGGACATTAATACATTGCTGACGGAGTTGTGAATTGATCCAACCATTCTGTAAGGCAATTTGGAACTATGCCCAAAGGGTGCTATATGACTGCCTGCTCTTTGATCCAGACATAGCACTGCTGGGTTTGTACCCCAGAGAGATAATAGGGATAAAAGACTTGTACCAAAATATTCATAGCTGCGCTCTTTGTGGTGGCAAAAAATTGGAAAATGAGGAGATACCCTCCAATTGGGGAATGACTGAACAAATTGTGATATATGTTGGTGATGGAATACTATTGTGCTAAAAGGAATAATGAACTGGAGGAATTCCATGAAAATTGGAACGACCTCCAGGAATTGATGTAGAGTGAAAGGAGCAGAACTAGGAGAACATTGTACACAGAGACTGATACACTGTGGTACAATTGAATGTAATGGACTTCGCTACTAGCAGCAATGCAATGATCCAGGACAATTCTGAGGGACTTATGAGAAAGAACACTATCTACATTCAGAGGAAGAACTGTGGGAGCAGAAACGCAGAAGAAAAACAACTGCTTGATCACATCAATGGGGATATGATTGGGGATATAGACTCTAAATGATCACCCTAGTGCAAATATCAATAATATGGAAATAGGTCTTGATCAATGATATATATAAAACCCAGTGGAATTGTGCGTCAGCTACAGGAGAGGGATGGGAAAGGGGAGGTAAAGAACATGAATCTTGTAACCATAGAAAAATATTCTAAATTAATTAAATAAAAATTTCCCAATTAAAAATAAAATAAAATAAGGCCGAGAAATTATATTTCATGAAATCACAAATGAAAGTTGTCTAGATCTATTAGATCCAAAGTGCAAAGTTAAAATTGAAAGATTCTACCAGTTATCTTCTGAAAGAAATACCAAAATGAAAACTCCTAAGAATAACATAGCCCAAAACAGGAGTTTCCAGCTCAAAGAAAAATATTGTAAGTAGTCAGAAAGAAAGAGTACAAATAGCAAGGAGCCATAAAACTTAGTTACCACCAGTGTAAAGTGGAAAATTTGGAATACTATATTCCAGAAGATAACAGACATAGACTTAGAACCAAGAACTCAGCAAAAGTTGAGTATAAGCCTAGAGGTGATGGGTGTGGGTATGGGAAGAACATGGTTGTTGAACCTATAGAAGCTTATGAGGAGAGAGACAGAGAGAGGAAGGGAAGGAAGGAAGGACAGAGAGAGAGATTGAGAGTGGAGGGGAAGAAGGGGAGAGAAAGAGAGAGAGGGAAAGAAAGAGAAATAGTCCAGTTGGAGCCCTGGGACACAACCAAGTAAAGGGGGGTTGGAACAATTTATGATGATCTAACAAATAAGACCAAGAATGGTCAGGAAATTTTTCAAAAGCTACAAAGAAATTATAAAGGATGATGTCTGAGAAAAAAAAACATTAAATCTAGAAATTAAGAGATTATTATTACTTTGGAAAGAGCAGCAGCAGTCAAGTGGTAAGGTCAAAAGCCAGTTTAAGAGGTTAAAACACAAATGAGAGAAAAGGAAAAGAGTGCTGAAAGGTTTTGCTAGGAACTTGACAACAAAATGGAGGAGAAATCTATGGGATGAAAGCATGAAGAAGCAACTAGATTGTTCAGTAGATAGAGCACAGGACCCAGAATCAGGAAGTCTCATCTTCAAGAGTTAAAATCCAGCCTCACACACCAGCTGTATGACCCTGGACAAGTCACTTAATCCTGTTGAGTTAGTTTTTCATCTGTAAAATGAGCTGGAGAAAGAAATGATAAACTACTTGAGTATCTTTGCCAAGAAAATCCTAAATGGGGTCATGAAGAGTCAGATATGACTGAAAATGATAACAGTAAAAAACATGAAGGGATAACAGGATTAAGGGAAGTTTTTTAAAAATGAGTAAGCTTTGGGAATATTCCTAGGGCATAGGGAAGGATCCATTGGATAGAGGCAAAAGATTTTTATATAGTGGGAGGTTGTGATTGAAAAGATGGGCTTATGAATGCAATGATCCAGGACAATGCTGAGGGACTCATGAGAAAGAACACTATCCACATTCAGAGGAAGAACTGTGGGAGTAGAAATGCAGAAGAAAAACAACTGCTTGACCACATGGGTTTATGGGGGGATATGATTGGGAATGTAGACTCTGAACAATCACGCTAGTGCAAATATCAATAATATGGAAATAGGTCTTGATCAATGACACACATAAAACCCAGTGGAATTGCTCATTGGCTATGGGGGTGGGGAGTGGGAAAGAACATGAATGTTGTAACTATGGAAAATATTTTAAATTAATTAAATAAAATTTTCCCAATTAAAAAAAAGAAAAGGAAAGATGGGCTTGTGGAGGAGACAAGAGAAAACTGGATGAATGGCAGGGGTAGATGGGTTGACTTTGGCTCAGAAAATGATCACCTCTTCCTCTGAGACCAGAGGAAAGGAATAGAGAGTGAGGAAAGAGCGAAAGGTTTTGAAGTAAAGAGGCAGTAAGAAGAGGACAGCCTTGACGAATGCCCTCAATTTTCTTGGAAAAGTATAAGGAATGGTCCTTTGCTGAGAGGAAGAGCAAAGGAAGTGATAGATATGGCTTGAAAAGAAGATTTGGAATAGACTCTGTAATCAATGCAATAGGAAGTCAATCAGAAAGGAATAAAAGAATTTCTGTGTCAGAGTCAAAATTAGATAGCGTAAATTCATAAACGACTCTCTCAGCACCACTATGATACTTCCTCCAGTAGTAATACTCAATGTAACAGTAGTAGCAGAGAAGAGAGATGCAAACCAGGCTTGAGGTTTGGATAAAGATAAATAGCGTTAGAAAAGGCATTGGGGAAAGGACTGGTAATAGGATAAAACTGAACTAGTTAATTAGACTATCATGATTTTGAAGAGAAGAAATTGAGATCAGAGCAAAGATGATAGCTTTGGAAAGCAAGGAAGGATAGAAGTTGTGATAAGGATGAAGAATAGGTTTGGAGGAAGTGAAGCTCAGTGATAGATGGACAAACAGGAAGGTTAGCTAGGGGAAATTCAGTCTTTGATTTTGGAGGTGAAAACTTATGAGTGATAATGAGATGCAGGACATAATAATCCATGTTTGGGGCTGAAGCAGAAAGAAGGTATAGGTCATGGGAAGTAAACAGAGGCAGTTAAACTTGAGTAGCCAGCATGTTCAAGGATACATCAATAGTCCCAGGTATAAGAGTAACAGTTAAGCAGGAGAGAAAGACTTTGAGCCAAGGACTAAACTCTCTAAGAAAGGAGAGAGGAGGCATCTATTTGACTCCGTAAATAGAGAGCCAGACCTAGAAATGGGCGATTCTGGGTTCAAATTAGAAGTTAGACTCTTCCCAGCTATTTTTTACTCTGGGCAAGTAATTTAACTCCCATTGCCTAGCCCTTACTATTCTTCTCCCTTGGAACCAATCCTAAGAACTGATTCAAAGAAGGTAAGGATTTCTAAAAAAAGAAAGGAGGGAGAATGATTTGAGGTCTGGTAGATAACTACTGCCATGTTCTGGCTAAGGTGATAAATCTGGAGGAAGAGATCTGGATGTGATTTTAAAGAGTTAGAACTATGCCTGCTCCTCTTCCTCTAGGCTCAGTATGGATGGAAACATGAGACGAGGATCATGCAGTATTGAATGAAGGCAGGGATGTAGTATCTTCCACAGAAAGTCAGATTCCCATGATTGTAAGGAGATGGATGGAGCGTGAGGAGAGGCTAAATATGAAGGACAATTTGTTAACACTAGATTGAGGGTTCTATAGGACCTTCGACATTCATTTAACATTTTGTTTAGGATATTGTGCTAAACATTGGGGATACAGAAACAAAAAAGGAAATAGTCCTTGCTCTCATGCCACTGACATTCTACTAGGGATACAATGGAGTAGGATAAGAACCCAAGAAGGGTAGGGCAGTAGAAAATGGGAATAAAGGAACAAGAGATGGTACCAGGAGGAGGGAATTTTTTATTAAGCAGCCTTAAACACTGAATCACCAGGACTCAGAGAGAAGTGAAGAAGGGAGTTTGTTGGCCACAGGACAGCAGATACCAAAGGGAAGTGTGATGTTGATAACAGAGAAAGGGGGGACTAAAGGGAATAAAGGGATGGTGTGAGGGAAGGAAGTGCAGGAGGGAAAGGTTAAGGACAGACACACACATTTATGTATTTTTGTACATGTGTGTATGCATGCATGCATAGACATACATGTGTGTACATATGTGTTGTGTGTGTCAAAGTAGTATTCCTGGAAGTTGATGAGATTTAAGAGAGAGGTTTCAGTAGAAATTCACATCTATTTATCCTTAAAAAAGTCATCTAAAGTAAATCACTGAGAGGGCAGCAGCATGGTGAGGTAGATTGAAAGCCAGCCTCAGAGTCAGGAAGATCTAGTTTCAAATTCTCCCTCAGACATACTGGCTCTGTGACCCTGGGCATGCTAATTCACCTCTCATCACCCCAGGCAACTCTCTGTGACTTCCAGCTGCAGAGAAGGCATTGATCTGCATTAGCAGAGGGAGTTCTCCCCCAGGAGCTCCCTACACTGATGAAATTACAGGTCTGATTTTTTTTAAAGGTCAGTCACAAAGCCATGTATTCAGTCTGTGTTTAAATTTTTTTCTTACATGCGGATAAACTCAGTAGAGCCATAATTAGCAATATTTTCACCTGGGGCAAGCAGTTGTGGGATGGGGGCAGGTAATGAGAGAGATTTCCCAGGGTGCCATCCTGGCAAAGGAAACTAGCCTTGGGACATGGGGATCTTTTAATGCTGCCGAAGGATTCATATCTGCTGTGTTGCTAGTGGTGGTAGAAGGGGGCAGGGGCCAGGGGTGTAGTCATTGGAAGGGAGAGAGTATAGCTTTAAATTCTCAGATTTCTGCACTATTACCAGTATGTTCACCACAAAGAGTGCAACTAACTTACACATCCTTTCTCATGCCCTTCTATACATCCTTCACAGAAGGCACAACAGCATCCCATGTGCTGAGAGGGTTCCTTTAGACCTTGACATTATACAGATGCCAGTAGAGCACACCGGGGACGGGGGATCTGTTTTCACTCAGTCTGGCCTTGCAAATGGCTAAACTTCTCAACTGGTCACATATCTTTTCCATGATATCTTTGTTAGTTTTTTAAAATATTTTTTTATGTTTTTAATGCTTGCTTCATTGACAATTCTGATGGATTATTTGTGCCCATTGTGCATCTTTTTGTTTTCTGGGTGACCTGAAACTTATAATTCTTTGGAGACTGGCATTCCATGATTCCCTGTCATAGACAGCATCGTAAGAAGAATAATGATATTAAGAAGATAAACCTTTTATTTTATGGAGAAGCTCAGAGTTGTTAAAGCACTATGCAGTTTTCCCAAATCAATTCAGCCCCTCTTTCTTTCTCTTCTTTAGTTCTAGGTTCAGTTCCCTGTCCATCCAAAGAGACAATCCAAGATATATGTATTATTGGATTGTTTATATGGGCTGTCCATCCAAAACAACAGACCAAACAATGGGCATTCTTGCCAGGTATAAAGATGTACACTTTGTGATCCCTACTACTGGGAAGACAGCCTGGCAAATCTTTTGAAATCAGGATTTCAGAGTTTTGATGGGCTAAAGATTTGCCACTAAAATGATGAAATCTCTGGTCAAGGGAAGGGATGGGGAGGATCTAGCTTCCTAAGAATAGGTGATGCGGTCCAATAGAATAGATCAAACTTCCTGTGCCACACAGAAATAATATTTGCCTGGCAGTGGCAATTGCATTTCTAGTCAAGGGAAGACAGGGAAACTCCATCCATCTCAAACAAAAACAAACAAAAAAAGGCTTTCTTTAAAAATTTTTTGACTTTGCATTTTTTCCAAATCCATAACTTGTCAATCACCCCATCCTATAACAACACCTTTCATTGTAAGAAAAAGTAAAGCCAAGAAGAATAAACCAACACATCAACCAAAAAGAGGAAGTCATGTTTCAACATCAGTCTTAAAAGGTCAAGATTAGCCATTCCCTTGACCTGAAAAATGATGTCTTTTAGTGTTGTTTTCTTCTATAGTATTGTAATTATCATGTATATTGACTACATGGTTCTGTTCACTTTGTTTTGCATCAGTTCATACAAGTGTTCCCAAGTTTTCCTGAATTCCTTTAGTTTGTTGTATCTTATGACACAGTACTATTCCATAAAATTAATATGTTACAACATGCCTATCATGAATATTGCTAGATGAGATGACAAAATGCCACATGAAATGTTGTTTATTTTTGCCTTTGGACACATGATAAAACCAACTTGATCAACTCATTTAATTGCTCTCCAAAGAGAAACTGTGGGTCATCCTTCCATTTAGTGTAAACTGCCTTCTGGTTTCATTTATAGCAAGAATTTCAAGATTCACTGGACAGGAATTTTCCACTTAGAGCATCAAATTAAGGTTTATAAATGGTATGATAACTGTGTGATTCTTCATTCTCTTTCCTAAAACTGTCATTTTAACTACAGAAGCAGATTGGAAATGCATAGGTGAGAAGGCCATTTTATAGTTTTCTTTGTTTCATTGGTCATCAGAGCTAAAGAACTCATCAACAAGTAGCTACAATATTGATGATCTCATCATACTAATCCTTGTAAAATAAACATTATCTGTTTCTAGGGCCATAATAAAAAAATCTTTCTAGCATTATAGAACTTGTCAGAGCTTGCAAACTGACAACTCTAGGTTAATTCCATGTCTAGATGGCACAATGGAGGAGGACTTTACCTAGAGTTATAAGGTTGTTTTGAGGAGCTAATAAGAGAATATACATTTTGAAGCACTAGATAAATGTCAGGTATTATTAGTAAAATAGAAATATGCATTTTTCCTGTACAGACTAAATACATGTGTTCTAGTCCCCTTTATTGTCTGCCCAAAAGAAGAGAAGTTATTTCTTCCTCAAAAATTGAAGCAGAAAAGAGACTGGTAACAATATAGAAAAACTAGAGGTATACAACAGGAAAGAAGGGGCTCACAGCAAATGGCTGCTATCCTATCAACATAAGAGACAAGATCTTCTATTGAGAGGTAGGGGAATACAGGACTTGATCAGAGAAGAACAGTTTGGAATACTAAGTATGGGGAATATGATAGAGAGACAAAAAGGGTTGCCATGTAGCAGGAGAAGGGGAAGGGAGCAGCCCTCTCTGGCACGTGTGCCATAGATTTTCCAACATGGGCATAGATGAAAGATGCATCTATGAAGAAGTATTTTATGGTCCATATGTATATGAGAGACTCCTTATTGGAGGAAAGCCTTTAAAACTGTATTTTGTTTCACAATGCCTTTTTAAAAAAACCAACAAAGACTAAACAAAATGAGATCTTACATTCTCAGTCAGTCTTTTATGTGACTATGAAGATGTAGTCTGCTGTGGAAATTCACCTGTGAAGCCATGCATGTTTTACATTATCATTAGGAATACTCTTTTTACATGTTTTTTGTTGTATTGCAGTTGTTGTGCAGTCACATCTGATTCTCTGTGACCCCATTTAGTGTATTCCAAAAATATTGGAATGGTTTGCCATTTCCTTCTCCAGCTCTTTTTATGGATAAGGATACTGAGGCATTAAGGGGAATTTTGGAAGGAAATGAAGAACCAGAGTAAGGAGACAGAGTTGATGGAATGAAGGGAACCAGGAAGTGGAGAAGTCCTCAGAATTTTTTTGGGGGGGGGGGGGAAGGTGAGAATTCTCTGGAAAGTAACTCCCTAGTTGGGTTGAGACTCTGGAGAAGAAAGCATCTCCAAAATTCAGCTCTTTCCTCCTATTGACCTCCAACCTGTTCCTGAGAGAAACCAGTCTGTTCCTGAATATCTTTTTGATCCTTTACTCTGATACTACATCTGAAGAAGTCTCAAGCAGGCATTTCGAATGACAGTGACCTGAACTACTCAGTTTGCCTTGTTGGGCTTTGGCCTTATCCAGGTGGGCTAGGTCACACCTGGCACCTGACTATTATAATCTGCAACCTTCTCTTGAGACTATTTTCTATGTGGGTTTAGATTAGGTTAGTTCAGATTAGATGGGGAGAATGAGGAAGATGGTGTAAAGCCAGATGGTGGGACAAAGGTAGATTCAGTCAGTATTAGGGAAACTCCTCAGCCCACATACCTTACCCTATCCCAATCAACAATTTATAATTAAACCCTGTTATCATTTAAGTGGAGTCATATTGTTATCTACTGGCCTTGGTCAAAGAGAAGCCATTTAAGCTCTCAGCACCAGAGAAGATCATTCGCCTTAGATTGGGTTAAGTAAAATCCCAGTTACCCATCTAAATTACCTTTTAACAGAGGCAAACAGGATTAAGTGATTTGCCCAGGGCCACACAGCTAGAAAGTGTCTGAGACCAGATTTGAACTCAGGTCTTTCTGATTCCAGGTCAAACACTCTATCCACTGCACCATCTAGCTACCCCTTTTATATGTTTAGATAATTTTAATAAAGATTTTATGAAGATGAAAAGAAGGTACTTTTGAATAGTTACTGATGGATGGATTGCTCCTCTATGATTTTTTTCCAATTTCATCTCCTCACTCTTTCAGATACCTTGATAAATGTTCCTTTGTTGCTTTAAAAATTGTGCTGCCTTCAGCATGGATTTCTTTTGCATGTCTTTAAACTATAAGCATGTTCTTACAGCCCAAGTTTTCTTTTTTACTTCATCTTCTTAGGTATCGTTTTCTCATCCTCAAATAAAACATCAGCCCCTAAAATGTCAAAGTCCAAATATTCATTCTACAAGTGCCTACTGTGTGCTGGGATAGATACTGGGGATCACAGGCAAGAAAGCAAAACAGTTCCTATTCTCAAGAAGCTTACAGTCTTTTGAGGGCTGGCACAATATGTTCATAGAAAAGTAAATGCAAAATGTCTACAAAGCAAGTAACTTCAAAGTAATTTCTGAGGTGAGGAGAGTGTTAGAAACTAGGGAAAATAGGATAGATCTTGTGTAAGAAGATGGCAGCTGAGGGCAGCTGGGTAGCACAGTGGATTGAGAGTCAGGCCTAGAGGTGGGAGGTCCTAGGTTCAAATCTGACCTCAGACACTTCCCAGCTGTGTGACCCTGGGCAAGTCACTTGACCCCCATTGCCTAGCCCTTACCACTCTTCTGCCTTGGAGCCAATAAACAGTATTAACTCCAAGATGGAAGGTAAGGGTTTAAAAAGAAGAAGAAGATGGCAGCTGAGCTGCATTTTTTTTTTAATTTTGTTTTGTATTTTTGGAAATTGGGGACTTTCAAAGGTACAGAGCCTCTTGAGCATGGGAGACATTCTTTGCATAGGTAGATGGGAGATAGAATGTCATATACGGGGAGCAGCAAGTAGTCCAACTTAGGTAGACAAAGAGAGTGTGAAGGAGAGTAATATATAGTAAGCCTAAAAGATAGGTTGGTGCTAGGTTGTGAAAAAAATTAAATACTTAACAGATAAGTTTGTATTTTATATCAGAGAGAATAGGGAACCATTAGAGCTTTTTTAATAGGAAAGAGACACAATCACGTCTTTACTTTAGAAATATAAATTCAGCAGCTGTTTGGAGAATGGATTGTGGCGAAAAGAAACTAGAATCAGTTTTATCCATTGGAAGGCTATTGTGAAATTCCAATAAAGAAATCATGAGAATGTGAATGAAGTGGACTGGCAGCTAGGGGGCACAATGGAAAGAGTACTAGACTTGAAGTCAGGAAGACTCATCTTCATGAGTTCAAGTTTGCCCTCAGACATGGAAGTCACTTAACCCTGTTTGCCTCTGTTTTTTCATCTACAAAAATGAACTGGAGAAGGAAATGCCAAACCACTTCAGTATCTGCCAAGAAAGCTTAAAATGGGGCCACAAAGAGTTGGGCACAACTGAAAAATGAATGAAAAATGAATGAGGTGGCCATAGAGTGGACAAAAGGGCAAAGGTGTTAGAAATTTTATGGGCGTAGAATCACTAATACTTGGCAACTGATTGGATATGGGAAGAGAGGGAGAATAAAAAATGAAGGATAACTTTCCAAGCGCAAACATGGGTGACCAGGTTGATTGTGTCCTAAATGGTAAGAGGAAAATTAAGAAGAAAGGAGGATTTGTGGAGGATAGATAATGAACTCTGTTTTGGACATGTTGAGTTTGAGATATGGGACATTCAGTTGAAAATATCTAAAAGTCAGTGGGTAATCTATGGTGTTATTTAGATCTAGGAGTCTTCTATATAGAAATGATAGTTGAATTCATAGCATCAGTGGATAGAGAACCAGGTCCAAAGATAAGAAGTTATGGTTACAAATATGGCCCGAGATACTTCCTAGCTATGTGACCCTGGATAAATCACTTAATCCTCACTGTCTAGCCCTTACCACTCTTTTGCCTTGGAATCAATACTTATTATCTATTTTAAGACAGAAGGGTTAAAAAAAATACTTTACAAAAGGGTGCAGAGAAAGAAGAGAATATCACATATGTGAAAGAATTGTAATGCTTGGGATAAGGAGTACGCCCATATATATGGTCATTCTCCTGTCACTGACGCTGAAAATTGATCCCTGTGATAATAGAAGAAAATCTATCTTACTTTTATTTTTTGCTTTTGGGAAAGGTTTTATTTAGAGAGAGAGGAGTGGTCTATCTTTTGCCATTTGTAATAGAGGGTGTATTTAGGTGGTAAAAGAGAGAGGGAGAATGGAATACTCTCCCCCTCAAGGCAAGGCAAAGGAGGGATATCTGTTGCTAAGATTGACCAGGAAGGAGGAGGGTGAGTCTGTTTGTTTCCTCCTTCAGCATTCCCTAAAATTATGGCCCCTCACCTAGCCTGCCAAGTTACTCCCCTCTATCACTTTGTTGCTGTTCAGCAAGCTCCTCTTCCTAGCAGGGAGAGAGGCCCCTTCAGTTTAAGCTGCCCCTTTACTCAGTCTTCAGCCAGTTATAAAAGATCACAAATTTATTCTAATGTGGTAATAAAACAGGATGGAGTGGGGAAAGGTTGGTAAGTTGAGGCAAAAGGGAAGAGGAAGAAGGAGATCCTGTCTATTCTCTCCCCGAAAAGTTGTGGGGAACTTGGGCTCAATGCATTGTCTCAAGTCCCAGAAGGGGTTCAGAGTCTTCGAACCCTGGCTTTGGCCCTGCCCAGCAGGAGCTTCAATTCAGGTGGGGAGACTGTGGAGATTCTTCTTATGGACTTTTCTTCTTTCTGTCTTTATCCACTTGTTGGGGTTTTGAGAGGATGGAAATCAAGATTTCAGAAAAAGAAGGTTTTACTGGGATCAGCTAGTCAAAATTGGACTTTATCTCAGCTGTCTCAGAATGACAGACAGACAGACAGACTGAGACAGACAGACAGACAGAGACAGAGAGAAAGAGAGAGGGGGCGGGGGGAGAGAGAGAGAGAGGAGACCCAACTGCCTGCCCTCTGGATTCCTTTTTCCTTAAGATGCCAAATCTCTCTGATCTATCTCCCGCTGCTGCTGGAACCTTTGCTCTTTTCATTTTCACAGTCTCTGGGATCTCTTGTAAATCTCTCCTCTTCCACACATTCGAGCTTCATCAATAAATGCTCTTGGGATGCTTTGGTTTAGGCGAGTCTTATGCAAGATTTTCTACAGGTCATTTTCCTTTTCCCTGCTCTTTGCTCTTTTGTTAGGTGATGGAGCCCACAATCTCCTGCCATTCTCCTCTGTAATTTATTTGTTGCCAAGTATCTCTCATACCTTAGCTTTTGTCCACTCAAACGTCCACCTCCATTTGTTATTCAGTCACATCTGACTCTTTGTGGCCCTATTTAGAGTCTTCTTAGCAAATATACTGGAGAGATTTGTCATTTACTGATGAGGAAACTCAGGCGAACAAGGTTAAATGAGTTTAAACTGATATTGTCCTTGGCTGACATAGCTATCTGTTTGGTGAGAAGTTAAAGCATTTGCTTAAGGAGATGGCTTTTAAGATCTTTTGAATTATTATGGTTGTTTTATTTTCCTTAAACTTCTTTAGGAAATTGTTATAGTCAGTATCTAAACAAATCCTTTAAAGCCCAACTCAAATAGCACGTAGTCTTCGTAACTTCCTCCATCCCTCTCGAACCTCTTGTAGCATTTTGTTTTCCCCTCATCTAATTATTTGCATTTTTGTATTGTCTCTTTACTAGAGTGTAAGTCCTATGAGAGCAAATATGCTGTCTTATCTAACAAACTTTTTCTTCTAGAGCTTAGTTCAGTGCCGAATAGGAGCTTAGTAAATATTTGAATGCATGATTAAATGACTAGATGAATGATGTAATATATGGAAATCTAAGCTGCAGTACTTAACAGTTTCGCCATTAGTAAGAAACTGAATTTCCCTGAGCCCCAGTTTTATCAATTTCAGAATATGAATTCAATACCGACCAGATTTTTGTTGTTTGAGGAAGGCACTTTGAGAGCTACACAAAAATTAGTTACCATCATTTTTATTATTCCTATGCCATTCCTGAGTTTGGATGATCAGAGACCAAGCTCCCAGATTTCAAGTTTCTTTCTGGAATTTATAGGCTTATCCACCAGTCTTTAGGCTTGGCTGATAGGGTATAGGATGAGACTCATGTACTGAATTTTTTATTCTCTTTCATTTGGGGCTTGAATTTTGAGTATTTGTGTCATGAAATATTTCAAGTATCCTGGGATACTAATTTTGTGTTAAAGGAAGCAGCATGTTACAGTTGAAATAGCCAGGAACCAGAGAATCAGGAGAAATGGATTCTAGTCCCAGATTCAACAGCCTGATCTTTCTAAAAATTGTTGTTGACACAGTCTTTGCATGTGAAAATCAAATGTGCATCTATGATCAGCTTGAAATAAGGAAAGGCCATGAGGATTATGGGGCAGACTTGGGAAATGCATATGTTATGTGTTTTTTTAATCTATCTTAAAGTAAAAGAAAGTAGCATCAGTTACACATTCTGTGCAGGAAGAAAGGGAAAGTTAATCACAAGCATGAATTAGAGATACAAATTTTCCAACTTCCATAAAAATGGTTCATTAAATAGGACATAAAACAGACCATATCACCGGTAGCAGGCTGAAAGAAGGATTAGCAATAATTAAGTCACCACAAGGTAATTAATAATATAAGGGCTTCCTACGAGAGAGGCTGTTTTGATCCCACCCGCAGGACCAAAACCACTATGAGGTGGTTACTGTGTGTTCATTTTTCATTTCTTGAAAATGCTCACCAGGTATGGTATGTGCCTGTGTTAAAGTAACTGAAATCTTCTCGTGATTCACAAGCATTTATTATCTGCCCCATTCATGTTGGTAGTTAATAATACCCTTCCTCCTATTGTTAGCTGTTTCATGTATGTGTGTTTTGTCTCTCCAAATTGATTGTAAATTCCTTGTAACCAAAGAATGTGTATTATCCTTTTGTGTTCCTCACAGAGTAGAATTAGGGTGTGAGGCACTTAGAAAACACCCAGGAAAAACTTTTTGAACTGGGCTTAATCTAATATATTGGGTTCTTATTGTATCAAAATGTAGAACATTAATAATAATAATAGCTAATGTTTGTATAGAATTTTATTGTGCCAGATATTATGTTAAGCACTTTATAATTATTATCTCAGTTGGTCCTTACAACAACCCTGGTTGTAGGTGCTCTTATTTTCCTTATTTTACAGATGAAGAAATAGAGGTGAACAGGGGTTAAGTGACTTGTCCATGGTCACACAGCTAATAAGTATATATGAGGCTGAATTTGAACTTAGGTCTTTCTGAGTTCATGCAGGACACTTGTGTCATATAACTACTCTATGAAGAGAAAAAAAATCAAATGCAATACTAAATTCTATGTTTAGAAAATATTTCTTGAGGAAGGAAAAATGATCGAGGAGAGCTTTAAAGGAAATGTGAAGAACTGGGTGACTAGAAGTTCACCTTAAAAATATGGGAAGGTAGTTATCCAGAGATAGTAATAGGAGACGGTGGTAGAATTTGAAATATGTAAGAAGGTGATTCTGGAACCCAACAGAATTAGGGAATAGTACCTCCTGAGCTCCAGGTCTGAAATACCATCTATCTGATGGGCATTTAAAACTGAATATAGGCATCTCAGATTCACAGTGTCCAGAACAAAACTCATTATCTTTCCCTCAGAAGCCATCCCTCTTCAGAACTTTGGTCTAACTTTTGAGGGTCCCAGGATACTTCCATTAACCCAGGCTCCTAAGCTTGGAGTCACCTTCAACTCCCTCTCAGATGGCCAGCCTCCACTGTTATTTCTGATGCAAGTTCTCTGGTGGCTGGTGCCCCACTGCATGGGTGGCAGCCAGCCAGCTGTCTTTCGCATCTCAGAAGGCCCTCCACCACAGGAAGTAAGACAGCAACAAAAGGCAGCCCCATCCAAGACACAGGTTTTCCTCTAGGAGGTCCGTGACTGGCAGCCCAGGGTGAAGAAAAACTTGTCTTCCTGCTACTCCAGAGCTCAGAGTTTAGTCCTTGGCTATTGAGGCCAGCAGGAAGCAAAGCTGAGGGGTGGAAATTTCCAGCTCCAAGGAGTTCTGCCCAGCAGCCAATTAAAAGAGTCATCTTACCTGACAAGAAGAGGTCAGAGGTAGAGCACTGGCAGGTAGCTGTGCCTGTTGTACAATTGGGGAATGGGGGGTTCCATCACACATCCCCAAAGGGGAGTTATACTGTACTCAATTAACTACCATATGAGGGATTATGCTTTCTTTCCTAAGAAAGGTTCTAAGTACTGTGGGCATTCACTAGAGATCCTTTCCAACTGGGGAATTGACCTGGGCCTTGAAGGATGAGTAAGATTTTAGCAGAGGGAGATGGAAAGAGGGATTTGGGGATGAGGAGGGGACCAGAGGTTCAGAGGTGGAAAATTATAGTAGGGCATCTTCAGGGAATAGGCTTGGCTCCAGTTTGGCTAGAACCTGGGGGAGTGGTGAGAGATAAGGCTAGGAAGATTCTGTTTGTGTACTTGTATATGTGGTTATGTATGTGTATTTGTGTAGTTTAATATTTAGTACAACATCTGATGAAAACTTTAAAAAAGGAGGAAGCTGGGTAGCACTGTGGATTGAGAGCCAGGCCTAGAGATGGGAGGTCTTGGGTTCAAATGTGATCTCATATACTTCCCAGCTGTGTGACCCTGGGCAAGTCACTTAACCCCCATTGCCTAGCCCTTACCACTCTTCTGCCTGGAAACTAACACAAAATATCAATTCTAAGACAGATATAAAAGTTTTTTTTTTACTTTAGAAAAAAGTTACATAGGAGTGAAGCCTTTTGAACCATTAATATGAAAGACTCATGAAGAAGTTACTGTCTTACTTAGGGAGCTAAGTTTTCAGTGCCTGAAATAATTGGCTTTATACTGCTTTTTTTAAAAACCCTTACCTTCCATCTTAGAATCAATACTGTATGTTGGTTCTAAGGCAGAAGAGTGGTAAGAGCTAGGCAGTGGGGGTTAAGTGACTTGCCCAGGGTCACACAGCTGGGAAGTGTCTGAGGTCAGATTTGAACCTAGGACCTCTCATCTCTGGGCCTGGCTCTCAATCCACTGAGCTACCCAGCTACCCCCTATGCTGCTTTAAAAAATGGGATTCTTGGGGCAGCTAGGTGGCTCAGTGGATAGAGAGCCAGGCCTAGAGATAGGAGGTTGTGGATTCAAATTTGGCCCCAGACTTTCTAGCTGTGTGACCCTGGACAAGCCACTTAATCCCCTTGCCTAACCCTTACCACTCTTCTGCCTTGGAATTAATATTTAGTGTTGATTCTAAAATGGAAGGTAAGGGTTTAAAATTAAAGAAGGAGGAGGAGAGGAGGAGGAGAAAAAAGGAGAAGGAGAAAGAGGAGAAGGAGAAGAAATGTGATTTAATGTGATTTTTCATGAGAGGCTCTTGAACAGGTATTGCTTTAGAGAAAAAATAGATGGAATGTCTGTGAGATGAGGTGACTTAGTGCTAGTAGCAAAGGAAGCCCTAGATACAGACAGGATGAATGAAGAGTGAGAAAGAAGTGAGACCTGGATAAGGGATTCCCAGCATACCTTTGACATCACTTGTCAGTCACTTATTCCTCTAAATGTCAATTGTGGGAAATTCTGTTTCCTTTGGTAGCATTACACCTCAGAAATTATTTAATCAGCTATTGGACATGTCATTCAATTTGCTGAATATAAAATCTCAGTTTTCAGTGATTTAGATGCTCTGTTTCCCAAGACTCTGTCCATGCATCATTAATAATTCCTGGAGGTGGAGCAGCTCTCTTAGTAAGCTGCCAAAGCATTTTCTTCCTTTTTAATTCTCCAGTCAAATAAAGGCTTGTTTGCCCTCTCAGTAGAATGTAATGCTCCACACTTACCAGAAGGGTTAAAATGCATTTAAAAATAAAGAGAAAGAATAAAGAGCATTGATGGGAGTGGAGGAGGGGAAAAGGGGGATGTAAAAAAAAAAAGATTCAGTGCAGAATATTGACCAATTAGTAAGAAACCCATCAGAAAGCTCTTCATGTTATCACCCTCCTACTTCTTCCCCCCTCCCCACTCCTATTACTTGCTTTTGACATGCTAAACCTAGTTTTTGTCCTCTCGGTCAAACCCAAGACCCCCCCTTAAAGTCTGCACCGAGGTGGTTTCACTTGGTTTTGGAAAGTTGGCAAATAACTACTCCTAACCCTGTTTGCTTCCCCTTGAGGGAAGGTGTTCCTCCTCCTCCTCTTCTGCTTTATCTCCCACCCTTAGGAGAATCTGATTGGCTCTTTCCTGCACTTAGAGATTGGCTTTCATCTCCGTCTGGAATAGGCACCAGGTACTTTGCTTCAGGTTGAAAACTGCTTCTGAGGCAGATCTTGAATTACAATTAAGAAGGCAGTAAGAGCTTTTGCCCTACTGAAATTTTTGTTTTGTAATTTCACACCTCACTATGCTAAGATTTGTGTTTTGATAAAAGGCAGACTTTTTCAATGTAAAGACAAAAATTCATCTTAACTCATGCTCCAGATCTTATTCCTCAGAGATTGTATGAATCTGCTTCTCTCCGTGGTCAGTGAGATCCAGAATATTGGTCAATCCCCATGAGAATGGATGCCAGAATGTGAATCTCAACCTTAAATATTTCTGCCCTCTGTGGCCTTGGGTCAGCCATTCATCCCATCTCTCAGCAGCAGTTTCCTCATCTGTGACAGAGGAATAGGATAGCATCACTTGCCTGCCTGAGGGGAAGGTCAGTCAGTTAATGCCTGTCAAGGGTTTTGATGATGTGGAGTCTATAGGAATGCTGCTTCTTGTTCATCTCCTAGAGAGGAGCCTCTCACAGCAGAGGTTCCAAGATTCCTGATGGATAAAAGAGTCCATCAAAGTATGTAGACATCTTTAAGTCCTATAGTTTGCACCGGAGGGCAATTTGTGGAGTTCTGAAGCCAATCAGTAATTCAGAAATTAACATTCTAGAGAGGAGCCAGT
Source organism: Monodelphis domestica (assembly GCF_027887165.1). NCBI lineage: Eukaryota > Metazoa > Chordata > Mammalia > Didelphimorphia > Didelphidae > Monodelphis > Monodelphis domestica. Next base: position 433,015,778 of record NC_077227.1, read on the forward strand.
TCTCCCAAAGCAGAGAGAGAGAGAGAGAGAGAGGATAGCAATGTCAAGAGAGAGGTCATATTTGGTCAGGTTAGAACTCAGGATGTTCTGTCTTCTGTCTGGTCACCAAAGAACACTAGTTCCTTCTTTTCTAAAAGCCATAAGAATCCCTGTCAATATTGGCACATAGGAACAAAAAGTACTTCCTTCAGTGTAGAATATTCTGTTATCTCAGCAGTTCTGTCCCAGAGAAGTGCCCCTGGCTGTCTGTTATGTACATACAGGCATTCTTACTTTGTGTATGGAAACACAACACTTACTACCTGGGAAAGAATGACTGGCACTCTGGTTTTGCAATTGAAATGAACTTAGCAGCACTGAGAGACAGTTGGTTGTATAAGTATTAAAAAAAATATGACCTGCATTGCAGCAATCTGTATGCCTAAAGACTCTTTCTCCTACTTGTGGATGCACAGTTCTCATGGCTTAAAGCCCCTAAGAAATTCTCATACCTTCTGGGCTCTGTCTATGTCCATCTATTCTTGAGTAAGCATTCTCATGTAGGGGAGAGAGAGAGAGAGAGAGAGAGAGAGAGAGAGAGAGAGAGAGAGAGAGAGAGAGAGAGAGAGAGAGAGAGAGAGATGGAGGGAGAGAGAAAGCATATAGAATTTATTTCCCCATCTCATCAAGTTGTTGATATGTTACTAATGTTATGATTCACAACAATGAAAAGAAATATCAAAATACTATATCAAATGTTTTCTCAAATAACTAATATGATGTTATGTTTAGTTATTCCTGGTTGAGTGTATTTTCCTTGACTCCTTCAGATGCAGACACCAAAGAGGTGCTAAGAATTATACTAATGTTCCATATTGACATATACAAGTAGTTAAGAATTTTTATAGTGACAGAATCCACTTAAGACTAGCAACCTTAAGTATGCTCCTTCCCAGGCATGTTAAGGCCTATTTGTGGGCTTTTGATTGCCTTGCAGGGGAGTATTTCTGAGTCTTTATCCTCATGTGGCACATATCCTCTGTAAATCACTTACATAGCCTGTGGTGTTTCCTGGGGTCTTCAACCATAACTTGTAAAACTAGAAAATCAGATCTCCTCATTTTATAAACAGCCTGCATTCAAAGGTTCTTTTGTATACATACCTATGCTATAGGGAGTAAATATGGGGCTGGTCATATGGCACCCCATATTTTGTAGTAAGCCAACTAGTATGTAAAGAATGGGGGGTTTCTATGTTAATCTCTTAATTTAACTTTTTCAAGATGTTTTTCTAAATGATACAGAATCCATAAATTTTGATCGACAATAATATATCTATTAAATTCTATTAATTTTTTAAGATTTCCCTTGACATTACATTAGCATTATATGCAAATGTCAGGTCAATATGTTGAAAGACACCATGTGTCAGTAGTCAATATTGACACAATAGATTGATATCACAAAGCAAGATACTCCATTCCAAATTGCCAAATCAAGAATCATGATTTTTATATCTATAGGAGAAGTAGTATCAATAATGAAGGATTTTTTTTCCACCCTGTAGATAATAATTACATGGGGAGGAAAAAATCTCTAGTTGAAGAACTAAAAATGTTTAGACAGAAGGTTACATCAGATCTGATTATCCATATTTTTGCTATGAATACATTTATTTATGAATAAATAGGTTGTATCAATTAACAGGATAACAGCTGGAACAATAAAAGTGAAAATTATGTCTTTGCATATGATTTCTTAGCATGATTGGAGTCTCCCCATCTACTGAATTTAAGTTTCAGAATTGAACTTGTTCCAGCAGAATTTCATTGGATAGACATTTAGGTGGTAATCTATAAAAGTGACCAGAAGTCAGAGGTCAAGCCTCTATTCTCATACCTTATCTAGGAGCTTATATTCTTGATTATTCTTCCTTTCTCACATCTTCAGTCTGTCCTTATATATTGACTTCTTCCCCAATGCCTACAAACATATTTGAAACTCCCCCATCTTTAAAACAAAACAAAAATCAAAAGAACAGCTTTGCTTGACCTTTTCATGATCATTATATAACATAGTTCTCTTCTTTCTTTTATAGCTAGACTCTAGAAGAATGTCATCTACATTTAATATCTCTACTCTCTCAGCACTCAGTCACTTCTCAGTGCTTTGCGTTCTGTCATTCAATCCTATCACTCTATTTTTCTCTCCAAGGTTTGTAAGGATCTTTTATTGGCTAAATCAGTCATTCAACAAGCACCTGATATGTTAGATGCTGGGGACAAAGACAAAAATGTAACAATCCCTGATCTGAAGGAGCCCATTCTATTGGGCCAGTAAATAAGGAAAAAAATTGAATTTAGAGAAACAAAAGAAGGAATGATTACTGAGGCAATCTAATGGAGGAGATGGGGAAAATGAGATTGAGGATACAAGTATGGCAGGATTGGCCTTGTAGAGAAGTAGGGCCATCACTTCATCAGTGGCTGGAATGAAGGAGGAGAGAATGGGGAATATCAAAGGATTTTAAGATGTAGAGTAAGAGAAAAGAAGGAACTTCCTGTTACAGATGGCTTTGATTTGTATCCCTTGCACACTGGTCTCTCTTTTTCCAGGAATCTTCAGGAGATCAAGATGATGGATACCTACTGATTTTAGGTAGATGTCTCCCAATACCCTTCTTATGGAGTTTTGCTACAACCTCTGGTCATAGCCTGGTCAAAGGCCTTGACTTTGACAACCTTTGGATTTATGGAAAGGGGAGCAACCCTTCATACAGAGAAGCCAAAAGAGGTGAAAACAATAGGGATTTCAGGCACAGTCCAGTACTGGACTATGAAACCAAGGCTGTGTGAGTGAAACATATATGAGGTTTGTCGTTTGTTGGGAAGGCTCTGTTGCTGCTAAGTCTTGCAGCTATAGATGGACTTGGTTGATTTTTCATTTTCTTCCCTTTTCCCTTTCAGCTTCTCTCCCAAGAAGGCAAAGTCCCCACCTCTGAGTCTGATTCCTTCTTATCCCCTAACCTCAACTTTATCTTTCTTAAAATGTACCATTTTGTGCTTAAATATTTACTTTGACTCTTAAAAGCCAAGTGATCAAGCTGTTAACCCTTTGAATTGCTAAATTGTTTGTGTTATTGTTGGACTTCAGAGGAATACAGGGAAGAGAGAGAGAGAGAGCTGGGCAAAAAACTATGGTATTTTGCCAAAGCATGATCTCTGGCTGAAGGCTTAGAGTCAAAGAAATAGCTGTTAATTTATATTTGTAACAACAGAAAAAAGAATATTTTATGGGATTTCTTTAGGCAAATGAGGTGAGCAGTCCAATAGCTAGCTAACAGACTGGTCTGGATCTGCCATCTTTTAAGGGTTTAGTTTGAAAGTCACTCTGAGGGGTTGAAGGAGTGGTAGAAGAGAAAGTCAATTTGCAAATGTAGTGAACCCCAGAAAAAGGTGGGTAAAAGTGACTGACATCTATTCATCTGCTAACAAGTTCAGCATTTTAATACCATTGTTAGACCTAGAATACTATTTCTCCTCAACTGTGCCTTTAGAATTAGTTTTGACTTTTAAGTTTCAGTTCATCTCTCTCCTCCTACTCCAAGCCTGGTCCAATTCTCTCCTTGTCCTCACTGGTTGTTAGCACTTCTGCTCTCCTCAGTTACCTTGCCATTACTTGTCATAGGATTATAGATTTTGAATTAGAAAGGACATCTGAAGCCAACAAATCAATTCCCTCAATTTATAGATGAGGAAATGGAGGCTCAAGGGAGTTAGATTATTTACTCAGAATCATACACTTATTTGTGCATATATCATATGTTCCAATAGATGGCAGAACACAAGTTCCTGTATCCCTTACCCCTTTCACATGAATTCAGAATAAATGTTTATTGAACTGAGTTGAAGTTTCTACAGCCAGAAGGAAGTAGAGAATTACAGCCTTCATCTGGATTACTCTAGTCAACTCAGGTTATAGTCAACTAGTCTACAAAAAAGTCTGTTCATGATATAAATGGGCCCTCTTCAGATAAAGGTTGAAACTTAAAGCTTCAAATGAAAACAGTCTATATTTTTTGTAAGAGATATAATTTTCAGTTTGCAATGGCAGATTTTCATCTTTTGGTATCGATTCCTAAACACACTTCTTGATAAAGCAACATAACCTTTTGTATAGTCTTCCTTGATTTTCTCTGTCTTGATTGTCTCTGAGCTCCTGTAGCACCTCTCACTGGACACTTACCACAATATCCTATAACTGTTCTTGTGTTACCTTTATATTTAGCAATTTTTCTCTTCTTTTATTGTCCAAATCTTTACAAATTGGTCCTTTTTTCCTTCCTACTAAAATGTAAGCTCTTTGTTGTATAAGAACTGCCTTTCACTCTGAATAAACACCATCTCCCTAGGCCTTACCTATAGTAGGAACTGGCTAAACATTTGGTGATAACACTCATTTCCCTTTTGGTATAAGATATATATTTCTGTATTAAATGCAGATATTAAGTTGACCAAATCCTTCCCCTGAGATATAGTGGGATAAAAGTGGCATGAATCATGGAGAAAGTTTCCATATCCTTGTTATTGCTATATAGAGTATATTGCCAATAGAATAATTTTGATCATGTATAAATCATTTGGGAAAGTGAGAGCGTGTTTATTCATCTCCATTTCTTTCCTCTCCAAACTGTCCACACCCCTGCCAGATCAATCTTCCTTATTCACAGGTCTGATCATGAGATTTCTCTACCAAAAAACCTTTAAGGAGTCTTATCAAAATAATTTTATGACACAAATATGGTACTGATTCCCACACCAGGAAGACCAAAAACAGAAAGAAAACTACAGACTAATCTCCTTAAAGAACATTGATGCAAAAATCTTAAATAGGATACTAGCAAAGAGACTATAGCAAATCATCACAAGGATTATCTACTGTGACCAGGGGGGATTTATACCAGGAATGCAAGGCTGGCTTAACATTAGGAAAACCATCCACATAATTGACTATATCAGTAAAACCCTTCAAGTAGTTTCCTATTGCCTAGCTAGTAAAATTTGTACTGCTTGGTTTAGCATTCAGTGCTTTGCACACTGACTGCATCCTATCTTTCCAACCTTACTTCTCCCTACTACACATTCTGGTGTCCAGCTGATCTCAGTTATCTACCATCTGCTTCACACACCATCCTATGCTATCCAAACTCTCTATCTCTTCTCTGTCTCTAGATTGTCATCACTCCCTCACATCCCTGCCTTTTTCAATCCTCACCATTCTTTAAAATCCAGGCATGGCTTCATTTTCTTTGGTTATCCTGTCCCTCAAATGGTTCATGAGATGTTTTTGTCCTGAGACCTTCAGCTAGTCCTTACTTTGTAGCTCTCTTTTTGTATTTAATCATTTTGTTTTATATTTATATTTTGTATCCTTTGCTAGATGGTAAACTGAAGTTGAAGAGAAGAAGAGATTCTCTTGAAGTTCATGTCTTGTTATTTAATCTTTGCATTTATCTAATTATTTAGCATGGTGCTCTGCACAGAGTAGATACCTAATAAGTGGTCATTGAAGATCCAAGATCAAGAATAAAATTAAGCTAAAAGGACTAAAAGCTAAAAATTGAGTCTACCACCAATTTATCCTCTATATATAGGTTGCTTGCATGTTACCTTCCCCCTTAGACTGTGGTTTCCTTGAGAGCAGAAATTGTCTTCTACCAGTCTTTGTATGCTTTGCACTTAGCATAGTATGTACTTAATATAAAATTATATAATAAATAAATAAATAATATTGATTGGCTACCCAAAACATTATTAATGACAGAATTTACTGTCTTATTCAGGTAGAAAAAGAAAACAATTTAGGTAGGTTCTACTTCTACTTCTTTGAAATGACTACATGGTAAACTACAGGAAGGAAGGTGTGAGTGTGTGTGTGTGTGTGTGTGTGTGTTGAAGAATCTTTGGAATGAAAGGATAAAAATAATTTTTTCAGTAAATAAAATATGTCATCACTTGAGTTTGAATTTACAGTAGTTTTCTTATAGTCTTTACTATTAGAAATATTTAATCTTAAAAGAAAATATATTTGTACCTGGTTATGCTGTATTATAAGGGTAAGGCCTTAAAGTTGAGACCCTTTATTCTACCTTACGTCCTGAGGAAAGCTGAAAAGCATGTTCAATAGTACTTCATGTCTCTACCTTGCTAAAAGCTGGAATATGGGAGTCAGGGAGCAGCTCTAAGTGGGCTTTAGCTAACCTATCCTAGATTTCCTAGATTAGCTATCCTAGATCCTAGATCTAATCCTGGTCGAGACACCATCTCTGTCCTGGGCATAACCAAATGGTTGGAGGGATAGAGAATGCAAGATCTAATAAAAGGAGCAGGTGAATGATGACTTGGCTCAGTCAATTTCCAGAGAGTAAGTGCCATTATGTTCATAGTGATGCTGGACCATCATCTTAGGTGAAGACAGACAAGAATGACACAGATAAATCCAAAGACCTTAGAAAAATCATATATGGGCAGAAGGAGAGACTGAGAACATATATAGTTGACAGACAGACTCACCTGCAAATTTTACATTTCAGGTTTTAAATGCTAACACTCAAGATTTAGTAAATGACTTATAGTACATGAAATATTTCAGAGAGAAATATCACAAACTTATCACTTTGGTAACTATGAGGTCTACTAGAGCTTTAGCAATGCTTTACTACTGAAGCACAATCCTAAATTATTAGAACAATTTAATGAGTTTCTTGAAATAATTAGTATCAGTAATTATCCCCACCCCAGAACACTAATAATCTGATAAGTGGTCTAAAGCTTTTAAAGTCAGGAGAACATTTTGACTATGTTAGTGTTTATGTACAAAAATGGTTGCCGCAAGCATATATTGAGCAATTCTAGAAAGAAGAAGAAAAAAGGAGATCTTAATGATTTTAATTTGGACACATTTGTCTTTTCTGAATTATTGCTTCTGGAATTGGACTCAGTTACCTTTTTAGATATAACACAGTTTGAAGCCACTTTTATTTTTATTTTCTTGCTTCTTGTTAATGTTCAGAGAGCAGGTTAAAAGACTATCATTCATTTAACTAGTTTTTTTAGATGTGAAGAGAAAATGATAAATATTATAGCTTTTTAGTAATCTTGAATTACTTTATGTTTCTTTGTACACTATGATTTCAATTATCTGAAATAATACCAATCTTTGGCAAACTAGATTAATATTTTCAGTACTTTTGTGGTCTGTCTCTGTTGTATAATCTTGATTGAACCATTCCCATTACTGCCTTGCTTTGTCCTTCTGGCAAATGGACTTAATGAAGGCTCTGTGTCATTAACAATGTTCTCTTAAGGATTAGTACTGAGAATTACATGATTTAACCTTTTTAACAAATGATCTAGAAAGAGGAATATATGTCAGGGTCTCTTGGCTTTTGGCTGCCAGGATCCTATGATCTGTGACACAGATTTGCCAGAGAAAGTAGGAAAGGGCTGGAAAGGTATTATCAAGGACAAAACTGCCACAGATTTTTGTGACACAAAGCCATCATCACCCAGCTCCTTTGTCTATTCTGTGCCCAAGGCCTCAGACAGTTTGCTACTTTGCTCAATGCATAAAATCTTTTCCAAGAACCAAAATAGCATAGGAAATGCTAACCAAATAACCAGACTCCCAAGCCCCATGTCTCTGCCATAGTGAAGTCTCTCCACACTCTCTTGCTTTCCTGACTGTCAACATTGTCAGTTCTGCAGTCACAATGATAAGGACCAATTTAGGAATATCATCTGAGAGGCCTGGGCTCTCCCTGCTTTTCTCTGCTGCCTTGAGGCAACCTTAGAGTGGGAGAGAGGATGATGCACTCTTAAGGATCATTAGCATCCGCTGCTGTCTTCCTAACCTAAAACTCAACCTGTCTCCCTGTTTGTGAAAATGGTACATAGCAAAACCTCCAAGTTAAGGTTCTCCAGGTAGCAAAATGAGAAACCAATGCAATGGGGCAAGCTGTCGGAAGGTATGAATGGAAAGAAAAGTAGCAGTGAATTTCACTGTGCGTTTAGTGAAAAATAATCTCAAATGTACTTAGATATCTTGAATTTTACTTATAATAATAGCTGACATTGGTATAATAGTCTAAGGCTTACCAAGTGCTTCACATATATGTTTTTTTTTTGATCCTCATAACAATCTTGGGTGGGAGGGAGGTCCTATTATCATTCCCACTTTATAGAAGAGGAAGCTGAGGCTGAGAGAGGTCCAGTGACTTGCCCAGGGTCACACATATATTAAGTATTAGAGGCAAGATTCTAACACAGGTCTTCTTGACTCCAAGTCTAGAATGGCACATTCGGTGTACCACCTACCTGTGTCTTTTATAAGATAATGACTATTGAGCTAGCATTTAGAAATATTTATTGTAAACTGTTCCTTCAAAACCTAATCCAAGTTTGCTACTGTGTCCAACAATGTGAACAAAATGCTGACATTGTCAGAAATGAATTGGAAGTCAAACCTAAAGCATTATCTTTGAGTAGTGTAGGTTATTTACCTTCAAGAAGGATATCAACAAATTAAAGATTGATAATTAAAAGAATGAGGAAGATGAGGGATTGCTATTCTACAGCAGGATAAAAAGATGAGGCCTGTGCAACTCTTGTCCAAATTCTTCTATAAATTCTTGCTATAGAATCTACCTGACATAGGAAAGGCCTTTGTGTGAATATGATTATATAGGACGTTCCAAAAGCTAGCTTAAAACTACACTAAGACTTTTGAGACACCCTGTATTTTGGTGAATGTTATTGCAACATTCAGACTCTCCGTTCCCCATCACTTTGACTATGTGACTAACCCTCCTCCTTTTCTAATCAAACAAATCACTGACATATCTTCTACTATCTCTCCCTAAGAGCAAGTTATCATTGACAATCCGCTGCATTCTCCTCACACCCACTATATTTCTTTTGGTTATTAAATCACCTGAAATTTTGATTATTCTGACGTCATTGTGTTCCATGATTCCCAGTCATATGACATGACTGGTCGAATACTTGTGTAAAAACAACAACAAAACAACTGGGCTTTTGTGGTGGAGAGTAGCTGGGAATCATGGCAAGCATTTCACAATTTCCCAAATACAATCCAACAGGCTCTTTTCCACTTCTTCAAATCTAGGCCAGTCAAGCAAGTAAGCAAGCATTTGCTCACTATGATGTCCAGCTCATGCTGAAATTGAACTTGTTCACTAAATCCAGGGAAGTAGAACAAGGAAGCATGAAGGAAGAAAATGATAGAATAAGAGGTAAACTTGCAGAATTTGTGATACCAAGAGGGGACAGAGGCTGAAATGGAAATAGATTCAAAATAGGTTTAGATAAATTAACAGCTAGATAGTTTAGAAATGGGCAGTTCTGTTTTTTTAAGCTACCATTTTCCAAGTTTCCTCAATACTCGATTTCCAGTCACATTCATGTTCTCTAAACTCTACCTGTTAAATCAAACAGTGTATCAATAAATTTGTGTTAAGACTGCAAAGGTATCTTGTATGCATTTCTATTTTTAGTATTCTTTTTCCATGGAAAATACCTTAATGTTTAAGCCTGTTAAAGAGCTTTCTGATTTACAAGGATATCATCATAATTGAATAATGAGATACTGCTTAGCATGTTGTTGCTAAAAAATGTTTTCCCCCCTCCAGTTACATTTTTTAAAAAGTAAATAAATGGCATTATTACCATTCCTAATGTAAACAGTATGGTCAAATTTCCCCTTAAGTATGTGTTTATTGCAATAAATGAATATCTGTATAATCTGAATAGTTGAAAGGGAGTCATTATATATTTTGGGGGTTTGGGAAAATAAATTTGGATTTCTGTGTTGTCTTTTTAAAAGCCTCTGAGACTTGCTGAACTTGTTTGTTGTCAGATACTAGTGGGAATTCAGAAGGAGGTGATAGAGGAAGAAAATTCCCATAGTATTTATTATAGGATCTTTGTGACACTAAATGGCCTCTTCCAATTGTGTTTATTAATAAACATTCATTAATTGTCTTTTCAGCAGTGCTATATAAATATTAAGGAGGATGCAGGTTTGGTTAGTGAGCTTGTGGTCTACAGAATGCTAGGCAGTTAGATTTAATCCAGGCAAGTGAAGATGGATGCTTCTAGAACAGGAAAAGGGACCTCTTTATTTTTCTGGCTGTATCCCACAACTGTTTTTTTTTCTTTTTCCTAAGGTAAAATAAAGGTCTGAAGAGATCCATGAGTGTTTAGAAGAAAAAACAGCAGCCAAAAACTATTCTAGTCAGACTGGGGGGGGGGGGGGGGGGAAGGGGAACAGCTGGGTAGCTCAGTGGATTGAGAGCCAGGCCTAGAGACAGGAGGTCCTAGGTTCAAATCTGACCTCAGACACTTTTCAGCTGTGTGACCCTGGGCAAGTCACTTAACCCCCACTGCCTTGCCCTTACCGCTCTTCTGCCTTGGAACCAGTATTGATTCCAAGTATTGATTCCAAGATGGAAGATAAGGGTTTTAAAAAAAAAAGTCAGACTGGGAGATTAGCCATTTTCCTGTTGCCAGATCTCCATAACTGGAGTCTCTTCCAGTCCAGAGAATTCAGCAAGCATCTCAGTGCCACATGCCATTCACAAGGGAAACTTCAGTTTTCCTTATGACATCAAAGACAGACCTACCAAAAAAATCATCATTATTCAACAATCAGTTTTGGCGTCTATCTTACTCTTGCTTTCAGAGCATAATTGTGTAGGGCCTTACAAGATTTCAAATGTAGTCATTTTCAGTTCAATTCAATTCAACAAACAAAATTAAATGTGTGAAGCATTGTGCTAGGCTCTGGAGATGCAGAGATTAAAAAAAAAGTACGACCCTGTTCATCCGACAACTAGCATTTATTAATCACCTACTATGTACAAGGCACTATTCTCAAGGAGTTTGCTTACAGATTTCTAGGAAAAATAAAACATGTATACAGATAAATATAATCAAAGTAAGGAGGAACATGGTAGGGGCAGTGGAGAGACACAAAAGCCTTCAAGGAAATTTGAGGGAGAGATCACTTTGTACTGTCGAGAATCACAGGAAGCTTCATGGAGGTATCATTTAAGCTGATCTTTCCAGGAAAAGAAGGGAAAATCAGAGGGGAAAAAAGAAGGCATTCCAGGGGGCAGGAAAGGCCTGCTTGATTGCAGGAGATGGTATATTTAGTTTGAGGAAACAGAGAGTAGAACAGTCTGGCTGGAATGTGTAGTGTGTGAAGGGAGAAGTATGAAACAAGACTGCAAAGGCAGGCTGGATAGATCACAGAGGGCTGTAAGTGTTGGGCCTTAGGAGTTGGTGTGTAAACCTCACAATAGAGACCACTAAAGGTTTTTGAGCAGAGGAGTAACATGGTCAAATCCAGGTGGTAGGAAGATTATCTTGGCAACTGTATGAAGGAAGAGTCGATCAGAAAAGAGATTGGAAGCAGGAAATCCACATAGGAATTCTAGTAATCCAGGCGAGAGATTTAGAGGACCTGAACTAGGGTGGTGGTGATGTAAACAGAAAGAAGGGGGACTGAGGATGCAGGAAATATCCTCTAATCAGAATTACCAAGGCTTGGCGAATGATTGGATGTGGCGAATTGAGAGAAAAGGAAGTTTTTCAAAGATTATGCTTAGGTTTTGAAGCTTGAATGACTGGGAGAAATCAATTAAAGAAAGAATTTTAAAAGGAAGCTGGGAGGAGGGATAGGTTTAGTAGGAAAGTGATGGGTTAAGTCTTGGATATTTTTGTGTGAGGTATTAGTGGGACAACATCATGTAGGACAGCTGGAGAAATGACCAGCAGCCTGTCAGATATATTAAATTGAAGTTATGGAAAAGACGTAATTCTTTTTAAACCTTAAAACTAGAAAAATATAAGTTATAATGATGATGATTCTCAATCTAATACCAGTATCAGGAAGGAGTGGGGAGATAAGCTTGGAAAAGTATTTGGAGCAGGAGAGAGGGAGACTTCTTTTTATGACATGAAAAACCCTCTTATGTGGGTCTTGTCAGGAATTTGGCATAGCTCTCATGCAAATATCATTAATATGTTTTGTCCTCTAACTTCTAAAAAGCACTAGCATCCAAAGATCTTTCTCTGAATCTTCCCTTTTTTCAAAACTATCACTCTTCTTATGTTCTAAGGGCTTTTCACCCTTTATGGCCAAAGGTTGTATTCACATGTCAAACCTCAAGAAAATCTATTAACTCTCCCAAAAGGTAACATTAAGGAATATCTATCCTGCAAAAAGTGCTCATAATATCTGGCAAATGTGTCAGACAAGTCAAATAGGCTTTAGGGAGGTGTCAAAGATACAAAATGGGAAATTAGACTGAACATAAAAACTGAAATCAGGTGTTAATTGTATTCAGGAAGACAGTAAAGAGAGAAATGTTCACTCTTAATAAGAAATGTTCATGGAATGGAGGTTAGATTGATGGTGTCAGTATGAAAAATGATTTAAATTTAATTATTTTATTTCCTTGATGTAATTCCTTTTATTTGGGGCAATAATTTTTGAAAGTTGATTTCAAAGATGGGAGCATGATATATAACAATAATTCTTTTGATTTCCTGAAAAGGCATTATCTTTAATGCAGAGATGATGTGTTGATGGCCTTAAGAATTACATGTGGTTATTTTAATGTGTGTCTAGATGTCTGCTCATTTAGAAAAATAATTGATGTCTTTGAATTTTTAATAACGTGCCAAAGGAAAATGCTTTTATTTACAAGTAGGTGGAAATGTGGCAGAAAGGGTGTTACCAAAAGGGACTGAGGTGTTCTTGGCAATGGTGGGAATGTAACCAAACTGCTCTACTTTTAACAAATTTTTAGGGATTTCCTTCATTAGTCTCAACTCTTCCTATTTCTCTGGGCCTGTAGGGCTCAAAACATGTCTTCTGAGTGGGCGGGATTTGGTTTTACCTTGAGAAACAGGCTCATTGAGAAACTAAGAGAATGGAAACAGTCCTGCTAGAACTGGCTGGATGGTAAGAGAGCTAGAGCACTCTATGGAAGTTATCACCTTGGGGGCCCAGGATATTTTTTTTAAACCCTTACCTTTAGTCTTGGAGTCAATACTGTGTATTGGCTCCAAGGCAGAAGAGTGGTAAGGGCTAGGCAATGGGGGTCAAGTGACTTGCCCAGGGTCACACAGCTGGGAAGTGTCTGAGGTCAGATTTGAACCTAGGACCTCCCATCTCTAGGCCTGGCTCTCAATCCATTGAGCTACCCAGCTGCCCCCATACCCAGGGTATTTTTAAAAGGGGAAATAAATTGAAACAAAAATTCTTATAAATTATTTTCTAATTTGTCTAGTCTGTCCATTTCCTTTAAGAATTTGCTATGATCCCAGTAACTCCTTAGCCTTCCCTGCTGTGATGAGATTTTCCTGTCTCAATAGATAGAATGAATTTGGGACCCATAAACTTAGGGTGGAAACCAGGTTAAATATGTTTCCCAGTACTTTAACTTGAGTCACGTATCTAGCTTATAATAAGTCTCTGATCCCTAATGTATCACATCTAGTTGGGCTGTTCCCTTGGCAAAGTTGTCAGGAAATCCCTTCCCCTCCACAAACATCTGCCTTCCCAGATTGCAGGCACAATCTTCAGAACTGACTGTATTCATGTAACCTAGAGCTGCTTGTGTTGAGTTCTTTGTATAAAATAAGCACAACAAGAAAGTGTGGATAGTAGAAATTGTGGTCTCTGAGAGATGTTCTTCCCAGCAAATTGGAATTTCTTTAGATTATGTGTTCACTAGTGTCCTCCAAACATAAATTTAGTTAACTTTGTTTAATAGTTTCTTTGGGGGGGGGGGTATTGGACCTACATGCTAACGTCCTAGTAAAGGGGCGGAACCATTTTCCAAGTATTTGCACAAAAATGACTTTAATTTTTAAAAAAGAAAATGAAAATAGTCCATATATTTAGTGCAAAAACAACCATAATGAATTAGCTCATCCTACCCCCCTCCATCACAAACTGAATGTGGGATCAATCCGTATGAAAAAGTAAAGTTCCCACAAAATTTTGAGCCGGTAAAAATATGAATGATAATGAAAGTAACTTTCATTTGTAACTCTAATATTCACTAGCGTTGATGCTGTAATTACCCAAATTTCTGAAATTGTCCTTGTTGCATAATTAATAATGCTTAATAATACTTTATGCAGAGTCCCTTTTATCTGTGGATCTCAAAGATCTTACAAGCTTTAATTAATTCTGAAAGCAATTCTGGGAGGCTGGCAATAGTCCCCATCCCCTCCCCATTTTACAGATGGAAAAACTAAGACATTAGAAGAGCAAATAAGTTGTTGAAGTTTATATAGAGCAGAGAACAAAAGAGGGTTTATTCTGACTTTCTCCAGTCTTAGGGAGCATTCATTTTACCTCATTTTAATTTAAGAAAGTCTGTGGTTCAGGAAGTCTCACAAATGTTTAGATTTGCTTGTAAATATTGGATGTCATTTTTGCTTCAGATAAAACCATGGAGATGAAAAACTTTCAGGAGAGAGTGGCATTTCATATACAATATTTTAGAGACATCATGAATCTAAGAAATCTAAGAAAATCTAAGAAAACCCACTTAGAAAATCAAACTTAGTTTCGAAAGAAAAATTGCAAGCTATTAACAACCACATAAAAGAATGCTTCAAATAATTAATAAAAAAAATTTGTGGTTAAAACCACCCAGATTATACCTCCCATATAGTAAATTGGTAAAGATGCCAAAAAATGGGAATATTATAGTCAGTGCTGTTGGGATGGAGGAAAAATAGGAACATTTTAACTTTTCCTTGAAAGTTGTGCATTGTTGGTGGAGTTATGGTTTAAAACAACTATTTGGGAAAGCTCTTTGGAATTATGCAAGTAAAGTGACTAAAATTTCCATATTCTTTGACTTTACTACTAGACTCTAAGGATCTCTTTGATAAAAAGAAAATATCCACATATGCAAAAATATTTACAGAGAACCTTTTTTTGGATTGTTGTAACAAAAAATTGGAAACAAAGCATGTGCCCATCAATTGGGGGAGTTCCTAGACAAACTGTGGCACAGAAATATGATGAAAAAAACCCAATAAATATGAATACAGAGAAGCTTGGAGACAAACTGATGCAAAGTGAAATAATCAGAGGCAAAAAAACAAACAAACACAAAACATATACATGAGTACACCAACAATGTAAATGGAAAGAACAACTTCTGAATCAATAAAAGTAAATGTTGCAAAATTACAAAGAAAAGGTATGGCTCCAAATAAGAGATCAGAGAAGAAACTTCTCCTTTGCAGAAGGGAGAGGTTCACACTTATTTTCAAATGTATTTAAGACTTTCTTTTTTTCTTTTAAAATACTCTTTTTTTTTTTATATGGGGTAGCTCTCTAGAAAGGCATGGGGAAAGGATACAAGAGAAATTCAGATGATATAAAAACAAAACAAAAGCTAGCCTGAAATATTATAGTTGGCAGTCATACAGTGGAAGGTGGAACAGACCCTTTAACTTTAGACTCACTGATTAAATAATAACTCATTTCTATAATACTTTATACATCTTATTTTATATTATTGCCATACCATGCTGGGAAGAAGAATTGTGGGCCCTTTATTCTTTGATTGAGATTTGTTGAATTATCAGTGCTTCCAAATCCTTTTTTTAATTTATATTTTTCAAGCATCATTTCAGATATTTCTTTGACTTGGAATCAATCATTTACACACACAAAAATTGGATTTTGGCAGGAAAGGAGGGATAGTTTGAAGGAAGGATATCATGCTTTCAACTTTTCCCAAAAACATCACTTAGATTTCTTTAAAATAAGAGTCAGGAAGTCCATATTGATTCGCAAACTTTTTAATTTGTTCATGTGTTTCATGTTTTGATGTTATTATTTAATAAAAACTGCTCTCTAAAAATAATCAGACACTTTCATTAGTTCATAGGCTCATAGGTTCAATTTAACAAACATTTTATGGTGAACTTCCTGTATTTAAGACAACGTGCTGGGTACTGGGGATACAAAACCAAATCCAAAATAATCTCTTTCTTCAAGGACTTTTGATTCTACCATTTTTGCTTTATAAAGCCATGTCCTTTGGGAAGTACGCTTTGGTGCAAAAACCATGAGCTGTCTGCTTTCATATTGGTTGTTGAATACTTTCTTAACGAATATGACAAATGATGGTAAACAAATTCCTAACAGATTTTCCAAACTTCCCTATTTCTGTTGAGGGCCCCTCCATCGTTATAGTCACCCAAGTTTGCAACACTGGTGTCATTCTCTACTCCTTACCTTAAACCCACACATCCATCAGTTGTGAATCTGTGGTTTCTACCTTCCCAAGGCTTTCAGATACATCCTCTTCTCTCCTCTCACCCAACCACCACCCTGATTTAGGGCCTCATCACCTCTTGCTTGCATCATTGAAAGCGCCTCCAATTGATCCCTCTGCCACAAACTTCTCCTCTCTCCCCTCTATCCTCCAGCTTTCTTCAAGGCTCAGCTGAAACACCACCTTTTCCTTTATATTTCCTGATCCCTGACAAGTAGGCTAGTGAATGTCTATCCTTGTGTGTCCATGTCATCTTCCCTTGCAAGATTATGTACTTCTCAAAGGCAGGGCCTGGCACAGAAGAGGGGCCTAATAAACGCTGGTGGAATTCCTGTTTTAATTTTCTTAAAGTTCAGGTCTGACCTTTTCATTCCCCTGTTTAATAAACTCCATTGGTTCCCTGTTACTTGAAGGATCAAATATAAAATCCTCCCTAATTAAAAACCCTTTACAATTTGGCTCCATTCTTTCTAGCCTTTTATTACACATGATCCCCTTTCCTGTATATTGTGGTTCATCCAAACTGGCCTCATACATGGCACTATATCTCCTGTCCCTGTGTCTTGGCACTGGCTGCTCCCCATTCCTGATATGCCCCTGTTTGGCCCTCACCTTTTAAAATCCTGAGCTTCCTTTTATGGCTCAACCAGAGCACCATCTTCATCTTTTCCTTTCCTAATCCCTGATAGAAGAGCTAGTGCTTTCTCTCGAAGATATCATCTATACCTACATACATGCGTGCCATCTGTCCTTGTGAGATTGTGTGTTTCTCAAAGGCAGAGTACCAAGTCCAGTGCCTGGCACAGAAGAGAGGTCCAATCAATTCCAGCTGGAACTCCTGCCTTGAAATCAAGATGAAGATGCAATTCTTTTCATAGACTTAAAGCTGCCAAGCCATGTCCTGAGAAGGGTTATGGTGAATAACATTTAAAGAAATTGGAGGAATTTAACAGATAGTAAGTGAAGTCAGATTTAGTAGATGAAGAGAGGAAAAGCATTTCTGTCCTGATCTTCAGAGGTCTGGATTATCTGAACCGAGCGGCTTCTTTGTATTTTAACTGATGTATGCATCAGTCAGATCTTGGTTGATGCGGTTCCGTTGTTAGTATTATTTATTAAAGCTCGCAAGTGATATTTGTATCAAAGCAGCAATAGCCTGTGAGGCAGTGGAGGTTGTGGTGGGAAGAAGGGGGAGACAGAGGGAGGGGGCTTTCTCAGCAAACAGAGCTTAAAGACCTGAATTTAAATCTTAGCCTAAAAGCTTGGGAATTGGAGCTTTGTTCACTTATCTGACATGGATGTATTTAGGGAAACCTTTCAGTTTAAAAAACAAAAAAGGGATCTAAACATTGGGGATAGAGAAAGGAACAAGCTGGCTGATTTTTATAGAGAGGCTGACCCATATGTACATAAAGAATAACAAAAAGGAAAGCTTCCCCCCCCCATCCCCACATCAGCACTGCCTTTTGCCCAGAGCCAGAGCCAAGGGCTCTGGGTAAGCCACACATCAGGATAAATTAAAATAAACCATGAAAAGTCAGTGGCAGGTCTCCTCCAGTTAGGGCCAATACTAAACCTGTGTGCTTTACCTTTGTGCTCCCCAAAGAGACCATCTAGGCCAATTCAGTCAGGACAATAGATTCAAGGCACAAGATGGCATATAGTAGGCACTTAATAAATGTTGATTGATTTAACCAAAGCTTTGTGTGTCAAAAGAGGGAGCCAAGGCTCTCTAAGAAGTCTGTTTTCCGAAGGTATCTCTGGCTGTGTGGGTGTGTCTGTTGATAGGAATAAATCTTTTGGGAAATATCCAGTCAATGAGTGTATCATATAGGTCAGTTGCAGCTAAGGTGGCATTGCCTAAAATGATTTCACATCAGAAATATGTCTTTAGCTGTTCTGAGTTCTTTCATGGAGCATTAGGAATGAAGACGACTTAGAGGGAGTTTGGGCCATAAGCAAATTCAGCTTCTGAAAACTGGAACACTTGAAAATGATCCTTAACTTGATAATCGGATGATGATGATTTCAAGGAAGGCTGCCCTTTTTGTGGGCAGAGAGGACTTGCTCTGGGAAGGTGCTGTGATGAGTGTTTGGAAACCCTGACTTACCAAGGAGTTGTTGACATCATAAATCACAAAGAGGAAAATGAGGGGCTTTGCCCCTCCATCTAATGACTTTTCCTGATTTATTTCTCAGAGATCTGCATGTTTTCCTGGTATTTTGCTCTGCCTTTTGTTGACCAGCTCTGTAGCCAGGTCTGCTTGCTTGTTTCCATTGGCTTGTCATGTTCACTAATTAGAGAACTGCTGCATGATTCACCTTGTTAATTAGAGGGACTTGCACACAAAGCCCCTTCGGGCGCGAGAGAAGAGCCTCACACTAGTGCCCTGAGAAAGCCGCAGCCTGTGAAGTCATTCTTCTCATCTACCTTCTATTTTTTATTTGAAATGAATAAATCATTGAGATTTTCCTTGTGGAGTGAGAATGCAAGAATTCACATCTTTGTAAGATGTAAATTATATGTGATCAATAGGAAGGGATGACTCCTATATTGTACTTACACGATTCCTTAATTTACTTCTTGTCAGAGTCTGAAAAATGGCTGGAAAACTCCATCCCCATCCTAAATATCAGGTGCAGAGAAGGTTAAGAAATGATGGGGGAAGGAAGAAGAGTTAGGGAAGGGAGATGGTAGGAGAATTAGGACATGCTGGTAGCCCTGGGATTTGGGGATACTGGAAAGAATAGTTTTTTTTTGCCGAGATACATGTGTTTACTAGGGAAGCAGCATTTGGATATGTCATCTTAAAGGTTTTTATCATAAAGAGAAAACTGAAATTTTTTTTTTATCATTTCATTGAGACCTGCTCAAACTCTGGACTGAATCACCTAAATAATAATTGTTGACATTTATATAGATTTTGAAGGTTATTGAAACCCTTTATATACAATAGCTCATTTGATCCTCCCAGAAATTCTGTGATGTGTTTCAGGTAATACTGTCTCCATTTTATAGATGAGAAAACTGAGGCCTAGAGAATTCAGTGACCTTCATGGTTGTACAAAGAGTAAGCGATGAAGGCAGCAGTCAGACCCAAGTTTCTCCTCACCAGTATGCCTTCTAAGATACCATCCTGCCTACTAAATGACAGTGAGTCTCAGCAGTGCACCACCCTATACTATTCTCTATATTTCCCATTTCCCATCTGCCTGGGACATTTCAAAATGAGCTTCAGTGACATTCTCTCCAGCTCTTTGATTAAAATTACTTATTACCATCAAATGACTTTTAGTAAATTGCGACATTTTCTCATTTGCTAAAATGAGGGTTGCAGTTAAGGTACAGAGTTCTCATAACAGTTGTGTGGGGATGATAACACAATGTGGGTCTCTCTTCTGGGGATCCTGATTTTTAAAGTCTATCACCAGTGTTTGTGGTTAATTAATATCTTAAACACACTTAACCTTTTTACTCATCTTGAGCGTTTGCAGTAATAGCATATGTTCACTTGCTGAGAAATGTGACAAAAAGATCTGCAAATATTTCCTTTAGAAAAAAGGAAATTATTGGGTATTTGTTCTTAGAAATAGAAAACATAAACGAGGGTAGCAGTTCTCCAGGATCATTTTTCTGCTGTGGCATTAGCTTTGAGACACCCTGGCAGAAGGCATTTCTAACCCCTTCTCAGTGTTTTTTTCCCCTATCTGTAAAGTAATAGAATATTGATTAGATTCCAGCAGTTTAGTAACAAGATTTTTGAATTATGAGTCATCTGAGTTTTAGTATTGGTTCTGCCAAGAATTGGCTATGCGACCTTGAGCAAGTCATTTCCCTTTTAATTACTATTTCCTCCTCTTTAACACAATGAGTGGATCGACTGGAGGCTTTCCAAGGTCCTTCCCAGCTCTAACATTCTGATTCTTTGAAAAACAAAGTTCTCAAAATTCATTCTATTAGAGGGTAAGACATTATTCCCCCACTTGAGGGTCTTATAAACCTTCAGGTTACTGTGTACTCAATAGTGTCTGAGAATTATGTCTCAATTCTCTTTGGCAAAGGAGTTCAGGTGTGATTCTGAGCTAACGTTCATTCCTGGCTGCTCGCAGCTGCTGTGGGTGTGGTGGTGATTGAGATGTGGGGGAAAGAAGAGCTCGTGGATGGAGGATCACAGCTCCAAAATATTTCAGGCAAAATAACACTGGGCCTGTTTGTTGCCATATACATTTGGATAGGGTGTTATTTGTCCAAAAATCCATGTCCATATTCTTAGGCATCGTCTTTTTCCTGAACTTTAGGTGTGGAGTAATCCTTAAAAATGTCATTCACAATTGCCAAAAAAGGTGCATAGAAGGCATAAATGATGATCCGTACCTTACACTAGATAGCATCTTGTGTAAATGTACGTGTGACAGACTACTCTGCTGGATTTGTACCAGAGGAGAGAGAGGACCGAATGGTAGTAGCAGACACACTTCCGGAGACACTTACTCACTTATATGACCTGGCATGGACAAGGAGATTTCCAAACTGGGTAGGAGACTGGACTAGCTACCTCCACGATTACTTCCTGCTCAGAGTTTCTGAGATCTCATTAAAGTGATAGATAGATGAGCCTGAAAGTTGTGACCACTCCTCGGCACACCAAAATATAAAATGAAAAATGATTCATGAATGTCCTCGTTCACCCACACTTCTTTCTGCATGAGGGGAAGATTGCTTGATATCCCCGTAATCAATCAAATCAATCAGCAAGCATTTATTAAGCACCTACGATATGCCAGAAAAGTCCTTGCCACCAAAGACCTTGACATTGTCAAATGACTCTATAATAAATTGATGTGTTTTTATTAGTGGAAATTGAAAGAAGAGGCATTCCCATCTGTCTCACCACTGCCCTTTAAGGACCATAGAATGTTTCTGTCTTGACTTATCACTGAAACTTTCCATATCTTGTTTTTCTGAATAGAATGTGAACTCTCTGGGGGCAGCTGGGTGGCTCAGTGGATTGAAAGTCAAGCCTGGAGATGGCAGATCCTAGGTTCAAATGTGACTTCAGACACTTTATAGCTGTGTGATCCTGGGCAAGTCACTTGACCCCCATTGCCTAGCCTTTACCACTCTTCTGTCTTAGAACCAATACAATATTGATTCCAAGACTGAAGGTAAGGGTTAAAAAAAAAAAGAATGTAAACTTTGAGAGCAAAAGCTCTCACTTTTGTATCCAGCAAAATGCTGGATGTAGTATATATATATATATATGTACATATATATGTACATATATATGTATGTGTGTACATATATGTGTGTACATATATATGTATATGTATACATATATGGCATATAGTAACTACTTAATAAATACATCACTTATTTATTCATTCCCTGTGCTAGAGGTGCAAGTCCAAAGAATGAAATGGTGGAAACCACACCAAAAGACAGTAGAATTATTCTCTTCAGTGAATAAATAAGATCTCCCAGACAAGTAAAACTCAGAGATCTGGGGTATTTGGAAACCTGTAAAATCCAACTATTCAAACCTCAGTGAGACTTACCAGCTGAAGGGAAAACTCTGAGAGAGAAATATTATTTAGCTTTGAAACTCTCTGCTGCTTTGTAAATTAGTTGTGAAATTACATTTCAAGAGGCAGAATTATAACTTAGCTATTTTGCTCTTATGACATTTGTATCACAAAAGGTCTCCTTGCTCAAGTAGGTGGTCATACGCCACAAAGAAGGAAAGAAGCAAGACACCATGGGAAGCCCACAAAAGGCCATCGCCAATAGAGATCTGTACTTCTCCAACTCAATTTCTATTTTCCTTCGATTTCTGCTGGTTTCTTTCAATGTCTTCTTAGTATTGACTTCTTTTGTTTTGCTATCACCTGCATTTCTTAATGTATCCTTTTCTCCCATCCTGCCATCTTTTATAACAAAGAATTAAAAAACAACTAACCAACCAGTATAAAAACTTCTGACATTACCTCTGCCACTCACTTTCCTTGAACCACCGCTTCTGTGTGCAGAAAATAAGGCAGCTAGACCAGATGGCCTCTGAGTTCTCTTCTAAGTCTAGTCCAGAGATTCTCCACATTTCTGGGACAGCAGCCTGACAAAGCCTCAAGAGCCAATGGATCAAATAAGATAATATTTGTAAAGTATTTAACTGTGCCTGGCACTTAGTAGATGCTCAATTCCTTCTTCCTTTCTTTTTTTATGATGGTTTAAAAAAATCCATCATGAATGGAAATGCTAAATTTAATTTAGAGCTCAGTGAAAATAAAGATGGTAGTGGGGGCGGGGGGGGGGGGGGGGAGAGGAGAGCATGATCTGTGGACCCCTGCCTCAGATCTATGACACTTTGATCTTCCTCTGTATATCCCTGGGATCCAGTCAAAGGACACCTTCTCCCTGAATTACACATCCCTCCCCCTAAATCTGTGTCCAATTGAGCACTATCCAGCATACTTCAGAAATACCTTAGACTCAATATGCCCAAAAGAGAACTGTTTTATTCTTCCCACCAAACTCATCCTTCCAGTCACCCAGGGTCAAACCTCAGAGTCACCCTGACCTCACACTCATTCATCCAACACATCCAAGTTGCCAAACCTTGTCCTCCTTTCTTCACAGCATGCCTTGTATACATCTCCTTCTCTACTCACACAACTACAACTCTACTTCAGGCCCACATCACTTCTCTCCTAGACTGTTGTTCCAGCCTCTTAATTAGTCTGCTGCCTCAGAGTCTCCCCCCTTCCAATCCATCCTCCCTCCTCACAACTGCCAAAATGACTTTTCTCAAGCAGAATTCTGAACATATCCTTGTGCTATCCAATAAACTCCAGTGGTTTTCTGTTTCCCTCAATTTAAATGTTATTTAGAATTCTTCCCAACCTGGTCCCTTTCTGTCTTTCTGCCCTCTTGCAATACTCTCTTCCACTCAGTCTGTGGTCTAACCATACTGGCCTGCTTGCAGTTCCTCAAACATGATGCTCTGTGTCCAGTCTCAGTGCCTTGGTACTGGCTGTTCCACATCCCAGAAATTCATTTTTACCTCATCCTTGCCTCTTGGAATCCCTTGTTTTCTTTAGGACTTAGCTCAATCCCATCTTCTGTTAGAGGCCTTTTGCTAGTCCCTCTCTCTCCACTCATTAATTTCTTCCACCATAAGATTCTCCTGCATATTTTATTTGCATCTTGCATATACCTATATTTATATATGTTGTCCCCTCTCACCATTAGAATATAAACTCCTTCAGGGCAAAAACTAAATAAATGTTTGTTGGTGGATTGGTAATTGAATCAGATTCCATGGGTTTAACTGTCATTTCTGTAGGTGACTACACACCACTCTTATATAACCAATTTATCTTCAACTCTTTACTCTCCTTCACCCATCATATCCAGTTAGCTACTAATTTGTCAACTCTATGTCCAAAATGTCTGTCTCATTTCTTCTTTTCTTTCCACTCATGTGAGGACCACCCTGGATCAGGCCCTCACCACTTTTTACCTGGACTATTATAATAACTTCCTAATAGTTCTTCCCACCCACCCATCCAAAGAAGCCAAAGTGATATTTCAAAAGTACAAAATTAACCATATCACTCCCCAACTTAAAAACATCCATTGACTCCCTCTTGTGTCTAAGATAAAATACAAATGCATCCATTTAGTATTTAAAGTTCTTCACAATCAACTCCAGACTACCTTTTCAGGATTATTATGATCAGTTATTGATTAAGGACTTTCTATGTGCCAGACAATGGGCTAGGAATTGGAAATACAAAGATAGAAATTAAATTACTGCCTATCACACATTCCTCACTCCAGGCCTGTTGGTGTATTTGCTTTTCCTCTCACATGACATTCCATCTCCTCTATCTTCACATGTTTGTTCTCTTGTCTCTTATTCCTGGACAGTACTTCATCTTCACCTCTGCTTCTTAGGGTCCCACCTTCCTTCAAAGCTCAACCTAAGTATCTCCTTGTTCCTGATACTGCATCCCTTCTCTACTTCCATCTCCCCTTCCAATTTCCCCTCCATTTCCCCTTCCAAACTCTCCTCCATCTCCCCTTCCAAACCCCCCATTTTCCTCCAATGATCTAGAATTCATTTGTATATAAATTGTACTTATTTGATTATATATTTGTTTCCCTCCCCCCACTAAAGAAAGTTCCTTGGGGGCAGGAAATATAGATATCCCTTCCACATTTTGACTTTCCCCATAGCAAATATATAATAGGATGGCATAGGTAATTAAATGGGAAGTTTGTGGAAGCTGCAGATGACACAGAAAAAGTTTAGAAACTATATATTCTATGACTGAATACTTAACCCAAATTTGACAATTAGGTGCTGTAAACACCCTATAAAAGAAAAAAAGAAAAAAATCAGTCTTCTTCTCTGGTACAAAAGGTTCAAAAGATTTTATGTGTATTTTCCAAATCATGGGGTGACACACCCCTAACTCTAGTGATGTGGTAGGTCATTTCTGTCTTAGTGCCCAGTGCCTAGTAGTTGCTTAATAAATATTTGATTGATTGATCTCTTTCCTAAGCTTCAGTCCCATATCACTGTGTGCTAGCTGTTTCTACCTGGATGCCCTACAGACAACTCATATTCAATATTTTCCCAAAAGAGCTGTCCTTCCCAGCTTAGCCCCTTCTCCCCTTTTAATTTTCCAATTTCTATCAAAAATACCACCACCCTTTCTGATCCCCAGGTTCTCTTCATCCCCCCTCATTCCTATCTAATCATTTGCCTATCTTGTTCATTCTATTCACAGCCTCTCTTCTAATCTTGGCCTCCTTGCTCACCTAGCCATCTTCCTAATTCTGTCTTAATCATCTCTCTCCTGGCTCCTAATTATTGCCCCTGCTTCCCTTCAGTCTTTCTTCCTCCCCAAAACACCTACCACACAGTTGCCAAGTTGATATTTCTGAGACAAAGCTTTCTCCCTGTATTTCTCCCTCTATTCAGGAATTTGTAGTGGTTCCCTATATCCTCTTGGATCAACTACAGAATATTGTGTTGGACTGTTTGACTTGTAATGCCCTTCATAATCTGACTTGGACTTATCTTTCCAGACTTGTTTCACATTACTTCCCATTTCACACTCTACATCCTAGCTAAACTGACCTGTTTGTTGTTCCCTTTACACAACTTCCCTTTTATACCTTCATACAAGCTGCCTTCCATGCCTAAAGCCCACACAACCACCCCCACCTCCCCCCCCACACACACATACACATACACATACACATGCACAAATTTTTAGTAATCTTTTGTTGTTCAGTTGTTCTAGTTATGTTCAACTCTCCATGAACCCCCATTTTAGTTTTCTTGGCACTGATACTGGAATGGTTTGCCATTTCCTTCTCTAACTTATTTATTTTACAGATGAGAACACTGAGGCAAGCAGGGTTAAGTGACTTGCCCAGGATTGCACAGCTAGTTTTAGGCCAAATTTAAACCCAGTTCTTCCAGAATCCTCTTTGCCTACTGCACCACCAATCCAAGAATCCTTAGCTCCCTTCAAAGATCAACTCAAAATCCACTTCCAACAAGTAAATTTCCCCTGGTTGTTAGGGAGTTTCCCATCTGAAATGACTTTGTATTTATTTAACTGTTTACATATTCTATGCCTCCAGAAGAAAGTAAGATCCTTAGGGTAGAGTCTATTTCATTTTTGGCATTAAATCTCCAGTGCCTAGGACCTTGCAAATAATAAGGGCTTAATTTAAAAAAAAAAATGCTTATTGAATTGCATAGAAATCTCTTCTGGTTTCTCTGTCATGGAGTTTGACTTGGTCTCATTATTTCCCAGAAAAGAAAGAGATCAAGAAATAAAATAGAATTTAAAATAATCAAAATTTAATAATTAAGCATTAATTTCCTATAGCTTTTCCCAATAACGTTTTCCTCCTTTATGAAGCTTTCCCAGACCATTCTATTCCATAATTTGTCATCCTTCTTCAAATTTAGGTACTATCTGTGCCATTTACTTGGTAGTTTCCTTGTGATTTCTCTTATCTTTTCATGCAAAATGAGTACTGTATTTACAATCAGATAACATATTCAAATCTTGACTGTTCCTGCATGGTCTTTCTGAGCCTCAGTTTCCTTACCTGTAAAACGAGGGTGTTAGATTAGATCACCTTTAATGTTTCTTTCAAAAAACTCTAAATCTAGCACTTAGAAGTTAATGATCATACTATGTATTTATGATTGATCTCTCTTACTAGACTGCTAGCATCTAGAGGACACGGACTAATTAGATTTTCTCCTGATACTCCATGGAACTTAATAATATGCTCATGGAACAAGTTAATAATGACTTATGTTTTCAAAATTTTGTTAAACAGTTTAAACATAATGCTGTCTCTACTTGTTTAGGCCAAATGTGCTTCTACTGATCTGTGATCTTGTGATGCTCAGCAATTCGGAGCCTGAACCATCCGTATCTGTGCCTTTTCATCCTTTGTGACTCTTGGTCACGGCCTCCTGTAAATGTTCCCGAGGGGTCCATCACTGCTTGGATAACAATAAAATGCTGGGTTGTCCTCGGTTACTCCTTGCCTTCTGTGTAGAGACAGTTTGGCAAATTCTTCTAAATTTTCTGTAGGAAGATGATGCCCAGTGTCTTGGAATTCCTCTACAGTCTACAGGAAGCACTGGGAATAGAATGGACAAATGAATGCTCTCTCCCCTATGATTCTTTTCTCATGGAAGTTTATGATACTCATATCCAGTGAGATACAGCAGTTTGGCTGTCTAGGTGCTGTGTAAGCAGAAATTGAAATTAAATTAAACAAGGCAAGACAAGGGAGTTTCCTCATCTCTAAGAACCATTAATCACATAGACCATAATAATAATTAACATAATGGGGGGAAAGTATTTAAATAAACTATGAGCCTATACCAATGCAGACATCTCTGGGTACATCGGTATATGTTTACTATTATGCAGACCATGTACGTATTGGGAAACACTGAAAATTCACTTGTTCCGAATCAGCTAGAAATGAATTTAGTTTTCAACTCAAATCCATTCAGAAACATTTAAATTAAATATGTACTAGGCGCTGGTGATAATAATAGCACACGTTTGTGTAGCACCTACTACGTGCCAGGCACTGTGCCAAAACTATTAGCTCATTTGCTCTTCACAACAGTCCTAGAAGGTTGGTGCTATTATTGTCCCCATTTTAGAGATGAGGAAATTGAGGCAGAGGTTAATTTAACTTGCCCAGTCATGCCAAGTAGTAAGTATCTGACATTGGATTTGAACTCAGGGGTCTTCCTTATTCTAGGCCTCAAGCCATCTCCAAGCCCCAATAAATTAAAAACAAAGAGTCCTATTCTACAGAAATTCTTGCATATATTAGGGAAATACATGCATTCACAGATAAATTGATACAAGATAATTTGAAAAGAGATAGAATACTACCCCCTGGTAGAAGGAGATAAGCACAGATAAGAAAATACTTACCTAGAGGCAAAGGTGTGCTGGAACCCACTTTAACCACCTATAAGAGCCCATTGTTAAATTTTCACTTTGAGTGTTTATACTCAGAAATTTACAAATCACCCCAAATATTAGGGCTTGATCTATTGTTTCTTCCTCCAGTTATGGAAAGTGTTAACAAGAGAGATTAAGCTTAAAAGTGAATGTGAATTACTTCATACATTTCTCTCTCCCCTTATCCTTTGGTCAAATGGCACAAAAAAGGCACAACCCTGCCTGAGGCGACTTTTAAGCTAAACCTTGAAGCAAAACTGAGTATTCTAAGAGGCAAAGATAGGAAGAGAACAATGGGGAACTAGTGGAGTCATTTTCCTTTTTTGCTTCTTGGGTTTTGAAGTGCCACTTACAGTCCTTCAGAAAATATGTTCATAAACAATATTTAAGCCACTTTCATACCTCTCATTTTCATAATCATCGTTAGTATGGATACTTTCTGTAGCTAAGATGATTGACTTTTTGAAGGAAGCTGTATGTTGGTCTGGACCTATTATTGTTGAAGTCTTTCCTTTAAATAAGCTTCTTTCAACAATGCAACCTGAGAACTGGGAAGACCTCCATGAACTGATGTGGAGTGAAATAAGCAGAACCAGGAGAACAGTGTACACAGTAACTGAAACATTGTGGAACGATCAGATCAGCTGTGATAGACTTTGCTACTTACAACAACACAATGATCCAGGATAATTCTGAGGGACTTATGAAGAAGAATGCTATCCACCTCTAGAGAAAGAACTGTGGAAGCAGAAACACAAATGAAAAAAAGTATGATGTCTTGCTTGTTTAGGTATATTTTGGGGGTTTGGGTTCTAAAAGATTATTGACTACAAAAATGAATAATATGGAAATACATTTTGTGCAATAGTACATGTATAACCCAGATTGAATTGCTTGTCAGCTCCCAGAAGGGGAAGGGAAGAAAGAAAGGTGATAATGTGGATCTGGAAAACTTATGTGTGCATTTGTTATTGGAATAAAATAAAGATTTTTTTAAAAAAATGCAACCTGGAACTCCTCTGCAAAGGAGAGTTTTAGGGAGTTGCCAGGGAGCCCCAAGGGGTTCAGCATGGTCCATATCTGGGTAACTTGTAAGTTGCCAGAGACAAGAATTGAACCTAGGTTAAGTTCAAAATGCTACTTGTTCAGATATGCCCCAAATAGATCAGCTCAAAATGCTACTGTGTTAGAAATAGAATGGAGAAATTACTCTTTCTTACAGCTGCTTCGTTGTGATAGTGATGTAACATGTATTTAATAGAGCAGAAACTTGTTAATTGCCTAACATCAGTTCACTGATAACATATTCTATCAGGTGTGTGTGTGTGTGTGTGTGTGTGTGTGTGTGTGTGTGTGTGTGTGTGTAGTTAACAGGTATCCTACTTGCTTAATTCATCAATTAACTGTTTATTTTGATTGGGTCATAGAAAATGTATTCCCAAAAGGTACTTTTCATAGATCAATCTAATGCTAAAACAGAGCACTTTCTGGATGAGGTTTTTCTAGGTATTTATTTTAAAATCAAGGACCTTGTTTGTTCAGGTTGGGAAAAAAACACGGGGAACAAATTCTCTCCTTTTTGGAGACACTGTTAATATTAGATCTTCTAATGGATTATTTATGAGCATTCTGTTTGACAAAATTACCTACTCGTTAGAGTATTTTAACTAAAAAGTAAATGGAATAGTACACTGACTCTTAGTGTGTCTTGTAAATGTCTACCTGAATACTGAAGTGGGCCAGAATAGATTTCAACACATACTTGAAAAAGTTGTCTCCACTTGCTACTTTCTCTCCTCTCATTTTCTCTTCAATCCTTCCAAGCCTGGTTCTCAACTTCATTACTCAACTGAAAGTGCTTTTTTGTTTGTTTGTTTTTTTCCAAAGTGAGCAATCATAAGTGCCAGCTCTAACACCTTTTCTCAAGTCCTCCCCCTTCTCAACCTGGCTACTGCATTTGAAGTTGCTGATTAACCTCACCTACTGGCCACTCTCCCTGGGTTTTCCTGACATGTTTGGCCCTCTCCCTGGTCCTCTGCTCCTTCTCTGCCTCCTTGCCTCATTCACCACCACCCATTTCACACCGCCTAGCTGTAGGGATTCCCAAAGGTTCTGTCATGGGCCTCTTCTCCTCTACTACATTCTCTCCCTCAATCAATTATCAGCAGCTCCCTTTGGGTTTAATTCTATGTGGATGGCACATACAAATTTCTAGCTCTCTCTACCTATTAGACTGATCGATAGATACAGACGTGTAGTGTATGGCATGCTCAGAAAGAGCCAGAATCGCTAGTACAAAGGCTTGTTGAGCCCTTTTCTGGGATGCTTATCCACCTGTCTCCTAGCTCTCACCTGTGGCTCCGAGAAGCTGCAGCATCCCCGGGATGCTAACACCCAATAACTGTCTCAGCAGATAGGCTAAACCAGGTTGAGAGTAACTGACAGCCCCCAACCTGATGGTGAGTTAGGGGGAGGTCTTCTCCAAGCATGTGAAGACTTTCCTTCTGTAGAATGGGTGGATGAGAACAATTCATTCCAGGGGTCATGAAGGCAGCTGAAGCAGGTGCTGTGTAGGAGCTTGGTTAGACATTGAACATGTCAATCTGCTACGTCCCAGGCCATTGACAGTCATCCTGACTTTTGTCTTGCCACTGGGCTTGGATGACTGGAAGAAAGTGAAAATGAGGA
Source organism: Monodelphis domestica (assembly GCF_027887165.1). Classification (NCBI taxonomy): domain Eukaryota; kingdom Metazoa; phylum Chordata; class Mammalia; order Didelphimorphia; family Didelphidae; genus Monodelphis; species Monodelphis domestica. Next base: position 433,046,373 of record NC_077227.1, read on the forward strand.
TTTTGTGCAACTCTGCCTCACTTAAATCCAATTCATGAGCAATTTAAAGGATAAACAACAACTATACATGCCTATATATACACATATATAAATACATACATATATGTGTATTTGTGGGTAGATGCAACCAGCTCCACTCTCTCTCCTGAGCTTTAGTCCACCTTCCCAATTGTCTACTGGACGTTTCAAACCGGATGTCCCTGAAACAATTTGTCTTAAACTGTTCTGTCTAAAACAGAACTTCTTATCTTTTGCCCCATGCCTTTCCCCCAATTGTTCTCTTTCTGTCAAAGGCATCACTGGTCTTTCAGATTCATGACTTTAACATTATTTTCTTGCCCTGATTCTGCTGGTAATCTCTGTAGATTTAGGAAACATTTGTGATAACCAGAACTTTTCAGTAGCTGGAAATTGGTTTTAAATAGTTTTGCTATCATTAAAAGTTATCTCTTCTTTTTCTTGAGTTTGGTGATGAATCTCCCAGTTGAAGGTTTGTGGAACATAATTCAGTTCTACATGTGGAAGTTTGATTGATGAAGAGTGTATTTTTCCTCCTGTGGATCAATTTGGGTTATGAAATTGGATAACTTAAGACAGGCTTTGCTTTAAAATTATCTGAGCATGTTCTTGATTCAATAATTTTTCATTTTAAATTTTAGCTATTTTTTGAAAGCTATTTTTATATGTACCAAGGGTGCACTTGTTATTAGCCTCATGAAGGACTTTGTAGGCATTTTGTTTAATAGAGTAAGTAAAAAAATCCTTTTGAAATTTAAATATTATAAATTCTGGCCAGCTATACATGTCTTATCTCCCCCACTGGATTGTCAGCTCCCCTGAGTTTAGGGGACAGGTCTTATTAATCTTTATGAGACAGTGTTATGTAATGGAAAGAATATTAGAATTGGTTCAAATCTCACATCTGACATTTGCTAGCCAAAGGATGTTTACTAGTGACTAGAAAGTTACTCAGATTTTCTGAGCCATAATTTCTCCATCCCTAAAATGGGCTTGATAATATCTATACTACCCACTTTACGAAGAGAGTTGTAAGAGGTAGTGTGCATTGCATGGGAAGATTGCCATATCTGGAGCTGGGAGATGTGGGCATGAATCCCTTCTAGCTCTGAAAACAATAATTAGGTGATCTGACTATGTCATACCCTATTCAATAAACACCAATGGCTCCCTGCTACCTTTAGTCTATTGACTTTGATAGCCTTTTATCACCTGGCCCTTTTCTACCTCATTGCCTTCCACCCTTTCATGTACTCTTATCTGGTGATATTGGCCTCCTTTCTGTTCCTTGTGCAAGATATTACAGTTTCCAGACTCAAGTGCTTTTTCAATGATTTTCTTCTATTCCTAGAATTTTCTTTGTCTATCTCCTAGTTGCTATGGCTTCCTTCAAGTCTCAAATTCCCACTTTGATGAGAAGTATTTTCTTGTTTCCCTTAATTCTAGTAGCTTCCTTCTGAGATTATCATCCTGTCTTTATCTTGTTCATATTAGTTTACATGTTGTCTTCCTAATAAAACTGTGAGCTTCTTAGAGAGCTGGGACTGTCTTTGCCTTTCTTTCTCTATAGAGCACTTAGCATAGTACCTGGCACATAGTAAGTGCTTGTTATTTGAAATGTCAGACTAAGGACTCTGCATTTTATTTCATCCATAATGGGGAACACTAATTTTTTTTTAAACAGGAAAGTAACATGGTAGAATCAAACTTATTTGGACAACTGGGCAAGAACAGATTGGAAAGGGCAAGAAGGTGGCTCAGTGAATTGAGAGCCAGGTCTAGAAATGGGAGGTCCTGGGTTCAAATGTGAGCTCTGACTTGCTAGCTGTGTGACTCTGACCAAATCACTTAACTTGAACTGCCTAGCCCTTACCCCTCTTCTGCCTTGGAATCAATACACAGTATTGCATCTAAGATGGAAGGTAATGGTTTGAAAAATAGGGGAAGGGAAGCTAGGTGGCTCAGTGGATAGAGAGCCAGGCCTGGGGTCAGGAGAACCTGGGTTCAACTGTGGCCTCAGATACTTTGTAGGTGTGTGACTATGGATCAGACATTTAACCCCAATTGCCAAACCTCTTCTCTCTCTTTTGTCCTGGAACCCATACTTAGTATCAACTGATTCTAAGACAGAAGGAAAGGATTTTTTTTAAAAAAAGAGCAGATTGAAGAGGAGGGACATTGAAAAGAGGAAGACCATTTGAGAATTTATTATAATAATCTAGTTGATGGTGAAAAGTGGGCCAGATTAAGGTGGGGCCTATATAGGTAGAGAGGAGAGGGAAGAATTCTTGAGAGAGGTCTTGTCAAACTAGAACTGACCAGATTTGGTAACTGATTGGATTGGGGGATGGGGGGTGGCCATCAGGTAGGGGGAAAAGCCAAAGATGACTGCTATGTTCAAGGATAAGTGAGTGGGAAGATCTTTCAACAGAAATTGGAAAGTTTGAAAGAGAAAAATGTGTAAGAAGTGAAATGATGAATTCAGTTTGAGTTTCAGTGTCTACCCCATCATTCTATTTTCTGCTGCCTTCATCCTAATTGGAGTCCTTATTAAATCTTACCTCCATTTTCCTGATAGACTCCTACCTGATCTCCCTGCTTTTAGTGTCCCCAGCCCCCACCCCAATCTTATCTATACAACATTCAGGCAAAAGTAATCTTTCTACAACCCAGATATCTTAAAGTCATGAAACTCAAAAATCTTCAAAGGTTCTCCATTGCCCACAGGATAAAATACAGACTTCTCATCGTGGAGTTCAGGTTTTTCTTCATGATCTAACTTTAATCTACCTTTCTAGTCTTTATCTTTCATTATTCACCCTTTCACATAAATTAAATTCTAAATTTGTTTATTCATTTTCCTTGAATATGCCTCTTGAAATCTTTTTTTCTTTCCTTCTTCCTTCCCTTTCTTTCTTCCTCTTTCCTTCTCTCCTTACCTGTCTTCCTTCCTTATTTCTTTTCTTCCTTCTTTCTCATGTTCAGTATTTATTAAATTATACATTAATTTAAATCACTATACTGATGCTATGGGGAATGCAAAAATTCATAGGATATTGTTATATCCTCAAGGAGTTTACAGTCTAGTAGAGGATATGATATGTACAAATATGAGTATGATTAAAAAGTTGTATATAATCTATTCCATGGACTGGAAAGAATACCAGATTTGATTCAAATTCTATAACTGACATTTACAAGTTGGTGGAACATGGGCAGTTTCAGAGTCATTTCAGAGGGATGTTTGGGGACATTTTGGTGTTCAGAGGAGGGGGAATTCACTCTTGACCAAGGTGACTAGGGAAGGCTTCACAAAGCAGGTAGCAGCTCTCAATGTTTTAATTCTGCATTTACAGTTGTATTCTTGTTCATTACTGAGAGCTAAAGTGTCTTTTGACAATATGCACATTACTAAATAATTTGATTGATAATTTTTGTTTCAGAAAAACAGGTCCATCCCATCAACTTCCCTTCCCTCCCAAACGCAAAAGTGCCCCCTTAAAAAACCAGTTAAACAAAACTGCTGGCAATTGTTCTTGGCAACACTTTATACTTTTGTTATTTACTGTTTATTAATAAGAAGAAAGGAAGGAGACTTTGACTTTAATCATTTGGGATCAGTATTGTCTGAACAGTTAGGTGACCCAATGGATAATATGCCAGGCCTACAGTAGCCAGGGAGATCTGAGTTCAAATCCTGACTCAGATACTAGACGTGTGACCCTGGGCAAGTCACTAACCCTGTTTGTCTCAGTTTTCTCATCTATAAAATGAGTCGGAGAAGGAAATGGCAAACCACCTTTTCAAATTGCCAAGAAAACCCCCAAATAGAGTCATGAAGAGACAAACACATCTAAAAGAACAAAACAACAAAAATCAGCAGTTTCTATTGCATTTGATCTGAGTTTTTATGTCAGCTAGTATTGTCTTAATTTACCTTGTAAATGTTGGGTATTCTCTTATTTTAACTCTGCTTTCTTCGTTCCTTTTTTGATTTCCTCATATTTGACTTTCCTTATAGCCACCTTTACTAACCCCCTCTCCCCACCTTTACTCATGCTGTGACCATTGCAGTGAACCTGTCCTCACACCTTTTAAAAAACTATCTTCCTCTTGGTGCCTTTGCACTGTCTGCCCCTCATGCCTGGAATAAGTTACTCCCACATTTCTCTGGATTCCTTCAAGATATAGCTCAAATATCACTTTCTGCAAGAGGCTTTTCTTGCTTCTCCCTTCCCAGCCCAAGATGCTAGTGCTTTCCTCTCTGAGATTACTTGTCATCTGTAACAGTTAAAAAATAAGGTAAACTAAGGCACAGAAGTTCAAAATATGATTGATTTATTGGGAAGGTGTGAATCTACCAATAAATAGAATCTTAGCTTTTTTGGCAAGCTGAAACCCCAAATGAGGGAAACAGTTATCTTTTATAGGGTTCTGAGGAGTAGAGAATAAACAGGGAAGGTAACATTATGGCATAACTGAAGCGTAGGGAGCAGGAAGATTGATTATTGAGCTCAAATTCAGGGAACCACAGGACTAGTTGGAAGTTTGGTAGCAGGCGCTAGCAATGACTCCTCCACTCTTCCTTCCCAGTGACTAAGAAGTGTTCATTGTTCAAGTCCACTTGTGAGGTCACTGATAATGGCCTGACTTTTGGACAGCAAACCAGATGTCCTTGAAGGATAGCCTGGTGGCATAAAGATATTAGGCCCAACTCCCTTGTTCATGTGCATTTTCCAGGGTCAAATAAATTCCTTGGGGCAAGAATAGATCAGTGATTAACAGAAGAGCACCTGATTTAACTACTTATAGACCAACTGATTCTGAATTAAATTCAAAGAACCCTGATTTAAGCAATTGATAGGACAGAAGCAGTTAGAGAGCATAAGCAATTACAGGGAAAAATCAATTAACTGCAAATAACATCAATAAGAAAAAGATACATAATTAAGATTGATCATTTCACATCTAATCTGTACAGATCTTACTTTATATCTGTTTCTTCTCAGTCTCCCCTATTGGAATGGGAGCTCCTTGACAGCTTTTCTTTTTTGCCCCCAAAACTTTTATGCTTTTTTTTAGCTTTTTTTTTCTTTTACCAGCATAGGATAAGTGCTTTGTAAATGATTCCTAAGTGGCTGACCAATTTGAATTCTGCAAAGTGCAGCCACAAAGGTTCCTTGTAAAAGGAAGCTTTCCTTGATCACAGTTTTCCATCCTTTCAGTTCCTGTATTGCTTTGTGTGTACCTCTTTCATGATAATGATCATATTTGTCTTCTCTTGTAACTAGCTACATGTGTGTTCACTCTCCTTGAGTGGAGGGGCCGAGGCTTCATCTTCTTTGACCTTCTACAGCACTGATCACAGTGCTTTCCATGGAGTATGTTGAATGAATGAATGCAGGCATGAATGTTGAGACCCAGTCTGTCAGTCTGGTTCATCAGGAGGTGCAATGTGAAAATAAATGGTCTTTATTCATTCAAACACATCCTTTATGTGTTTATGTACCAGGGTGAGAATATAGCTTTTTTAGTGAATGTTCTCAGGTCATTCCAATCCCCCATTCATTGATCATTGGTCAGTTAATTAGAATTCACTTTCTCTTTAGAACAACCAAGAAAAAAATTATGATTACCATTGATGAATATGTATTATCAAAGCTATAATTCCAGTTACTATGCAAATGGCTCTAGCCAGGCTTGGAGACTCCAAGATTGAAATTTCCAAAAAAACCAAACAAAATCAGAAAATATACTCAAATTGTAACCTGGTAGAAAAATACTCAACTTAGAGACCTGAGTTCAAATTATTGCTCTGTTATTCACTCACTATTTCTGATCTTTCCCTTTGGGGACCTCAGTTTCCCCATCTGTGAAATGAGAGGTTTTTAAGATCTTTTCTAGTTCTGTTAGTTTGTGAACCTATGAAAATGGAGGCTCTGCTAAATTAACAAGTGCTATTTACACAGTTTGTGAGATGGCTAAGATTTCAAATCCACTGACTTTGTGAGACTGCTTCCTTTGTAGCTACTGAACTTCGCCCATTCCTGGGCTCAAGTTGTTGAAGTTCATTTCTCCTAGGTTTCTAGTCTGTTTGAAGGATGTACAAAGGGGCTGTAAAAAACAGCTCCCCCCACATATATGTATATATATATTTATATTTCATAATGCCTTGGCATTTCCTGTGGAGCTCAAGAGAAAGAATGCATTTTAGGGTAGATTGGATAAAGGGAATAGTACCAGAGTTAGAGAATGTCAGAACTCAAAGGATCCTTGGAAAGCATTTAGGTCAATCCCCTCATTTTACAGAGGAGGAAATTAAAGTTCAGGCTTATTTATTTGGTAAAAAAAAAAAATCAGCATTCCTCATATCATTAATTCACTTATCTCCTGGGTAGGTGTTGCCAAGGGAAAGCTAGTTTGTGTTGAGAAAGCCTGCCAGCGGCTTCTGCTGTCTCTCCACGAGGAAGAACTACTACCCAAGTAGTCTCTCACAGATAACTGTGGTACATATAGCTTCTGTTAATACTTGCCTCCCTACACTGCTCTGCATTGATGCTCTGAGTCACTGAGCCAGAGAGTGGTGATTATGAATAGACCATAATATTTGCCCCTTTATATTCTCCAGTATTCCTGACCCATGGCTCCTGTGACATTTCAGTGGCCCTTTGGTCTGAGAATTTCCACCAAGGCGAGACCCTCTGCTTTGGGCTTTTTAACGGATCACTTTAAGCAAGTTGGCCCTAACTTTAATGTATTCAGCAGACTTCTGATAATTGTGATAACCCTTATGGGTTGGTGAGCATAGAAAATTAGCCAAAAGATGATTGATCTTTTTTTATACGCAATTTTATCTTCAACCTTTTCTGGCTCTGTGTTATACTAGAGTAATAATTTCTTCTCCCAGGTATTTGCCAGTATCTAGATTTGCACATCTATTTACAGTTGCCTCGAAGCCTCATAATTACAATACAGCTGAAATGTCCATTTTCTTTCCCTGACTACAAATAGGGATCAATCGAATTTTAAATGACTGCTTACGGGCTAGCTTCCGATCATGACCTTTGTAAATGATTAGAGCTCACCACTGCTGCTATCTGCCTTGAAAGGCTAAGCGGGCAGGTCTGTCTAACTGGCATTTAATCTGGAAGAGAGCCAAAGATATTTGAGGTAAAAACTGAACGTGAGCTGGTGAAGAGATGGCATGCATACCTTGCTGCCTTCTTATAAGCAATCATTTTTAATCTGTCTTGTTATTGAGAAATATATGAATTAATGAACCTGTTGACAACCATGCTTGACCTAAACATTAATCTGAATAATTTTAAATGGGAAGTAGAGGCATCCTTTAGCCAGATTGCAGTTAAAAGCATGCAAAAGAATCAACAGTTTTTAGGACTTAATTCAACTCATTTTAACAAACATTTATCAAGCATCTCTCATGTAGAAGGCACAAGGATTACAACAGAAGTCTCATTCTTTGTTCAATAAAAAGCTAAAACAATTCAATGAATTCTGTTTAACTCCACTGCTAAAAATTTACATTTGAAGTCTGAGGAATTTCCAGGATAAAGAGTTAGCAAAGAAAGGTGGTGGGATTGTCTTGTCTGTCAGTAATATTTTAGACTTCTGATTTTGTTTGGGACTTAAGTCCACAAGTCCTGTTCAGAAATTTTGATTTTTATACAGGTAAGTTAGTCACTGAGATGTTTTTGAAATGTGCCCCTCAGCCCATGTGACCTTTTTATCATAAGATATATTACTATGTTTCATATGATGAAAGGGATGTCAAAAATCTGATTTCTGAGGAAAAGATCATATCTAACAAATCTCTGCCACATCAGTATATGTCAGTATATGGCAAGGAGAAGAGAAGCCAGTATAAAACAAAACATTCAGAAACATAGCGACTTCTGTGACTAAATACACATGTTATATGTGTATTTTTGTGTGTATATATGTATATAAATCTGCCTCTGTTTTATAAATTGCTCTCTTTAGTCTCTGCCCAACTAGAGCAGGTTGGGGAGGATTTATTGTTTTCAGAAGTTCATTTCCATGTGGTGACAAAGCATTCCCTTCTGTTTAGGAAGTCTGTGGAATATAAAGAACTTTGTTACCATCAAAGTTGTCCCACAATGAAACATGCCATTTCATGAAGTGATGAGGATGAGCTCCCCCTCAATTAATATATTAGAATCAGAAATAAGGGTTCCAGTGGTGATTCACACATTACATGAGGAGTTTGGCTAATTGCCTTTTTAAAACTTTACCCTTGGAGATTCACAATTCTGTGCTTCTCAGGATATTTGTACCTCCTTTTGATTGGTACCTTCATGGGTTTCTTGTAGATTACCTGTATGTAGTCCAAGTAATATTTTGGTTCTAGGAATCAATTCTTTTTCTCAGTCTTACTTCTGTCAGAAACATTAATTTTAAGTAATAAAATTGATATCCTCCTGCCTCATTAGTGAAGCTGGTCAATGTGACGGCAGCCATAGCTTTGTAAGCAGATACTCATGTCTGAGAAGAACCCAGTAAAAATGACTAATGGGCTCTTCCAGCTCACCTCGGAGGCGGTAGCATTATGTCTCACCGGAAGTTCTCCACTTCCAGGCATGGGTCTCTGGGCTTCTTGCCTCAAAAGCAAAGCAGTAGGCACCATGGAAAGGTGAAGATCTTCCCTAAAGATTCCAGCAAGCCCATCCACCTGACAGTCTTTCTGGGCTATAAGGCAGGAATGACCCACATAGTTCAAGAGGTGGACAGACCTGGCTCAAAGGTGGACAAGAAGGAAGTTGTCGAGGCTGTCACCATTGTGGAGACACCCCCCCCCACCATGGTCATTGTGGGCTTCCTAGGCTATGTACAAACCTCCCAGAGGCCTCTGGAGCTTCAAAACCATCTTTGCTAAACATATCAGTGATGAGTGTAAGAGGTGATTCTATAAAAACTGGCATAAGTTCAAGAAGAAGGCTTTCACCAAGTACTGCAAGAAGCAGCTGGAGAAAGACTTCAACAACATGAAGAAATTCTTTCAGGACATCTGAGTCATTGCTCACCCCCAGATGCACCTGTTCCCTCTGAGACAAAAGAAGTCTCACTTGATGGAGATCCAGGTGAATGGTGGCAGTGTGTCTGAGAAACTGGACTGGGCCCGTGAGAAGCTGGAACAGCAGGTGCCTGTGTCCACCATGTTTGGGCAAGATGAGATGATTGATGTCATTGGCGTGACCAAGGACACAGGTTACAAAGGGGTCACCAGCCACTGGCATACAAAGAAACTGCCCTGAAAAACTCACCGAGGCCTGCGTAAAGTGGCATGTATTAAAGCTTGGCACCCTGCCCATGTGGCCTTCTCTGTGGCTCAAGTTGGTCAGAAGGGCTACCACCATCACGCTGAGATAACAAAAAGATCTATAAGATTGGTCAGGGCTACCAGATCAAGGATGGCAAGCTGAACAGAAACAAAACATCAGCTGATTATGACCTGTCTGACAAGAGCATCAACCCTCTGGGAGGCTTTGTCCACTATCGTGAAGGGATCAATGACTTTATCATGCTCAAAGGTTGTGTTTTGGGGACCAAGAAGCATGTCTTCACCCTGCAAAAGTCTCTGCTGGTACAGACTAAGTGTTGTGCCCCAGAGAAGATTGACTTGAAGTTTATTGATACCACCTTCAAATTTGGCAATGGTCGCTTCCAGGGGAGAAGAAAGCTATCATGGGATCATTCAAAAAGGATCATGTGGCTAAAGAAGAAGCTGCTTAATCTTTCCAGACTAATAAAGAGCTGGTAAATTTTCAATAAATTGAAATTATTTTCCAATCATAAAAAAGTAACAAAAAATAAAAATGAATAATAGGAAATTGGTACTCAGATTAAAAAGGCTAAGAAAGTGCACCACTTATCTTTCATAATTACAAGCCACCTGGCCCTGATGAACTGGGGAACTGGAAAAAAACCCAGCAGATGTGATCTCTAAGTCATTTTCAGTAATCCTTGACAGATGGTTGAGAACTGGAATAAAATTTCAGGTTCAGAAAAGATCAAATATTCTGATTTTTAAAAAAAGGAGAATGGACTCTAACTTTGATTTCTAGAAAGTATACTGAATGTATTATGTCAAGTAAAGATAATGAAAAAATTAGGAGAAAATAAAAAAAGAAAAAGTTATGAGGGTCAACTAGTAGATTCGGAGCCCTGCATAGAGACAGGAGGTCCTGAGTTCAGAAATGTCCTCAGATTCTTTCTAACTGTGTGACCCTAGGCAAATCACTTAGCCCTAATTGCCTAGCCATTACTATTCTTCTGCCTTGGAATCCATACTTAGTATCAATTCTTAGACAGACAGTAAAGGTTTAAAAAAAAATATGGCATACAATTGAAACAATTAAATACTTAACTATTGAAATAAGTAATTGATAATGAAAAATGGATCATGGACAACAAAATGATATAATCACTAATTATAATAATTTGATTCAACAGTTCAACCAATAAATGAATGAATGAAGAAACATTTATTAAGGGCTTATTATGGATGAGGCAGTTTGCTAAGCATTGGAAATACAAATACCAAAGAAAAACTGTTTCTGCAAAAGCTTATGTTCTTTTTTTTATATTAATTAATTTGTTTCTTTGTTACATTAGACTATCCAATTAACTCCCTCCCTCAATCCTTTCAACTCCCCATTCCTTCCATTAGAGAAGGCATCACTTGACAAAAAGATATATGTATATGTATCTATAAGAGAAGGACATTTTGGGAGTTCACAGAGATGGTGAGTAGTCATATGGAGCAATTATTTGACATACCCTTTTTAGAAGCAATGGTTATATTGATTTAATTACTATTTCTAGAGCAAGAGATGAAAAGCAGGGAGAGGTAAATATGGGAGAGAGTTGTTCAAGTGGGATATGATAGAATGATACGTGAAGACCTGAGACTCATCAGATATAGGAGACTCCTACCAATCAGGACAATGTGGCCATATGGCAGGAGTTCTACTAGCATCAGTAGGATGGAACACAGTATAAAGCATGGCGAAGAGAAAGCATGCATACCTTATCTTCTTCCTATAAGCAATCATTTTGTAATGTCTTCTTATTTGGAAATATGATGAATCTCTTGACAACAATGCATGGTCAAAACATTAAGCTGAATAATTGTAAATGGGAATTACAGGCATGACTCAGCCAGATTGAAGTTAGGAGCATGCAAAAACATTAACAGTCTTCAGGATTTAATTCAATTCAACAGACATTTATCAAGCACCTATCTTATACAAGCTTCTAGGATTGCAACAAAAGCCTCAGTTGGGAGTCTTCTAGCTAAATATTGCTGTTAATCAATTGCTATAGCAAAAACAACAACAACAAAAAACAAAGGAGCCTATCAAGTGCCTTAGTCATCAATCATTTGAGCGATTTGCTACCTGGAGAGATTATGGCCACAAAAACACTATTTTAAAATATAAAAGTGTCTGTAAAATATTACAAAGAAGGATGATGGATGATATGAGCAGTATTATCTCATAGAGAAGATATAGGCAGTGGAAAGTAAAACCAGTTTAAAGAAAATTTGGTAAGAACTGAGCAAAGTCAACCTAAAAGCATTTTAAAACAAAAATGGGAAAAGGACAACAAACAGAAGAAAAATAGAAAGGATCTGCAAAGCTGTTTAAAAACATGTTTTAAAAACAAGCTTTTTACCATTAAGGACATCACACTGCTAGATATGCTTATTGGGGAAGTAGAAATTATACCAAAGATAAAAAAGCCAAGAAGAGCAGTCATATTAGTCCAAGTAGAGAGTAGATATAGCCTATATTTTGTGATGGCATTGAGGAATTAATTCACAAGGTAACTAAGAGAGAGTAAGACACCAAAAGTATTAGAAAATGGCCTTAAATCTCATTAATGCACATCATAAAAAAGGCTACTGAGAAAAAGACTTATATGCTTATTTTCCCATTTGTTCATGAGACTCATTTTCACACCAAACTAGGGCATCAATAAGAGTATTAGTAAAGCAGGAAGACTTTTGCAAAGCAGTATTTATTAATGGACTACATTTTTACCATCTCACAATTGAGTGAAAGATGTAAAGAATAAAAGTCCCTTGGTTATTTGTTGATTATGAGAAAATGTTTAATTCAGTAGGGCAAAATGCTGCCTTGAAGGCTCTCTTCCCACCCATACATCAAAAATCATTCAAGATTCTTTGGAAAAGATAATAGAAATAACTCTTTTCAATAATCCATAAAAGAGATGAGAATTTTCTGAATTTGCCCTTGCCATGGAAGAGATCCAGAGAAGAGTCCAAATAGAAGCGGTATTGCTTATAGATATTACTCCTTTTTGTGGATGAAATTGTACTGGTTGCAACAAAGCCTGGGAGACTGCGGAGCTTTTTGGAAGAGACCTATAACCACTCAAAAGAGTTGGGTCTGACCATCCACACAGGAAAGAACAAGTAGATAAAAATTTCCTTCAATATGTATGTCCAGGACAGAGAGTACAAATAAGTTGGGTTCAGAATTGTCAAAGGATAGTAGTAGACTGATTTTCCTTTAGAAAATTATAGTGCAAACACAAGTTTCTACTAGAAACCAAGGCCTTATTAAGATACTGACGTTTCACCAGTGTTGTATGGCTCTGAGATATGGAACACAATAGTTCCTGTAGAATTGAAAAATTAAATTACACGGAGGAATATGGAGAGGTGAATGGTGTATATGAGTGGTAGACAATATATAACCAATTGGAAATTGAAAGTTAAGAGTAAAATATGTTACCAGAAATGTATGATAGGAAGAAAAGAAGAGTTAGTCCATATGACAAGGATAAGAGATAGCAGGAGAATAGCCAGAGTTTTCTACTTCCAGGGGAAGTAACATCAAAATTTGTAACATCAAAAAAATGGAGGTCAGATCTCCACTCCTGGATGATGAAATTATGGAGTACATGGCCAAGAGTTGTACAGAATAGGCAGGCATAGTTTGATTGTGTTCTGTATCACTGGAGGGAACATCTAAAATAGATGAAACCAAGCATTCATTTGAATATTTGAGTATATTATTGATCATATAGTGCTCCATCAAGAAGAGCTTATGTCAGACTCTTTTACAAGGTTATTAGATTGGTAGAACAAAGAATTCTGGATGTAAAGTTTTCCTAAATTGTAGCAAAGCATTTGACCCAGTCTTTCATGATATTCTTATGGAAAAAGTGGAGTAATATGGGCTAACTAGTGGTACAGTTAGCTGAACTTCGAAGTAGTGGAATAGTAAGACACAAAGAGAAGTCATTAATGGTTCAATGCCAACTTGGAAAGAGATCTTCAGAAGAGAGCCCCAGGGATCAGTGTTGACTTTCTTATGATTGATATTTTTATCGGTCACTTCAATAAAGATATAATTTATATGATTGTTATATCAGCAAATGACTTAAAGCTAGGAAGCCAATACAATTGATGATAAAACAGGAGACAAAAAGATCTTGACAGATCATTGAATTGAATACAAATAGATAACTTTAATAGGAATAAATGTAAAGGCATGGTTAGTTTAAAAGTCAGTAAGTTCAAGATAAGGGATGTGTGGCTATATAGCTGTACATCTGAAAAGGATCTGAGGGTCTTAGTGGATGGTGAGCTCAATAGGCATTACTAATATAATATGGCAGCCAAGAAAACTGTTACTTGGGTAGCATTAAATAAAAAGACATAATGTCCAGGCCTAGGAAGGCAATCTCCCTCTGCCTTGGTCAAAGCATGTGTATTCAGCTCAATTCTGGGTATCACATTTTAGTATGGACATTGATAAGCTATAGAGTGTCCAGTAGAGGGCAACCAAGATGGTAAAAAGCTTTAAGATCATGCTAGCTGAGGATCAAGTTTAGCCAGGACAAAAGAAGACAAAAGAAGGCTATGATAATGTTTCTTCAAACATTTGAATAAAAATCCAGATCAATTAGATTTGTTCTAAAGACCAAAGTAGGGGAAATGGTACAAATTGCAGAGGCAAATTTAGACTTTACTAAGGAAAATTTTCATAGAATCACATTATTTTTGAATTGGAAGGGCCTTCATCAACCATCCAATTCAACCCAAACTTAAAAGGAATCTTTACTATAGCATAATGCTTGAAGACCTCCAGTAAAGCAGAATCCACCAACTCCCAAAGCAATGCATTATGCTTTTGGAGAGTTTTCATTGTTTACGTTTTTCTTGACCTCCATCCTAAACATAAGGTATACCCCTAATTAGGTATCCCTAGTTGAAGATGTAAATTTTTTTTAGTAATTCTAAAGCAGTGGAAAGGGTGGTAGTGGTGATGACATCAGTAGAGACAGAATTCAACAGCTTTTGGTGATATGCAAAAATTACTTTAGAGAAGGAACTAGAGGGAATTCTGTATTGGAATTAAGTTGGGGAAATTAGACTTGTTATTTGACATCAATACTTCTGAATCAGCATATTATTAAATCCCCTACTAGAGGACAAAGACTCAAAAAAAATTTTTTTTAATTAAAAAACCCTTACCTTCTATCTTAGACTCAATACTGTATATTGATTCCAAGGAAGAAGGACAATAAAAGCTAGCAATGGGGGTTAAGTGACTTGCCCATGGTCACACATCTAGGAAGTGTCTGAGGCCATATTTGAACCCAGTACCTGCCATCTCTATGTCTAGCTCTCAATTTTTTTGTCTTCGTATATTGGTACCTGGCATAGTTCCTTGTACCTAGTATTTAATAAATACTTATTGGATTATTGTTAAAATGCTTAAATGTGGGACAAAAGTAATTCTCGGAATTAAATTCATCATATAATAATTGTTCACTCTTAATGTGGGAAAGAAAGAAATCAGAACATGAAATTCCTTCTCTTTCTGCAACAGATGCAGCAACAAGAACTTGTACTGATGAGAGGGATACAAACCTTACAGTGTTAGTGGCCATTGGCCCCAGAATAAAAGGAAGTTAGACCCACCTGGTTTTCTTTCTTTAAGAGGAGAGGTAAGCAAGTACATGCATATAATGTGAACACACACAGAGACACAAATACACACAGAGGAACACACACATTTTCCACATTATAATTGGATTCATTTTAGCAATTGAAATAAACCCAATAAGAAGACTACAATAATTGCTAAGTGGTTTTCCCTGAATTTCTCCCTTTGTTTATGTAGTGTGAAAATATGTGCCTATCAATATAGCAGAGCTAAAGGAACCATATAAACTCTATCACACAAATACAAAGGGATTAAAAAATTACAATAATATCTTCTTCAAAACCTTCGTGGGTTGCATTTTGGAGTGCCTGAACCCTTTGTTTAATTTCCAACTGCTTTGTCCATCCAACAAGAGTGAATGGATTCTTTTTATGCTGTCCATATGGATTCTGAAATGCATCTTTTAGCCTCAGCAGGAGATCTGAACCCTTCCAGCTAGTGATTATAGGAGAATTGTCTGACTATAGCCCCGTTCCATCCTCAGATAGTCCCTGATGAAGTTTGAGATTGGAATGTTTGGGATCAGAAATGATGTCAAAGATGCCAATGCATTTTGCAGAGTTAGCTTTTGTTCTCCCAAAGAGCACAGGGTTCTCCAATTTGTGTTTGGTTTATTTTCTGCTATTTACTTGTGTACATGTAAGTGTTTTTGAGATGCTTACATTAGTGACATGTTTTGCAGATGATGTATAACAGTAGGATTTAGGTGAGAACCTTTAGTGCAAAGATTTATTGCTTCTGGTAATGAAGGAAGTGCACTGCACTCACAGTAAGTTATGATAATTGATCCCACCACAGGCAAATCCTATCTCTTGAATTTCACCTTTGTCTTGGCACATAAAGTATTAGTAATTATGCTGATTAAAATAATGGTCCACATTTTGAAAGTGTATAGTTTGCACTTAAAGTCAGCGGTTAACACGTGGTGGTATCACCTTTGCTGGAGTGGGAAAAAAAAATACTGATTACAAAGACTGCCCAAAGGTACTGAACACCTGTGGGAGACAGGGGCAAATGTCAGCTTCCCAAGGGTCGGAACTGTTTCTTTTACTTCTTAGTGACCCCCAAATACCTGGCCCCCACTAGACTGGCAGTATTTATTGACTGAGTGAATGAGCTTTCAGAATTCGCTTTACATTGTAATGCAATTGTAACAAAATGTATAATTTTATGATTTATTTGAATATAAAGTTGAACTTGTCACCAAACTGATGGGTAGTGTTAGATCTCTAAGGACACTTTACTATCATCAAGGTCTGAAAATTGGATTTCGTGAAAAGGTAAATGCTGTTGGCTCAACAACAGTAC
Organism: Monodelphis domestica; assembly: GCF_027887165.1. NCBI lineage: Eukaryota > Metazoa > Chordata > Mammalia > Didelphimorphia > Didelphidae > Monodelphis > Monodelphis domestica. The sequence continues at coordinate 433,062,722 of NC_077227.1, forward strand.
ACCAAGAGCAATGATTCTGTATTGGCCAAGAAGACAATATCTAGCCTGGAGTCACAGGGCTGACCCCAGTTCAACATATTTACTAATAATTTCGGTAAAGCTATCCTTCTCAGGTTTTCAGAGTTGGGAGGAGGTTTCTAAAACATTGAGTGGCATAATCAGGATCCCAGAATAGCTCAACAGGCTGGAATGATTTAAGAAAATAACACTTAGGGTCTAGAAAGGCAACTGAACAACATAGGTCAGGAGATAACAGATAATAACAGCAGTTAACATGAAGCTATCTGGAGATCTTATTGGCCCAGTACTCATTGGGAGCCCCAGCAGGGTGATGTCACCTACCTCAAGCTAATTTAATCTTTCATTATGTTAACTGTCTGTTGTGTTTTGGGTATAGAAGACCCTTAATAAATGTTTACTTGCTTAATTGTTCAGATCCCAAGAAGTTACTAGGTGGCCCAGTGGATAGAGTGCCAGGCCTGGAGTCAGGAAGACTCATCTTCCTAAGTTTAAATCTGGTCTCAGACACTTACTAGCTATCTGTAAAAATGAGCTGAAGTAGGAAAGGGCAAACCGTTCCAATATCTTTGCAAGAAAACCCCAAACGGGGTCATAATGAGTTAGAAACAACTGAAAAACAACTGAACAACAAGACGTAATAAGTTTCACTCTACTCTTCCTTTGTTGAACCTTTTTGTGTTCACTTCTAGGCACCCCATTAAAAAATTTTATTTAATTGATTAATTAAGAACATTTTTCCATGGTTACATGAGTCATGTTCTTTCCCTCCCCTCCTCTCACCCCCTTCCTGTATCCAATGCTCAATTCTACTGGGTTTTACATGTGTCATTGATCAAGACCTATTTCCACATTATTGATGTTTGCACTAGGGTGATCATTTAGCATCTACATCCCCAATCATATCCCCATCAATCCATGTGATCAAGCAGTTGTTTTTCTTCTGTGTTTCTGCTCCCACAGTTCTTCCTCTGGATATGGATAGCGCTCTTTCTCATAAGTCCCTCAGAATTGTCCTGGATCATTGCATTGCTGCTAATAGAGAAGTCCACTACATTCAGTTGCTAGGCACCCCATTTTAAGAGGAAATCCTCTTTTGATGAGATGAAGCTTTCCTAAAAGAAGCTCTTTGGATTGGCTTTAAAGTCAGAGGATTTTGGTTCAAATTCTGCCCTTTGTTGGTTGTCTCTGGAACCGAGGATGACGATTGTCTTTATGCGTTTTTGTGCACAAAGACACTTGTGCATGAAGATTTAAGTGGAAAAGTCGATGCACAGAGACAGTCCCACTCTCTCGGCATTGAAAGCCTGGGTCCAGTGGCACAAAAAGTCATTACACCTGGAAACTTCCTCAGCTGCATTGGATGGCTGTGTTGTCTTTTGTGCTCCATCACGCCCTAAGCACTCCACAGTGCTTTGCTGCATCGCCATCTCAGCCGTTGAACCTTCTTGTTGGTTTCTTCCACCTGTTCCGCTGAAGCAGTCTTCACATGCTGGGTGAGCAAACCCTGGTTCACCAGGGGTCGACGACCTGATGGCTACCCTCACAAGGTTTAGCCGGCCTGTCGAAGCCGTTGCCCGGGGTGTGGCCGCTGCCGCATGCTAGCAGCTACTGGGAGCCACAAGTGAGAGCTGGGTGTCAGGTGAGGGTCAGTGGCTAGAGAGCTGCCCTAGAAGGGCACGACAAACCCTCCATACCAGAGATATTACCCCTCCCTGAGCACCCCATACACCCCATTCTGCCCTTTACTACGTGTGTAACCTTGGGCAAATCACCTAACCCCTCTGGGTCCAAGTTTCCTTATTTTTAAAATGAGAGGGATTAGATTAGATGTTTTCTAAAGTCACTTTCAGTTCCAAATCTATGATCCCATGGCTCAAAGTCATATCATGCAAGAAGTTATTAAAGGAATTAAGAATATATGCCCTGGAGAAGATACCATATTTAAAGAAGGTTGTAAGGTAGAAAAAGGATTAGACTTGTTATATGTGGCTCCAGAGACAGAACTAAGGCTATTGGGTAGACATCATAGAGAAGGAGATTTTGGTTTACCATGTGAAAGAACCTTCTAAAAAATGAAATGTCCTAAGAATAATAACCAACATTTACATAGTGCTTACTATGTGCCAGACTCATTACAATTTTATTATCTCAAATGGTCCTTACAACAACTCTGGGAAGTAAATGTTATTACTATCTCTAGTTTAGAGATGAAGAGACTGAAGCAGACAGAAGTTAAATGATTTGCCCCGAGTCACACAACTAGTAAGTATCTGAGATCATATGTGAACTTAGTCCTTCCTGACTTCAGGTTCTATCCACTGAGCCACCTGGCTGCTGCCACCACAAAATAGAAATAGAGCATATCCCAATCTGACAGTGAACTTCCTGTCCCTGGAGATGTTCAGAAAGAGATCAAATGATTTTCTGTAAGAGATTTTGTAAAGTGTTTTCTGGTATCAGATTGATGGTTGAACTGGACCACTCCTGTCCTGTCCAGCTTTAGTATTTTCTGATTGTGTTATGTGAGATTAGAAGGCTTCTTTTACTTTACCAAAGAACTCAGTGCTGCTTCCCTTTAAATAATGAGTTGCCTTCATGCATGTAAGATGATTTAGTTTACCAGAGTTTATTTACATAAGAATATGTCTTTTGTATAGAATGGGATACAACATTGCTTGTAAACTGAGAAAAGTTGGGGTTTGTTTTGTTTCTTTCACTTTTGCACATGCGAATTTACCAATTTGGGGGATAGCTGTACTTGGTCAGCATGCTACAGCTCATTCCTTTAATCCTCTGTTCCTGACTGGGTTTTTAGATTCTTGTTCTTCTTTTATTGTTCTTTTTGTCTGAAATTCTTTGCAACAAGTGGTCAGTGTTTGCA